>NC_061770.1:42448973-42760848 GCF_022458985.1 Mugil cephalus
TGTTTTCTCTTTCTACGTTTCTGCCTACCCCACACGTTTCAAACAGGCACAAGCATAACCTCTCACACTAGTACTACCAGCCCCAACAAAGTAGCTACCACAAGATTTGAGAGTTGGCCACCCAAATATCACTCATTTATATTCTCAGCTGAACTCAGCAGCACGATGCACTGATGCTGCATGGAATGAAAAGGTAAAGTGTTAGTGGGAATCTGGTTAATATGCCTCACGCCCTCAGCCACTTTTTACTATATATATTTTCTCCTGTCAACATCGCAGGTAATAGATCTTGTGTTTTCCTGCCTTTGTTCATTCCTCCTCTACCGCTCTTCAAAGGGAGTGATCTCTCCCCGTGTTTAATATCTGATGATATTGGTCTGAGTGTTGGTGAAAAACTCTTGAGCAATATCTTTTCCAGCCCGCCCTCCACCCCCGTCAAAAATTCAATAACATCCCACTAAGTTGGATCTTTGAAGTGACTATATCAACTGGCAGAGGCTTGAGAGGGGGAAAAAAAAAAGTTGGATGATGTGGAGGGGCTTACACAGTTTCCTCTATAAGCAATTATATCGGAGAAATGTGTCAGATATCATGTCAGAAGATCAAGCATTGAACTCTTCTCTAGGCTTCTTGCCACGACTTGTCAAAAGAGTTTATTCCTGCTTGTTGTTTAGAACAGTGTTGTTATTTTTATTTATTTATTACTCCGCAGCCCACTTGAATTTTTTTTTATACGTATTGGAAAATGAAAAAGGAATATATTTTTATGCACGTATAGTTCATTATTCAAGTTTGTGTTTTGTTTCTTCACTGTGCCACGAGCGGTGTGATCGGCTGAGGCATAGGAAATTAAATCTCTCTCCTCTCACTCCCTGTACTTGTTCTCTCCCTCTGTGTGTGTGTGTGAGAGAGTGTGTGTGTGTCTTTTGCCAAACATTTACTCTGCTGGGCACACTTTCTGAAGTGTGAACTGAATTATAGATTTCTAATTTCATCTAAACTTGAGGCCAGTAGGCCTTTGGTGAATAGCATGGATATTTTATCACAAATGAAAAAGTAAATAAAAATACAATGGCCTAAGGGCCTCATGGAAAAAGCTTTTTTTTTTTTTTGGTGAGCGGATGAATGAAGGGAATTTCGACACTAACAAAGTTCCAGTCATTTCCTCTGGGTTCAGTCCAAAAATAGTCCAAGCAGGAAGCTGGCACTCTTGGTTATGATGTAGAAACATCAGGTCGTAGCTTAGACCTCTTCCCAAAGGCTTCCACTATTCCAATCCTTGCTGGAAACTTGAACCATTGTGCATAATATTTCAAAATTTCCTGTTCAATGACAGTTCTGGCCAGAAAGAAACTGATGCATGACTAATTAACCTATCTGTTATCCCACTGAGAGGTTGGCTGAAGGCAGTTCAGTGGCAGCCAATCGGGTAGGCCTTTGCTTTACACAGGCCTGCAGTGTATAGGGAAAAGGTTAGATCACTGAACAGCAGTGTTTATGGATTGTTTTACTCATTTCTTTGCCTGCCGAGAGCACTCAGGGGGTTGTTAGCTAGCCTATGTCACACAACCAGCCTTAATTAGCGCTGCACACGAAAACCCGCGTCAGCATACAAATATTTGCAGATGATATCGTGGCATAATGATGATTTTAAGGGGCTTGGGAATGAGAGGCAGGAAAGAGAAGAGGCGGAGAGACTTTTTTTTTTGTAGAGAACCAGAGAGAGAGGAAAGACGAGGTGACAGGACAGACAAAAAAGAGGTAGAGCAAGAGCACGGCAAGGCTTTCATCAACAGAAGCAGGTGTGTGATGAGCCTAATGAATGAGCAATTTGCATTCAGGTTCTGATTGTTCTGCATCTGTAAATATTTGAATTCAGTAATGCCGGCGCTTGTTTACAGGAAGTCATCAAACTATTGTTCACAAATACGGCCGTGGCTACTTGTTAAAATGTGGTCAGTTTGCAGCGTGTTGCTTTAATTAAGAGTGGGGATTTCATTTGTTTATTATTTTTCTCACTTGGTGGTGTCGGCTTGCGATCCAGCCCCCGGTACCAAACAAGACTATCAGTGCTGAGGCCCTTCCAGAAAGGCAACGTCTTTACATAAGGGCGCTGGCAGTTTAATACGTCGCTCTCATGTCTGAGTGAGCACCCGAATCACTTTCACATTCAGGCCACAAAGACAGTGGGTCAGACAAAATAATCTTTCCATATCACCTCTGAAATAAATGCTGTCAGATTAAAGAAATGAATGCAGCAGAAGGGAAGTCATCACATGTTTACCTGAATGAAATACTATATTGAACGAAAACATCTCATCTACATCTCAATGCACAAAATATTAAGGTTTTTGCCCTTATTCTGAAAACAGTTGTAGCTGTGTAAATATTCCTATTTGTTGTTACATTTGTGTGTAATTGCCTCTCTCTTATTGTCAGTTTAGTTTCTACATGTCTACCATATGAATTTTGCTTCTACTTACAAATTGTGGTCTTACAAGTGGAACAGATTAGGGCCGCTCTTCAAACATGATTAATTAATTAATACGCCTTGGAAGAAAAACTCCAAAAGCCTGGTATAAAATGAGCACTCTCGTAAAGTTTAAATGTTAAGCATATGAACATACAGTGTCCAACCCAGAAGGAAGAAGTCAAGGGCAAAGTAATCAAAAAATCATACACACTATGCAGGCTACCAGGTATGTTTGCTTTAAGTAAGTTTTTAAACAGTAGAAGAGCAATAATTACCCAGAGCATAGTGTTATGAATTTCTGATAAATTTGTGCAGTGCATAATTTAAATATGCTGTGTGGATTTGCAGTTGCTCAGGCTATGTGTTTCGCTCTAACTGTTTGTAGTTGCATTAGCATGCGTGCATTTGTGTCTGCATAGAAGAGGCATATTGTGCAGTTCCAATGACCCACGTCTCTTAAGATGTTTAAAAAGTAGGCAACCAGAGATATGGGCTTTCCTTCTGGACACGCCCCTCTACCTCTACATGGAACATACTGTAAAGAGGCAAGTTAAAAACTGCTGTCCTAAAAATCTCCCTAAAACCAGACTAAGATCAGCATATTCTGCGTGCATGCGTATGTTACGTATAAGCTCTACTGTGAGGAGCACTACTTTTGCAGATACATAAACCAAACAATGTTGTTCCTTTCATACTGGAAAAGGGGCTGTGGGTCCATCTACATCTAACTAACAAGGTCATCTGAGTTGTGGAATGAGGAAGGCTAGGGAACGACTGTGGTAATCGTGAATAACAATATGATAAAATTATCGTTAAAGCTACTGAAAACATAGAGTTTCGTTGTGATAAATCAACTACAGGATACAGTCAGTTTGGAAAAGGCTACAAATAAATGAGCTTTCCAGTGACACTGAATAATGAATAATCATAATTCCTAGGACAGTGGGCTACTACATCCACTACATGCATTGTTTTGTTTATTTATTTATTTATTTATTTATTATGTCGGCCTTTGTTCAGTCTCCAGAGAAGGTGGCTTTCTGTATTGTACACACACGCACACATATATATATATTTTCCTGTGCAGCGAAATGACAGCTGAGAATGTGCTGATGTGTTGATCAAAGTACAAAAAAGTACATCACAAGGGGAACAAACAATGGATAAAGGACACAAGCTGTGACTGCACTGTATTTTGCTGCAGCTACTATCAGTGCTGAGAACCGTCTCCGCCGTTCTCTGCGTATGAATGCTGATGCAAACTGATTACTCCAAATAGAAGCTATTTTTCTTTGAAAGGCTGACACCAAAACCTGACACGTATGCTTGATGTTTTCAATAAGTGAAACATTTTCTGCTATCGCGGGCTATTTTTAGCCGCGTGCGAAATACGTGGCTGTGACATCATGCGGTCCACATCTTGGCTGGATATCTAATGGATGTTTTGGATTTATTTTTAACGCTGTAACGGCCGGAAAAGTTTTCGTTCTTTGGGTTTTTCTGTTCTCCTTTGAGGTGTCTTTTGCGTGCTCTACTTACAGCCGACTTGTTTTGTCTTTTTGTCTTTTTAGTCTCTCAATTTCAAGATTTGAAACATCCTCTGACAAGGAAAGACAAAGAAACCTTCAGAAATTGTGTCACCATTAGCTCCTCAACAATTATTTGTAAAAAGTTTAGATACTGTATGTACTTTAACATGGAAGCTGTTATCTCTCTCTATTTTTTTAATTTGTATTCTTTTAAAGTCACAAATCAATTCTTCTGTCTTCGAGATAAAATCTGTTTGTGATAATGGGAACGCGTTAGTTATTATGTGGTCATTTCGAGAACGCAACAGACAAATTTCTTGATGTAAAGACAGAATCAGTTATGAAGGATTCAAAAATGAGTGGCTGATTTGACCAAATATCATTTTAACCTTTAACCCCTTGAGAGTCAGAGCAGATCCAGAACGTACGATGAGATAAGACAATACTAACTCCAATCCCTCTACATTTTGTTTTGTGGGACAGCAAAATAGTGAGCTTATCTCCAGATAACTAAAATAATTCAGATAGCTGCATTAAATAATAATACAGCCATATTCAAACTGATTCTGTAATTTCATGACCTCAATTTGTCCAATTGGTTCTGTAGGGGTATTCAGCAGACTAAGAAACATTTGCATACAATAGAAGTCAGTGTGTTATTTTTTTCAATATCCTTTATGTACCTTGTAGAAAACAAATAGTTGAAATTAGAAAGAATCACGTCCTGATGGATATGTTATATAGGTAAATACTCACCACATATTTTCACAAGAGATCATTTGAACATGGGCTCTACAAGTCTGTTAAAGAGCATCCTTCCATGCTTTTATCGGCCTTTTACCATCTCTACAGACCTGTATCCATCCCGCTATCCCCGACCATCTCACAATGTTTTATTTCTCCATTTTCATCCATTTTCAACAACTCCCGAATACAGGCCCTTGTCCACTTGGCAATGAAATATAATTGCATAATGAAAAATGCCCCCAGGACCAAGATTACTGTTGCTACTTGCTCGTGTTACACATCATTTTATCATCCATTACTTTCTTTGTAAGTCCCAATTGAGCGGCCGTTTAGCAGCCCTTGGGTTTTTTTTTTTTTTTTCAGGGAGCGGAGTACCTCGCACAGAAACAAGGTGAGCCGAATACATTTAGTAAGATGTTAGCCAAGGTAAGAGCAGTTCGGTGGTGCAGCAATGCAGCAAAGTTGCATAATAATGAGCTTAGTTCCTCTTTTGCTCCCCTGAGATTTAAAGAAAAGTATCATTTGCATGAGGACAAAATAAAAAAAATAAAAAAAATCGTTTCAGGGTCATTGTGCCCTCAAAGGCCATAGAGTTGGACAAAAATAACTAGGTGAGGGGAACTGCAACAACAGACTGAATTACTTCCTATTATCATGGCAAAAGTCCACCCAAGGTTTGGCATGATCAATACCTCAGGGAATCTTTAAGCTTGTCGGCTCCCCAGCCTTTTTCTATATCAACGTATGAATGCATCTATTTTAATGTTTCCCCGTATTATTGATTAGCTAATCCACTCGGAAGCCTGGCTCTCCTTTTTCCTTGGCTCACTGCATACCATAACTTAATAGATCCCTTCGGAAATAGCATGCACTGAACTGTGAGACAAAATGTCAGGCTGCGATTGGCCCTGTGAAGGCCCGTGTAAATGAGAGGAGCATGGGTGCTTTGGTGTATATCCTTGCGCGTTTGAGAAAGTGGGAGGTGAACAGAGAGGGGAGTGAAGAAGGAAGAGAGAGAACCATTAGGTCGGGAGAGACAGACAAAGTAAGAGAAACATAAAGGAGTTCAAGAGACTGAGACGAAACCTCACCAGGGCGAAGGAGACCTGAGTCAAGAGGGATAAGCTGGGATGTTTCAGACATTTGAATTTTGACCCCACTTAACCCGTTTTGTCCTCCCGCAACCTTATGAACGGCGTCTCTCTTCTCATTTGTTTACGTGAGCAGAAGGTAGCGTAGGTGCAACTGTGATTTTTAGACATCCTGCAGGTTTTCTGCGAAAACTGTAGGGAAAAAATATGTCACTTTTGTTTTTTTTGGAAATGTTATACAGGAATTCATCCAGCAGATGTTTGCAGGTCTCTAACGCCACCAGAAACCTGCATGTGGTCCTCAATTTTAATCACCGAGCTCCCCATGCATAGTACAAGGAGAAAAAATTAATAAGGAAATGTAAGGACCTCTCGGCTCTTGTTGCGTACAAAGCTTTTTGGTTGTGAAATCCGTCTCTGGATTGTATCTAGGTTTATTTGTGGAAATGTTTCATTTAAACTCAGCTTACAAAATGATTCCAAAATCTGAACACTTCCTGAAAGGTTGACACGGTTAAGTGCACCATACAACAAAATGAAAAAGGTCTCTTACACTGCCTTACATATTCTTCTGATGTCTTTATGGGTTAAAACAATTCAAGTCTACTCTGCTTTCTTCTCCAACAGTTCTAAAACCTGACCCCAAAAGCTCCGTTGAATACCAAAGACAATATTTGTCATGCTTGGAATTCCACTATTCTCTGTAGCCTTGAGGAGAGATTTGCGAATCCATGATTCCTTTTCAGGTTATAATAAATCTCTGTGTCTCAGTCTTGATACTAAAACTGTCTCCTGGTAGATGTCTGCGCTGTACATCAAAGGCCAAGTTATTATATTCGTGCATGCAGTTGGCACACACGTGAATTGGAGGGAGTATAACACAATGAGTGAGCACTTTAGGATACATTTCAAAAGTAAATTGCAGGCGGTTATGGACTAAATGGAGTTAAAGTCCGTAACATATGTTTAGTTTAGCCAGTGCTGAATATAATTGAGATTTGAGTGTAAATTCCAAATGTTTGACGGGTGTTTTTAAAATACGTAAACTGTTTTCACTCTCAAATCCTAAAATTGAAAATAGAAGTATTTCTTAAATCAGTTAATTGAAGATGTGATGAAATTACTACTTGGAAAACCGACCTCAGTAATAATCACGTGTGCTGCAATAGCTTGTGTAATTAACAACCAATAAACCTTCTGCATCAAACTCCTCTCCAAAGCTCATAGACCAGAGTGTCCCCTCTCTGACGACACGATCACTGGGAATAACTCCGAGTATAAGGATGTAATGATTGCATGTGGACAGAGCTCAAGCAGAGATGAATATCTTCTCCTGGTGAGGGTAGCAATGCTGCACGTGGAGCAGCCCATATGTACTTTTTCCTTGCAGCCTTCTCCAGCTGTCAAATGTCTACCCCAGGGTCAACTCCCCATGAGCACACATCTGGACAACCTTTGAACTGGAAACAAGCCAAGAAGGAGTGGTTACTCAATTCCACAACTAGCTAGTCAACGTTAAGGAGAGATGCCTGGACGCAGAGGTCATTCCAAAACTCACTGGCATTTCTTATCTTTATATCATATTTATTTGGTCGCATTGCAAAGATTTTTAGATTATTGGAAAGCGTAATGAGCAAGACTGACAAAGAGATTTGCTTTATAGCCTCGCTATCTCTCTGAGTATGGTTTATTCCTGCTACTTTTGTAAAATACCACAAGACAAACTGTCTCCCATTCATCTGGATTGGAAAATCAACTCATAGTGTCAGTTTTGGAGACACAGATTTACATCCTGACCGGTTCGAAAGTGGTCCACTGCACACAAGGCCATGGTCCAATGAAGTCAGTTGCACCTCATCTGTTTTCCAGTCCAAGGACACTGCTTTTGAACTCCATGCAACATTGAAGACATGTGTCAACCATGACAGCCAAACAGCATTCAAAGCCTGCAGGGTGGACCCAAGTCCACCACTTTGCCACTGGGGAGTTTGCTGACTGCCCCAGTGTGCTGAACCATGTGCTGAACCATGGCGATGGACTGAAATGCCAACGATTCTCTGCCTGTGGTTAAGAGAGGCATGTCTGTTGGGTTTAGGGGGCGCTCAGAACATTCAATCGATCTTTTAATTAATTTCGCCAAGTTTTGAGCTCGTACTGAAAAGCCTGAGCATGATGAGGACACACAACACTCAAAGCCCCACAATGGTTCTTCAGAACCCCTTTTGTGCTACCCAAGTATCCTCTCCTATAACCTTTTCAAATCATGACACAGATGAATGAAAGCAAGCAGAAATAATGGAGTGCTATTACAATCACATTATTTTGACTAGTGACAATTATTGTCTTGATTTTTCGATTAGTCTTAATATATTAGTCCATTAAATGGCAGAAAATAGTGGCAAATGTCCATCACAGTTTCTAAAACCATATACAGTACGTTTCTCTTGGTCTTCTAGACATTTCAGAGTTTCAGCATTAGCTGCTATATTGTTAGCGTGAGTATCAGACAGAAATCACAACACAAACACATTAATCCAGTAAATAACATATTTTATTGTGGCAATACATTCAGTTCAAACTACAAATGTTTACTGTATCAGAGGGCAGTTATTTATAGACCTATTATATTAATTTTTTTTTAGTGAGAAGAAACCTAAAATTTTCATAATCTTCCTTAAAAAGGATGTCTGAAAGTGCCTCGTGGCTACAGTTGACTTGGCAACAAGGTTCTTATCTGACTCCACTCAGTGAGAGTGGCTCCAGAGGTGAAAGACAGAGAGCCATGGATCTCTCAGACTGCTGTGCTAATTAAAGGTATCAGTCATGAGAGATGCGTGTCAGTTTATAAGACAGAGACGCAGACAGATGCTTCATTTGTCACTGCCTAGATTTATATCCAATAAGAATTCAATTGCTTGGCATAAATGCATGGTTTGATGTATGGTGTGTGTGTGTGTGTGTGTGTGTGTGTGTGTGTGTGTGTGTGTGGTGTTAGGAGGAAAGAGGGGGAGGAGAGGAGTCTCAGGATGAGAGCTGAGAGATGAAACATGGCTCTCCTCTTGCTCCCTAAATCACACACACAGTAACACATACACACCGAGTGCTCAAGCTAACCTGTAATGCTGTGTACACAAGGGCAGCACACTCACTCTGTCCATTGAAACGACCACTCGACCTCAGTGTCGGGTTACATCGAGATGAGTTAGAGAAGATTGGACCATGGGAAATGGCTCTGCCATTGACAGGCAAACTAGTGAACATGCCCTGCATTAATGAGTAAAGCAGAAGGATAAGTGACTCCTTCCACAGCTCATGTGCACACTCCTCTGATTTACCGGTGGAATACAGAGCAGAAGCAGAAGAATCGACTTAAAACCCTTCAGCAAATCATTAACAGCATAATAGCTTAAGTCATATTTGAATGTTGTCAGAAAACAGGAACAGCAAGTACATTGGTATTTTTATTGATATTGTAACAGCAAGTCAAAAATGACTTAGGGAATTACGTTATTAGGCTAATGAGATGGTCACGAAACTTGCATTTTTGGAAATGCGGCAGGTCAAGTACTCAAACAACACACTCTGTGCTTTCCTTTGTTGTCCCTCATCGGTTTAGACAAGAAGCCAAATACCTTGTTTTTGTGATGGAAGCAAAGTTGTAATTTTCTATCTTTTGTGGATCACCTGTTTTTGTTTCATGTCAGGTTTGATCAGTATGCCCTCCCGCGTCTTACTGAGATAGAGTTTATGATAGCTCAGGTAAACGGTTATTTTCTGTGTCTGAGAGCATCACACAGGTACTGTTTAACAGCCATGTGAGGTGGTGATGACAGGTTAGACCGTGTGGGTTGGCTGCTGAATATTTCTTTACTTTGCTGTACTTCGCTTCCTTAACCCATGTTTATATCTTGGTCAACCACTGTATATTTCTTCCTCCTATCATATTATTTTCCACTTGGACATAACAATATGTAACCTACAGTGTTAAAAGTATTTGCGCCCCTCATGAAAATGACTCTAAACATCATCAGATTTTTACAGCACTAGTCCTGACCGTGGACAAAGAGAACAAATGAAATAAGTGAAAAATAAATATTATACTATTTCTTTATTCAGTAAAATTAGCCAATATTACATATCAGTGAGGTGCAAAGTGAACTGATCTGGTGTCACCGCCATGTGCGACAATTATGGCAACTAAACATTTCTGCTGATCAGTCGTCTACAGCAGCTTGGAGGAGTTTTACCACGTTCCTCAGTCAAGTCATTTCTATATAGAAATGCAGAGAATTCTGAAGGGCCCAAAGACTTTTAAACAGTACTGTAGATAGTTAGTTTGGATAGTTTTTTTAATGGCAAGTGATTGGTTGAGTGGTTGTCTTAGCTATTTCGCAATGGATGCTTGTATTTAACTACTAATCAGTATAGTGGTCCAATATGAATAAAAATGGCCTCATGTGACAGAATCAATCAGAATTAATGAGACAAATCAGAAGGAATTTTGAACTCGATTCAGAAAAGAAATATTTCCCAGGTAAATGTAGCTTTATAAAGCGTCTTTATAAAGCTACATTTACTATTTCCATAGGCCGTTGCCTTTTCAGTAGTCGTGTGTCCACCGCTTTAGTCTTGTTAAGTAGAGGTTTGGTGTAACCTCTTTTTATATCTGTTGTCCATAATATCTTCTTTTGTGTTGCTCTGCAAGTGTTTCCATGTCTAGGTCAAGGTTTGCTAGTATATTTACTCTAGCCATTAGTTTAATTTGCCGGTTTTGAAAGTCTTTTCTACCAACTTTGCACAGTATTCTTATGAATGCTCTCCGCTCCAGGATCCATCTCTATTGTGTGTGTGGTCCAGTTAGTTTAATCATCTCAGACTTGAGCTATTAGCCGTGTTCTGCTAATTGCCTTTATCTATGCTTCGTTTGTTACTGATACTGAACAAATGGATTCTCTCTACATTACCACCAAAAGCAGACTTGGAAATATATTCCTGAACATACACCAGACAAATCCTAGCAGTTTCACTAGCTGCTCATTTTGTCCTTGTGGACTTGATGCAATCAGGAGAAAATAGTGAGGAAACCCTACCTACTCTGTCACCTGCTGTAGCTGATTCAAACGATGGGTGTTGATTTCCCTACGGTGTCAGGCAGTCCAGATAAATGATGGTTCAGATTTTTTTTTTAGGCCTATAACAATACAATTCTTCATATATGAATAATTGGTTGTAAACACTCCCGCTATTTTCCTTCCTGCAACAGAAGGAATATCTCTACACCCTAAAGAGATCCCCCCAGTGTGACTCCAGTGGAAAAGACAGCATGAAAAATGCATTCCAGTGTTCAGGCTTGAGCAGCCTGAATTAGGCAAGCTAAGTTCATAGTCCCAGGCTTTGTAGTGCAAAAGTCTCTCTCTTGTGATTCCCAAGGCTATGTTTCCCTGAGGAGCTGATGAAAGATAGTAGCACAAGAATGGAACAGACTAACAGAGACTGCCCACATTAATGCCTCTGTTTACTGATAAAAGGTCATAGTTCACTGATTTCTTTTAGATACCCTTCTGAGTAAACAATGCTGTACGAGATGCTAATGTGGTGCTGGTTGGTCCTCGCAAAACTGAGGTCAGGCTTAATCAACATCGTAAGGTGTGTGGGAGGAAATGTCTTATAAATGGCCCAAGGATAGAGCTATCTCTTGCATGATTGGGTGTCATCATTATCTCTGGAAGAGCAAGTAAAATGAATCCCAGGCACATTGTCAGACTAATGAATGAAACTTTTTTTACAGAAAGAATGGTGATGTGTGCTTTTGTCCTTAAACTTGGAGATTGGCACCTTAAATTGGAGTTCTTCCTCACTTTTCAGCACAACTTGCCCCCCCCTCGTCTCAACCGTTTGTCTTTTGATGCTCAAGTTTTCCAAGCTTATGTGGAATATTGGTTTTAGACAGAAGGGTTGCATGGTGGGTTTTCCTTTCTGTCTGTTTAATTTTGTGTTTAGTTTTGAAATTTAAAAAGGAAAGTGTGAGAAAAGATCCATCTGTTTCATGTCACTTGATGGCCTAGGGGTAAGTTTCCTCTTGCAGAATGTAATGTAGCAAACTAGGCAACACAAACCTCACATTGGGCCCAATCACAGCAGGTGTACCATGCTGCAAAGACAAACAGAGACCGCAATACTGCACCACCACCAGTGCAGTTTGAGAATATATTTGTCTTCGCAAGAGCTACTGTATGCATTTCAGTGGTGCATACTGTGGTTATGGTGTGAGGTAAGTAGGAGGAAACTTGTGTGTTCAGCTTGTGCTATTTTTAACAGCAAGTCCCTGCCAGCATAAAGTAAGACAGAAGCCTGCACACTTTCCCTCTACCTTAAACTTGCTGTTCTGGACTATCTGGCAGACACACTTATAAAGGGAATACACACTTGCAATGAATTTCTTAGTAAATGAATCAATGTATGATTATTGGCTTACTCGGAATCGCTGAAGGACAAAGCAATTTCAGTGTCCTCAGGGCAAATGTCATAAAGTATTAGGTAATTTATCTAAAATGTTGCACAATTCACAATTTGCCTCATTCGACATGCAACAGAATTCACCAGTCACAGACGGGGGATGCTGTGGCTTCTCATTGGCACTTTAAATCCTAGGCTTTTTTCAGCTTCAAGAATTTGAACATTAGCAAAATGTGGTTCAAACTATTGCTGTAGTCAGCACCTATTCAGTCCTTCCATGCTCTTTTGTATCCATTGCTGCGTAGGATCCACTGTACTGCTGATAGCTGTGACCATGGTGTCTTTTACATTAAATACAAGGCCTCTAAATGGCCCTCAAAAGGTCTTATGGTACCGGTTCCTGTAACAGGCAAGTAGAATAATAGTGCAGATGCAAGTCATAAAGAAGTCCCAGTTTATTCTCTCAACTTGAGACCTTGTATCATACTTAGAAAGAAGAAGTCCCTCGGTGTAAACACAGATACTAAGCATGTATATTATGTGGAACCGGTTATAGGATGGTACCAATTACTCAGACATTTTAGATATGACAAAATGTCAGACATGTGATGGAACCCTGCTGACAGAAAAGCAGTGGTCTAATGACTTCCAGTCATGACAGTGTGCATGTCTGTTTATTAAGCAGTGTGTGCAAACACTACTGCAAGCATGTCTTTCTGAGCAAAGACTGCATGAGACTAGACATTCTTGACAAACCCAGTATGTGAAGAGATCTGTCAGGGATTTTTTAGGCATTGTTCCTCCAGCAATGAATATAGTATACTAGTAATCAAATCCTAGCTGTGTTGGCCTTTCCAATTCAAGGGTCATCATTTAAGCTGTCAAGCTGTCTTTGTGTATGAAATTGGATTTGGTTTGTTGTTGCATTGTGACCTCTTTTATGGGCTCCTTTTGACCTTAAGGTCTCTGCGGTTAGTATTTTACACCATTCACCAGCGTAAATCTGTCTACCTTGCATTGACACAAGATAATTCATTTGTGTCTGGGTAAAGGAGAAATGAAGCACTCAATCAAGTAAACTGCATTTTATAGACAGAGTTCCACTCGTATCAACAATATTTAACACTATTGACAAATGTTGAGGAAAAAAATACAATGACTATTTTTCTCTCTCTCCCTCTGTCTTTTTTAGCATGGGCACCACCATCTCCATACTGTGCTCCATGACGCCATGGGGTTAGTGATTCCCATAGCAGTAGACAGTGAAAGAGAGAGCTTGAGAAAGATGGATGGTGAAAGATGGATAGTAGAAGATGGATCGTATTAGTCAGCTACACATTGCGTGTACTTATTTTATATTGCATTTTAGTGTGTGGTTACAGCTAGCTTGGCTTACCTGCTACAAATGGGGCGTTGCAGTTTTCTCGCTCTGACATCTTACAGTGAAAGTGTTGCCACTTCCAACACGTTCATCTGCATGCATGGTCCAGGTCTGGCAGATGGACTCTGAAACAGTGGGCATTGTCAACATAATCTTCTCTCCAAACCACCGCTTTCACCACTTTGTCCTCTCCTAGTGGAACCACTACTTGGTTCAACAGCATAACCAATAGGATTTATATCAGGCTGAAGATCTCTTTCCGTTTGCAATTGTGATTACGTCACTTCCAAATGGCAACTCCCTAGTAGACAAGCCAGGTGAAAATGACGAAAAATAAACTTCTTAAATCTTTGATTTTAGCAAAGGTGTTGTTTCAGACATAGTTTGCAGTACAAAGACCAATACATGTATGTTCCAGTTCCTCTTTAAAGGTTAAAATTTCACATCCACCAGATACTCTTCCAACTGACCTCTACACAACTGCTCATTGCAACAATTTCATGACTTTCTTTCAAACTAAAATTGACACCAGCAATTAAGCGCCTCATCTTGCCCATCTTTCTCTACACCCCCACCACCCTCTGTTATCTTCTGTTATCTAGTTTTTATCTCCCAACCGCTGCTGAAGTTCATCATATTGTTCATAAGTACAAGCTATCAACCTGTCAGTTAGATCCTCTTGCAACCCATCTGGTAAAAGCATGCCTCCCTTCCCTATAATCAACATTGTACATTCCTCCTTGATGTCTGGCCATATTCCATCATCTCTCAAAACTGCTGCAATTACCCATATACTTAGAAAACCTGGCACTGACCCCAATAACCTAAATAACTTCCGTCACATCTCAAACTTGCCATTTCTATCAAAAATACTCCAACAGTGGCAACTCAGATCTATGATTATTTAATTACTTCCTGCATGTTTGAACAATTCCAGTCTGGTTTTCGCCCATCCCACAGCACAGAAACGGCTCTTATAAAAATCACTAATGACCTCCTCACTGCAGCTGACTCTGGGCTTTTAAGTATTCTGATTTTTCTTGACCTAAATGCAGCATTTGACACAATTTCCCATAACATCCTCCTTGAATGTCTTGCCTCTACTAACATAGGCACCCATCTGATAGGGTTCACATCATACATATCTCTCACACCACAGTGAATTTGTCCAGGTTAAATACTTCAGATCCCACCCCTCACCTCCAGAGGAGTCCCCCAGGGCTGAGCTCTTGGTCCACTACTGTTCATCATTTACCTTCTTCCACTTGGCAATATCTTACAAAGGGTACATTTTCATCCCTACAAGGATGACACCCAGCTCTACTTGTCTACAAAGCCAGCCTCTACTAATCCACCCCCCTGCCCTTTACGCCTGTCTAACAGAAATTAAATCCTGGTTCTCTTGTAACTTCCTACTAATGAACAGCAGTAAAACAGAGGTCCTCCTCATCGGTTCACAATTCCATGCTGGCCAGTTAACAGTTTTTCATTAAATATTGATAACTCATATTAAGTGTTTGGGTGACATCCTCGACAGCACTCTATCTCTGGAAACCCAGATCAACAACGTGACTGGGTCTGCTTACTTACACCTCTGCAACATCAATCGTCCATCCCTAACACAGAACACACACTTTTCCACACCCTCATCACTTCATACATCGACTTCTGTAACTCCCGCATTGAATACAAGATCCTGCTACTTACCTTCAAGGCCCTTCACAACCAAGCTCCATCATATCTATCTGAACTTCTACAATTATAATGTGCTTCTTTGATATTTCAGTCTCATTAATGTGTGCTTCTGCCTCACTACACATCACATTGTGGAAGAAGTGAGGAAGTTTGTGTGCGGGGTTAGACAGTGCCTGAGTCATTGGTCACACCAGTCAACCAAACCTGGCTCTCTAAACTCACACAAACTGGAATCTCTTCTGAGAGTTTGACTGTTCTGAGCACAGGAACAGGTCCTGAAAATGACTCTAATTTTTGGTACATTTACTTCATTGACTAATGGGTAACTGAACTACGGCCAAATAAATCATCAATCATTTGCTAAATGAGGTTTGACTCAACAAAACCCATCACAACAGGAGTGCCGAGAAGTGTTGGGTCAGTCTCCCCCACTATTCTCCTTCCTCCTACTCCTGTGGTTTGGAGAGATATTATCTAAACTAGTCCTAACAACCTCAGCCTGGTAAGCCTGTGAATTATTCACATGTCTATGGGCATGCATTTTGTTCTCCCGGAATGTGTGTCAAATGAGTCTAACACCAACACCCATACAAAGATTATATTTCTGTCTTCTAAATTTTCAAAGCATGAAAACAGGATTCCATCTGCATAATTAATTTGGATTTGACAGCTTTTTTTAAAACATCATTGTTGTCGAATTGTATATATTGCCGTAAAACCCATCTGCCTTCTCCTAAATTCATGTCCATTACATAATTTATATTTATTAAAAATGATTAATTATTAATTACAAATGTTTTTTTTACATAACTGGATGAGTGTTTTTAAAGATTCATCCCTGTGCGTCTGCAGCCTCATATGCTGGCCTTATTTTGTCATAGTGCCCTAACTAAATCAAGTAAGGAAGGCAGACTTGATCAAGATTTGCAGGCTTGAAGACTGCATACTGTATTATGTGCACCCATTTTTATTTTTTATTTTTTTGTCTCTTAGCTGTCCACGAAATGCATCATTGTGCTGTTCTCACTTCTGTACCAGAGAAAAACCTGAGACTCACATTGATTATTACCGGGGTGTAGGTGAACAAATCATACACAAGCTAAAGATGTATACAAACTTGAATGTGCCATCACTCTGAAATCTTTCAGTTTAAGTGTATTTAAAAGTTAAATGCATATATTAGCAATGTTTGCCAACAGAGTTAAAGCTACGGTGTAGCATGTTTTTAGTTATGGTCTGGTACAATGAAAAGTTTTTCCCTGTACCTTACATTCATGAATTATGCATGCAAATAAATATGCATGCAGCCCACAGTACTCTATTACAGGTTGAAACCTCTGCAAAATAGAAGAATTGGTACACAAAATTATGGTATTACAGTATGGCTTGTTTCGGTACTTGGAAAACACAGTGTTTATGCAGCAGCATTGTGATAGCGCTCATCCTCCTGATCAAGTTTTACCTCAGTGAGATAAAGTCTAAGAAGATGCCAGAAATGTTCCCTCCAATTATGTTGACACATTCTGTAGCATAATCAGTATTCATCTTTGAATTTTATGTTATTATAGTTAGATAAATACCCATTAACGGACTGCCCTAGTCAGGGAATTTTGACTGAAAACTTAACTGACATGTGATACACTTAAAGTGCAGCAGGAATAAGTTGCAAGCTTGTGTCTCCGTAAAAAGTAGCGACAAGGAATTAACCTGTGACAGGGGTTTTATGAGGATTACAGTGTTGTAACCTGGATATCATCTGTCTTCAGTAAACTTTAATAGCCCAGTAACGAAAGGGCTATTAAACAGCGTCCTCTTGCCACTTTTGAAACCTGTGTAGTCTTCCCTCCTTTCCACGAAGAGATCTATCATAATGTACTATACCCAATAAATTAAAAATGTATCACCCACTGCAGAAATGTGTTTGATTCTAAATATATTCTAATGCCCTTCTTACATAGGTCCTTTCGCCCAGTGTAACCAGTGCCAAGTTAAGCATAGTGTGGCTGTTACAACTAGAATAAATTTCACCCAGAGAAATGCTTTTTTTTTTTTTTTAGATGTTTTGCACTCATTAATGCTCAAGAATTATTATTTTGTGTCCACATTAAAATTATCTGAAAAAAAAATGCATAATAGAACTTTTTCTTTTTCCTCAATCAATTGCTCCAGTTCTGCATAAAAAAAGCCTGCTGGCTGTGTTCATCCCACTGAGAGCCAACCTCTGGGTCTGTACTTCCTTGTTTTAGCCCTCCAGTTGTTGCCAGCCAAAATAAACAAGGGTCTGGTAATGAGAAACAAATATCTACCAAACCTTTTAAGACCACTGAGTTTGTTGGCCAATCCTGGAACCATCTTCCCATCTTTTATTTATTTATTTTTTTAGACGTGGCAAGTGGAGCCAAAAATATCACAGTTTCTTGTGTTTCTTTTATTTAAGCAATTCACTCCTTCCGGTTGTTCTTCCTCAGTCGGTCGTGACTTCTTTGCAGCAAGCCAACCATGAAGGCCTTTTTCACCCGGCCTCCTCTGAAGTTGATGTTGAAATGTGAAGCACCTATGTGAGCTCTAATCTTAAATTAATTTGGGATTTCTGAGGAGGATAACTCTTATAAACTGATACAGCAGAGGTAAGTCTTGGTTTCTCTCTCCTCATGTGAGACTGTTCCATCATGGCTTTTGGTTTTTGTGGCAGCACTTGAGGATATATCCCAACCTATTTATGATACTGTATATATGATATTATTTGATCTACAATGATAAACTGCATTGTAGTTCAAATATATAATGATAGAGGCGAAGCACAAATTAAAAAACATAAAAAAAGAGCATGTTTAAAAGGAACAAGATCAGAAGCTCCATTAATTTAAGTAGACATGCTCTCCTACAAAGACGTAGACGTGGGGGCGTAGAGAAAGATGGGCGATATGAGGCATTCAATCGCTGGTGAATAGTGTCAATTTTAGGTTTAAGAGGTGATGGCAAAACAGATGTATCCTGCCAAGTGTACATTATACCTGCCATTCATCAGCATCAGACAGTTGCCAGTACACTTTCAGGTTTGAAAGGTTTATGCTGTACTTGCTTAATTGCAGTCATGCTGTGACATTGGAAAGGTATGGAGAGCCACTGCTGCACAACAGCAGGTGCTTGTCTGGGTTAAAGATGTATGAATGCATTTACAAAGAAAGGGATACCACTTGTGTATGTACAGTATGTATATACTGATTGAAAGTATACTTCACTTAGAAATGGATGAAATGATGATCCTATTCAAGAAAATGAGGCATTGAAGTCTGTAAACCCTTGTCTTCAATATCTCGTGTGACCCCCTTGTGCAGCAATAACAGCAAAAAAATGTTTCCAGTGCAGCTCTGTCCCAGGGACGATGGTGGGTTGTCTCACATAAACTGCTTGCTTCAGGTCCTTCAACAACATTTCTATTGGATTAAGATCAGGACTTTGACTTGACCTTTCCAAGACATGCATTTTGTTCATTTTCAACCATTCTTTTGTACTTGGGTGCTGGTCATTGTCCAAAAATTCTTTGATGCACTAGTGATGGACCAATTCATTCTTTCAGTACTTGTCCCGTGTCTTCTTGCAGTACTGTCAGTTTGTCTGCTGAAAACATCTGACGGGTTTTGTGCTGATATTCTGAGACAGTTTTATGCAGAAAAGTGGAATATTCAGAGTGCTGACTGCAGGTTTAGTTGTTTTCTTTGAGGCCTCAACATGGTGGTGTTACTGAAATAAAGATAGGATGTCACACTGAAAGTCAAACACAACAATTTCACTGATAGTTGGGAGCTGGTGAAGCGCTATGAAACGCCGCACGTCCTGAAAGGGTATATGACCCACAAATAGTCTGGTTACCTTGCAAAATGGTTTCCACTACTGGGTGCCAGTCACCCATGAAAAAGCCGTCTCCTCTCTGCGTGTCAATACACCCGCTGTTGACAGGTGAGTTGTGGTAGCTTCACCTTGTCAAGTCCGCTGCGATAACTGGGACATCAGACTTAAATTCAAACCGTTAGCCAAAGACGGCTCCATTCCCTGGATGGATGACTTTTTTTTTTTTTTTTTTGTACAGCCACTATGCATTCCGTCAAAAGTCCTATTATGGGCAGATGCATCTCAAGTAAAACTGACAATTACTCGTCTCTGGGGTGCATGCAGAAGAGGAACAGTGATGGTGTGAAAAGGATGTGAGTGGCAGAAAAAGGACAGCAATTATGCACGTTTTTTCTGCGCAGGAGTGCGTTTTCATTCATGTGTGGGAAAGAGATGAGAGACTATCGGCCACAAAGGGCATACAAAAAGAGTAACATGTGTATGCGCTGTTGTTAGAAAAGAATATAGAGATTTTAACAATTTGTTTGCATCTGTGCTTTATATGAAAAATGAGACGCTCAAAGGTCCCTAAGCTACTGAAGTTGCGATTTTATACTCACGCTGGATGTAACTTACTGAGCACTGAACGGACTGGACAAACAGCTTCCTTTCATTTCTCACTCTCAAATAAAGCAACTTTAACATCAACAAAGCAACTTTAACATCGCGTTTTCTCGTCAAGGTGAGACGCTCCACACTGCTTTGTCAATCAACACCAACTTTGCAAAGAACAAACATGAGTGAAGTTAGGAGGAGTTGTAGGCTGGAGTCCTAATCCTGCCAAAACCTCCGATAATCAAACAGAGACTGGATCGATGTTGTCAGGGATCAACATGTCAACAACAAGCCCGTCCAATACTAACCGCTGGTTCAACATCGAAATTGACCGTCGCTGCCCTCGGGTTGTCAAGACTGTGTGGTGGAAGTGGGAGTGGGCCGGGAGGAAAACAAGTAGCTGTTTGAGAACTGCTGTAACCTAAAACAATGCAGGCTAAGCACAATAAAAACTGTGTATGCACAGCGAGTGAACACCAATTTGTCCTTACGTTGCTCTGCAGGGAGATGCCATTTGCCTACTTTTCACAAACTGGGATGGTAAGCATTTATTCTGACCTTTCACCTACATAGCTCCAGATGTCAGAAAATACTCGGGGAAAAACAAAATGCGCGGCATTCATTGCACTAAAATGTTGATGATTGTACAGCAACTCCAGCGCAAACCGTCGTCAGTGATCCTGTTTGATATTGATTGAACTACGAGGACGCGCAGTTGTTCCTCAAGCGCTGGACGGCAGCATCATCAGATGCATGCCATTTTTTTGTCCCATCGGGCTAAAGTGGTAGCCAGACAGTCCAGGACCAAATAATCATCCCGGTGCATGGCGCGGAACGCCGGCCCCTTTCCCATGTCACTAATCCACAGATGTGTGGCACCGCTCAGGGTCGTTATATCGCACTGGAAAGTTAATCTTACACCAATTAGTTCCAGCCCAGGAGGTACCGCTGCGCACTGTGCTATGAGATGGTGGTATCCTTTGGGATCTCTTTTCCCACCGCTCTCTCCCACCTTTTTTTCCTTCCGCAGATCGACTTCTGCACAATGGAGCTCGGCTTTGCCCTGTAACGCACGCACACACACACACACACACACACATTCACGTTCCCTCTAAGGTTTTTCTGTATTGATCTAGCCATCATTCTATTTTAGCTCTGCAATTATGTCTGGTGATATTACCAGAGGGTGTTACATGACTCCTAATTGGTGAGTCAATATGACGTCAGGGATTTTGCTGCTCTATTATTTGACCCACCACTTAAGTGCATCTGATGTATGTTTTTAATTTTTCAAATGATAATTACCTTCTTTGTATTCTGGGATGAAGCACGGTCTCATCCATTTTAAATGACTCACATTTGCAGTCCATCGCTATCAATAAATATGTTCTCGTGATGTAAGCGTATATTAGAGTGCTGTGCGTCCTCCGGCGCGTCATTTTTTAAAAAATTCTGTTCCTTTTCTTGTGACGCCCGGTTGTCTGTCTCACCGATGCGCACGATGTATTCGAACCGATGTCTACTTGCTGAAGCAAACTCTCGCAAAGCATAGAAGAATAAAATTCACTCGTGGATGTACAAATGTATTTGATTAATATTGCTTGAGCACCAGTGAGCTCGAGTTGTTGTGTTTCATCCCTCTCTATACGTAGCTGTCCGAGATGGGAAGTTTAGATGCTTTAAATTGGAAAGTGTCAGGCACAGCTATCAAGATTCCTTGTCAAGTTGATTCGGTGGTTTTCTTTACTTGCTTCCTATTTTCTCTCTCCAGCCTCCTGCCCCGCTTTCACTCTTTCCTCTCTTTATTTCTCTCGCTTGTTTATCCCACTTGCTTTCATTTCATCATTGCTTGATTTCTCACTCCCAGCCCCTGTTCCCCGCGTCTCCCTCTCCACTTTTTCTCTCAACAACTATTTTCACACGCCTGCGTGACATGACCGGGGGGCTTGTAAACGGGGATTGTGACAGATTCAGATGAGTGTGCGACACTGAGTCATTCAGGACTGCTCTCTTGCACGTTGCCTTCCAACATGCTGGTTTGTCATGCACTCACCAGTGATATCATTGTGCGACTGCTTTTTTGACATGGCGTGCGCCCCGCGCTCCTTTGCATAGTTTATCCGTGCCTGAAATACTTCGCCATTGAGGTCGTCATATAAACATGTTTAATGAAAATGTATGCGGTGTGGGAGCCAGCAGTCATGTTTTAGATATTTTTTTGTGTGTGTGTTCGTCTAAAGAAAGAAAAGAAGAGCGTATCTAAAAACTGTGACTCAAAGCAGCAGCTTGGCTGAGCTGCATTTTTTGCGAGTGTGTTTTCATGTGAATGAATCACTGTCAGTAAAGCGGCGTTTGATCAGTTTTTGGCTGTGAGAGTCGATCAATATGTGGTAATGAGTTATCACCAAAAGCACGTCCACAGTAAAGTGCCATTAACTTTGGCTGGTTCACCTCTATGCTCCAGACAGTAACACTGACCATTTAACAACTAGTTGCTGGAGTGACATGATTTTTTTTTTTTTTTTTGGTCATTCATCATCACCAAAAGATGAGCCCTTCTAACTCGGACAATCTGCATTTTTTTTTTAATTTTATCACCAGTCTAAGTTTGTTTTTTGTGTGTGTTTCAGTGACCCATCTTTTCTGATATGTTGATAGATTAATAGCCCATACACCATTAAGACACTTAGTTCCTTAGAGGCCTATTGCCCCTTTGGGGGACTTAGGTCATCAACAAGGGTTTTCCACACATCTTGGTCCTGAGCCAACTTCTCCAGCTGTCCCCAGATGTGCCCCATTCTCTTGGTATCTGCCTCCAGGGCCCTTCTAACAGAGAGTATGGCCTCAGATAATGAATCCTAATTCTTTGGTAACTTGATTTAGCGTCACCAGCAGATCAATACAATCATTTTTCCAGAGAAATATCTGAACATGTACTTCATAGATTGGCATTTGTTTAAACCGACATTCATATATCACTGATTTCTAATGGTCTCTTGGGGAATTGATTAGAATCAATGTTAAGGCAAGATACTACAGGTGAATAGGGTAAAATGTTTAACTAATAGATATCACCATGAAACTTCTCCAGTTGATAACTTATATAAATAGCATATTTTTTTGTATTACAATTTTTTGTGAATTTATATTTAAATATTCAAATGAGGAGTTGTCTACTTAAATATGAGCTAATTTGCATACATTTCCAGAATAGAAATCTGATTAATGGCTAAAGTGAGGTTCAAAATTCTTGTTTCATTTTGTTAACAAATTAGATTAACAGTTATTTACAGAGGAGATTTTTGGATATCTCTCTTTTTTTTATCACTCCATAAATCACAAAATACTGTCAACAGTCCAATAAAATCTATTTTTGCCATGTTTTTAGGAGTAAAATGTTATATTAATCAGACTCTGGATGATATATGAAAAATCCCCTCTGTAAATACCTGCAGAATATAGTTAGGAATAAATCTGGAAGGTTTGGTATGAGTAAGTGCTACTGAAGTGGAGATTTGTGGCTCGGAGTATGCAGGAAAAAACATTTTGAGAAAACGGCCTTTAAAGTTTTACATTACAAAATCATGCTTTTTTTGTTTTGTTTTGTTTTGTTTTTTTATTACAAAGCACTATGTACCAAAACCAAATCTACTCAAATCCTTCAACACATATCACGCTTGGTTGTCAGTACATAGTAAATGACCATATTTGGAGCCGACAGCCTTCTGCAGGAGAAAAAGGGCTTCACAATGGTACCTCATATGTCAGGGTAGAGACGAGACTCACAGTGTTATGAGATGGCTTAGAAAGTTGACTTTTAGACAATTTAGGAGTAAATTAGAGGCACAAGCCAGAAAAAAAATGTAGTGAAATGAACACATAAATGTACATTGGATCACTTTTTTTTAAAACTAATTTTATAGAAGCCATGTTAATGAAGCAAAATAGAAAAAAAATCTCAAAATTGAAAAGTGGGTGGAAAAAAAGTGTCTCACTTTAATTCTTTTTACTATAGTTGGTATTTTGTGTGACCAGTATTCTGTGGTTTCTAGATGATAAACCCTTTCCATTTTGGTGGTATTCTAACTTTTTCCTCTTGTGCCAAGATGAAGTTAATCTTTTTGGTTTTCAGTCAAATGTCGTCAACTGTAGAATGGATAGCAATTACATTTGCTGGGAGACGTTCATATCCCCGAGGATAAACCTTGTTGAAGATGTAAATTTTATGTATTTTCAAAGTTAATGATACTCCCAAATGACACTTCAAGAGACAGTGTTGGCATGCTGGCAATGTAAATGAAGATCCCCAACATGCTAAACATCATACAGTACCTGATACACATCCAAATATCAACATGGCCACAGTTATTTATGCAAAATATAAGTGTTTAGCTCAAAGAACCACTGTGCCTGGCGGAGCTTTGAGTGTGGCTAGAAGCACAAACCCATCCACTGTTGGCTGATTATGAATGTGAATTTCCTCGAGGACAGTATCATTGTGTTGCACCGTTGACACCATTAAAAAAAAAAAAGCCTTATGCTGTTGTGAATATAAATACGGTTACATTACAAACAGATACGTGATAAATCTAGATGCAATGCTGTGCCTGTTACCGATTATGATTATGTTTGGGGCCAGTAATTATGCTGCTTCGTGATTTAAGCTTTGTGAATACAAAGTGACCACTGGACTGTAAAATAAAGTGCCACCGACTGCGTGCTTATTCCATGGATTTTATGGAACTGTGTTGTTCCTTTTTCAACATAATTTTCTGAGCGCTGGTGAAACAGCCTGGACAAATTTAACAGCAAGCGCTTAGAGACGCACGGGAAGCACCTCTCAGCCCCGGAAACAAAATGCTTGACGTTTACAGCTAGATATACAGACCGCATTCATTTCCCAACTCACTTCTCTGCACATTTTTTATTTTTTTTCCTTTGAAGTTCTTCTTATTCAGGGCCTGATGGCTGCTTTAGCTGTGAGGACATTCAGTTCGGGACCCCTCTGGACACAGAGATGTGCTTATGTAGAGAATTGCTAATGCTCCACTAGAGAATCTGGCTGCTTTTGCATGCCAAGCCTCCTCATGGCAGATTTGTCTGCTCAGTTATTACGTCTAATTCCATTTGTTGGCCAAGGAGCTGCCCAGCCTGAATTGAGACCCCCTTAAGAGCCAGACTTAGCAGGTTTCCCCCAAGACTCAGATGATGGTATTGCCATGTAAGGAGGCTGTTATTGCTGTCACCGGGAGAGCGCAAGTGAGGCACTTTGAGCTATTACCATCTTTTTCATCTTGTTATATCATTACTAAATGGAAGTGAGGTAATATGTCTCATGCAGACGAGAACTTTCAAAATTGTCCTGTGCTGCAAACACTGGCTGCAGCATAGTCTTAAATATTCTTTGCAATTTTTATCAGCCACAGGGACTGGTGGTGAAGAGCATCGCCCTAATATACTGCAGTGTAGGACCAAAAAGTTTGGGGAGCTATTACTCAAAAAAAAGAAATGTTTAGCTCCTTGTCATGAGAACAACTCTCGTGGTGGCAGAGGAGCACAAGCAAATAGGAATGAGTCAGAAATTTAAAAATAACACGGTTTCTCACTAAGAACTTCCCCTCTCCGCCTGCTGACTCTCACGCATTCTCACTCAGGATCTGTTCTTCCGTGAACCAAAAACACTTGAATATCACACATGGTGGATGAGGAATAAGTGACTCTGAGATAATTTAAATAGAATCTCCGCCTTTGATCAAGCTAAAGTGTTTGAAAAATATTATCTCGGTTTAAAGTTTATGTCAGTTAATAGCTAATAAGTTCAAAAGTTTATGGTGGATGTGTCGCGCACGCAACATAACCAACACATGCCAAAGCAAATAAATCTGTTAAAACCAGCTCCCATAATTTCTAAGACGTGTTTCTCTTTATGTGTCTCTTGAAGTGAACTCTATTTCAACCTCATCCTCAGGAGAGTTCTGCTGTAATTGAAACAGGGATAGTGTCCCCCAAGCCCTGCGCCATCACCTCATCCTCTATATACAAATGGATTGTTAAATGGACAGGCAGCAAATGTTTGAGTTGATTTTTGTCACCCGCAATCTGTCAGGGCGAACATTCATCAGCGGGCATATTGATTTAGCAATATGGGGGAGATTGGCCGGGAGTTAGGAAGCAGTACATCAAACCACAAATCAAGAGTTCAGAACACGGCAGGATCAGGTAGCGGCGGACTGAATCATGACCCAAAGCGAGAGGTTCTGTTAGCGAGGATGCGTCCTCGCTCCTTGAAGAGGTATTCGAAGGAATGAGCAAAAAGTGTAAAAATCTCCTTCAAAGTGACCATTCCAACAGTTGCTCTTTTTATGTTGAATACCAAGTGGCAAGTATTAGTCACTGAAGGAAAAAATCGAGTCACCTGCTGTGGCTTTTTCGAAACAACATGAGCTCAGACGAAGACCAGCTGCTCATCTGTACCCAAACTGCAGCGCTTTGGTCAAAAGCTGCTAAATTAATTAAAATGTCAAGGCAAAAAGGCTGGAAAATTATACTAAGCTGACATTTCTACCGGTGAAACTGTGGTGTCAAGGCTGATAAACTAGCTTGGTTTTCACAGGTTTGTTAGCCTTAAAAAGTCAGTGGATGAGAATTCGGTTGGATTCTGTTTTTAAAAAAAGATTTAAAAAAAAAAAATCATGAAGTTTAAAGGTGCGTCGGGTTGTTTTGAAATCTTACAGTTGTAGCTTCAATTCAGATCCTTTGACAATGTGTTGACTCATAACCAATAAACTAGACTTTTTGTTTTGTTTTGCGATTCAAGCAGTACAAGTATAATGTCTTTTGTATTATGATTCTCTGGCTGCATCTGCTTGTACTCACGGGTTCTAAATGAGAATACCATTTTCTGGTCCTAATTGGGTCGATTTGCCTTTGAACCTGTTGCTGTGCTGCAGGCAGCACCTTCTTTGGATATATTCAAATCAAAGCAGACATCTACAAAGAGCAGGCGCACACCTACGCACCGAGCGAAAACCCAAATACACAAACGCGCTCGCGCACGCCGTTGCGCGCGAGAACCTGTACGCGCACGCGCAGCCGCGCACGGGGCGCACTCATCTGAGGACTTTGACTTTAGCAGATTGTCAGCCTTTGCAGACAGAGACACGTCAACATCACAGGACCCCCCACCCCACCCGTGACAGGCGTCTCTATGGCACCCCTCAGATCACGGTGGCGCCACCGCGGCAGCTCCTTACATTTCAATCTCCCCTCTCTTCTTCCCCCACAGCTCGAGCACCGGGGTCTGGAAATATGTTTCAGAACAGAGCAGGGCTTTGCCCATACACACACACACACTCACACCGGGCTCACTTTCAAACTTTGACAAAAAAGCGAATCCCACCATTCTCCATTTTTGCAGTGTTAAAATGGGACGCAGCCGGCGCAGGGGTACGTGTCAAATCAATGTGAGGATCACGTCTTACTTTATACTGGGTCACTCCACCACGGTGCATCCTGCAGACAGGCTAAACATCAGCGTCTGTGTCGTCAATATAACCCGTTTTCCTGCGTGCATCAGCCGTGCGTGCACACATCTGAATGGTGTATTTCATCGCTTTAGTATTTTGTGATCCATTTTTACCAGGATAAGATGAACAATCGAGTAACTGTCAAGATACTAGTAGGATTTTGGTTCCTCAAAATACTGGATGGCTGCATTCCACAATCCAACCTTATGTAAGCTTTTTTTTTTTTTTTTTTTTTTTTTTTGACCGACTTTCCTAAATGGCCCGCAGGTATGAATAAGCGTGAGTGATGGGTCCAATCCCAGCGTCCGCCCTCACAGAGTCAGACACTTTGATGCTTGTTTCCGATATCTCCACAAGGGCTCAGGGCTGTCCAACTGTGGAACTGCCAAGCGTGTGAAGTCTCTTTAGGAAGACTTTTTGAGCCTTTTAAGCACATTTGGAGTAAGTCGTAAGAACTCATGGAATAAGTTGGCAAGAAGGCGCGAACGAGTCCATGGAAAAGCGGGGCTTTATGTTTGTCCTGGCATGGCATGATGAAACTTTCTAAAAATGATTTCTTTTGATCCAACAAGTTTAATATAATTAGTTACCGGCTGCGCACAATAAACGGCAGTCTCTTTAAGCAAGCACAACTTTACAGACCGCAGAAATTCCTCCGCTCCTCTGGTAACATAAGATGTCACAAAGTGCTGTCTTTTTTTCTTTTTTTTCCGCGTTTCATTCAAGGACCAGCTTGCACTCATCCTGCTCACAATGAGCATTTATAGTAAATGCTCTCAGCTAAAGGGTCTGAAGGCAGCTCAGGATTGAGGTTTACAGTTGGGCCAAGTCTGAATTGGGTTGTAATTGTGGCCTCATCACCTGGGGCTGTCACAGGAAAAGTTTTTCTTTAACGTGCAGGGCAGATGATGTGTGCTGTTAGTCTTCCTTTCTAATAGCAGCTTTTCTTTAATGGGTCGTTATTGCTTCTGCCAGTGTTGCTGTTCTATCTATTAGGGTCCTTTCAGGTTAACTGCACTTTGGCTCAGGTCTCATTATCCTTCACTCAGGTCTGACTGTGCATCAATTTATGCACAACAGGGGTAGGAGAGGGATCTTCTACTGGTCAGTTTAAGACAATATCCACATTTCTTCACCTACAGAAGCCTTCTACTACAATTAGGTCTGACTTTCAAGATTTGCAATTTAGGATAAAAAAGGGTACAGACAGAGTAGGCGGTGTCCAGTGCAATTTTGTTTATTTTTATCAGCCATAGGTGAAGAATTAAACCAGCAAACAGCATCTACATGATGATGACAAACAAATGGTTAACTGATTGCCTAGCTCTGGTAGTAACCATATTAAAATCCAAAATTGCTCTCAACGACTCCAATATTAAGACAGCTTTCGCCAACTACAATGCAATTGCAGTGCATTCTGAGTGGGTTCAAGGAAGGCTCATGTGAAAGTGAATTGGGTCAGGAGTTTCTGAATGCAACGGCCATGCTTTCCGTGGAGAGGGAACTCGCCGGGGCCATTCATTAATTCTTTAACCTCTTGCAATCCTCTTTAACCTTGGTTGTGCATTGGCAGGAGCCTGTCTTAGCTGTTACTGGTTTACTGGAGATTGTCATTGGTGACACTGGACAGATCGCCACTCTGCAGCCGGTGTATTACAGGTCTAGCACAGAAAATCAAACAACCATTCACATCCACACCAATATAAATTTGGAATAACAAGTTAACAAGCATGTAGATGCCTGATCAATAATTTAACAGGTGAATAATGTTATTTAAATAGTGAGTTAGAGTTTGCGACTATGTCAACTGTAAATGTTTTAATACATTCACTTTGACAACTGTTCTTTATTCTGATTTTGTTGCATGTTTAAAGATGTAAGTAATCTGAATCAGATGATCATGTCTGTGTGATTTGTTTTTCCATTAAAGTTCATCCAAAGCTGGTGAACTATAAATAACAACCATCTAGTGGTTAGTAGTGGTATTACTACCCGAGTTGAACAATAAAAAGCTATTTCTCAGTGCGATGTGACAGTTTTATCCTTGTGTTCCATTTACCCATGTTATTAATTATTCATAATCTATGAATTATACTATAAACTACGAGTAACTGAGGAAACTAAGGAAGCTGTTATGTTTTAACTGTAAATCCTAATCCTAATATTCATAAAAAAACCTACACTTGATGCATTTTTGAAGCACATATATATGATACTGTGTTTCTGCCTTCTCCCACCATCAGTACTGTATGTTTTATACCAGAAATATCACCTTAAATACTGAGCTAACGACATGACAAAATAAAAAACAAACAGAGAGCAAAAGGGTGTCTCAAACATGCATGATGGATTTTGTTTTCTTTGCGGCTCCCCTGAGGTTTAAAAACACCTTATTGATTTTACAGTTGCTGTTCCATGCAGCACAGCAGTGGCAGATTTCTGAAGGCGCTGGTGAGTGAAGGCCATCAGCATGGCCTCTTATGTCGGTAGGAAATGAACCCAATGAGGAGGCAGGAGGGCACCAGTTGGCGACTCCCCCGAGGAGCTCGGTTCACACGCTGTGACCTCGAATTGGCCATTGCACTCATGCCTGCTTTGGTGAACATCAAATGTTTGCGTGAAAATTGAAGGTCCTGTTTTCGTCCTCTTCAGCTCATTTTATGTCTTCGTGGTTTTTCCGAATGCTGACTCCTTCCGAATATCTGTTTTGTACACTACCGCACTTCCAACAAGGAGATAAATAATGTTGCCTCTCCAGCAGAACACGGCTGGCTACACCTTCCTCACTGAGTTTTATATCGATCCTGGCTGTATTCGGTTTCTATAAATATAACTTTTATTTGCTGTTTTGTTCAAGTATTGTTGGGATAGTGACACTGGTGGATTTGCTGCTTTTGCAGTCATCAATTTTATTTTCTTACTAAATGTTGATCTTTGGATACTTTCTTATGTTGTACTGCATCCTCCAAACACAAGGCACAATTTTTTTTCTTTGTTCTAAAATAATCACCGTAGTGGCACTCAAACTTTTAGTCATCCCGTCCAAAACATGTCTCCTAAAGTGTTTACTCACTTTATCAAGGGTTGGGTATGTGCGACGCATCCTCATCCTCTTTACTCCGTGAGTCAAATTTCTTGTGCATGTGTGTGTGCATGCGTGCATGTGCACGTGTGTGTTTACACAGCTCATAATGCCACTGAACTATCCCTGAGAGTAATTAAGAGCTTACCCCATGATCCACTCAAGCAACACAGGGGATTGGCTCCACTCAATACCTCCAGGCCTCCATCACTAGACGAGAGCAAACACTGAGCCAAAACATTGTACTTGGGGCATTAGATAATCAGTGTCTTCATACTGTTTAGCCATAATCACATTCACAATACTTTTGGTTGAAACTGGTGAGATGCAGCACGCAGAACAAAGCGAAATTTGTGGATCTATTCAGTCGCTGAAGCATGAGGATTTGCACAAGGTGAAAAGGAAATTGAGGATGAAAATCAAAGAGCGAATGAATGACTGAGATCGCCCAGTCTCATATCACGACTAGAGTCCAAATCAAACAGTCAATATTACTGACCGATAATTGCCTGTCACAGATATATCCGTGTTGATGGATATGTTGTCCAGTATGTACCAATATGAAACTTTATTTACCGAACATAATGGGAAAAGTAGAAGACTGCCGTCATTTAGAAATGCTGTTGTGACGCAACTTGTCCAGCAAAGTTTTTTGCTGACTCCACTGTGCACACAGCACTATCTGCATAATGATAGGCCACAACATTAAAACCACTGAGAGGAGAAGTACACTATATTACCAAAAGTATTTCGCGTGTGTTTATGGAAATTTTGACCATTCATCCAAAAGCGCATTTGTGAGGTCAGGCGCTGATGTTGGACAAAAAGGCCTGGCTCTCAGTCTGAGCTCTAATTAATCCCAAAGGTGTTCTGTCGGGTTGAGGTCAGGACTCTGTGCAGACCAGTCAAGTTCTTCCACACTAAACTCTCTCATCCACATCTTTATGGATCTTGCTTTGTGCACTGGTGCCCAGTCCTGTTGGAACAGGAAGGGGTTAATCTCCAAACTGTTCCCACAACGGTGGAAGCATGAGATTGTCCAAAACCTCTTGGTATGCTGAAGCATTCAGAGTTACTTTCACTGTAACTAAGGGGCCAAGCCCATTTCCTGAAAAACAACCCCACACCACAATCCCCCCTCCACCAACCTCCACACTTGCCACAATGCAGTCATACATGTACAGTTATCCTGGCAACCACCATCCCAGATTCATCCATCAGATTGCCAGATGGAGAAGCATGATTCGTCACTCCTGAGAACATGTCTCCGCTTCTTGAGTGGACTAGAGTCCAGTGGTGGCGTGCTTTACACCACTGCATCCAATGCTTTGCATTGCACTTGATGATGTACGACTTGGATGGAGCTGCTTGCATAGAAACCCATTCCTTGAATCTCTCTACGCAGTGTTCTTGAGCTAATCTGAAGGTCACATGAAGTTTGGAGGTTTGCAGCAATTGATTCTGCAGAAAGTTAGCGACCTCTGTGCACTGTGAACCTCAGTATTCGCTGACCCCGCTCTGTCATTTTACGTACCACTGACAGTTGACTGTGGAACATGTAATTGCTAGGAAATTTCAGCACGCTGGAATTCGCTGAACTCCTGAGAGCGACCCATTCTTTTACAAATGTTTGTAGAAGCAGTCTGCATGCATAGGCACTTGATTTTATTCACCTGTGGCCATGGAAGAGATTGGAACACCTGAATTCAATTATTTGGATGAGTGAGCGGATACTTTTGGCAATATAGTATAAATAACGTTGACCATCTTGTGACAATACAATGTTCTGCTGGGAAACTTTTGGATCTGGCATTTTTGTCGATGTACCACCCACCTAGACCAGACCAGGGACCCCGACCCTGTAGCAATGACACACAGCAGCAGCCATCCCCAGCAGGATGCAGCCTGACACAGACACACAAAAACCTCTCAGTCCCCTTCCCTCAGCCCATAGGACCCAAAAGTCCCCAATAACAACATTTTATTGCCAGATACCACAGGACACCCTCAGAAGCCCCATGTCCATTCTTTGATGAGAAATAACTGTTCTGGAGGCGTGAGAGATACCCCCACAATATTAGGACGGTGGTCATAATGTTATGGTAGACTGCTGTAAGGGTACACTCAATTACAAATTATAAATGGCTGTGTTGACAAAGTGAGGAAAAATCTTAGTCTTCGGTGACAACAGGAGAAGCAGTGACCAGAGACAGACCTCCTAGATCCAGGTGCCGATGCTCATTTGTTCTTTATTCTCCACCTACACAACTCCTGTTGGAACTGGGTTCCAACAGGAAGCACATTCGTTGTTTGCTTAGACTCATGGCTGAGTGCAGTGGATTTCAGTGATGACCCAGTTTCAGTGTGAAAAAAAAAAAAAACAACTTGGAGAGGGTGACATATGAAATAATATTTTAATCAAAGGGAGTCTGAAGTCAAATTCAGTGGATTGTTGGTTAATAATGGCTGCCATGGAGATGGATGGAGCTTTGAATTCCTCTTGCTTTTAACCACTTTTTATGTCAAAACTCCTGTTATGAAGAACAAAGAGCTGGGCAAGAATACAGATTGATTTGTGCGTGTATAGACAACACATACATCCAAACTGTCCCCTGAGCCCACACCAATTTGAAACAGGCAAGGTTATTCATAAAGAGATAGATGTTGCTTTTTGTTTCTGCTGTCGGTTGACAATCCATCTTAATGCATGATAATACTGGGCTGTTGTTTTTTTCCCCCTGCGCTGGGCTCCACGCGAATGCATCCAGTTTGTCTGTTACAGAACGCTGATGATAAAGACAAATTACCGTTCATAGATGGCTTACTGTACTTCCCGGTGACCAGAGATGTGAAAAGAGGCCATGACATTCTGGGAGCTGATCGAGTCATATGTGTGAGGATATCGGATGAAATCAAAATAAAAGTTTGGCTAATATTTGCACCTTTAAAGAAGAGGATTTATGAGCTACAACGTAATGGAAAGTTTATTGCAATTCCATTGCGAGGCAATACTTGTCTCCCACCACCATTTAGCCAGCACAAAATACGAGACACTAATGGAAAAGGCAAGCATAGCGTGTTAAATATCTCGCACCTTATCAACATGGGGCGTGACTGGTATATGGCGAGGCATAACTATGTTTCCCTCGCCTTGATGCCAGATCAATATCCTGACATGTCCAACCCAACATGGTGTGACTGTAATGTCCTCTTAATTAAATGTGACACAGCACCTGCTGAAATTGCACTTGTGCTCAGTTTGCTGCCACTTTACTTGGCCAAAGATAATATTGATAGTCTATTTATACCACGTCAGACTATAGAGAACATCTCTAGTAGTGTTTGACTGTGATTGGGCCTGTTGCCAAGGACAAAGAGGGAGTCTCTGAACACTTCTAAAATGGTTAGTTTGGACACTGAGGTAATGTTGCTGCCATAAAATCTGTACTTTAACCCACATAAAATGTTGCCTGCGACTCTTAAACAAGTGTAAAAAATGGCATGTATTATGAGATACTCAGCCCCCTGTATTGTCACAGCTTTGCTAGCGAATCAGGCAGTTGTGCTGATGCTATAGGTAAAGTTGGGTATTTTTTTCCATCTGCCCTGCTAATGAGTGACACATTAGTGGGGGCTTGTAAAACCTGCATTGTCATAACAGGCAGAAATGTCCTTGTTACTGTCTATGTATCGTCAAGCAAAAAATCTGCTTGTTGCCAGCGGATAGGAGGACTTGGGGTATTATTCTGTCTGTCGTGTTCACTGCTCCAGAAATGCAGAATTAAGCATGCTGAAATGGAACTAATTCAATAATGGGCTGCTCCCCAAAAGCGAAATTTGCAAAACAGTGACGTACGTGGATAATTGTTTGACATGACTAATTGTTAAGCCAATATTCCTCAGCGTGAGCACCCGAGGCTCTGGACTGGAGCCTTTCACACTGCTCAGCGTGGCTTTAATGTGGTGCTCCAACAAAGAGAAAGTGGTTTTAAAGATGTATGAAAAAGAATCTGTGACTTTTTAATGGCCATATTCTAGATGGATTGTGTGGAAGTGAGCACGAACCTTTATTGCAGTTTTCCCCTCACCTCCCCTTAATGTCCACACCTCTCCCCTGTCAAGTGTCTTGTTGTCTGAGCAGAACCATCATCCACCCAACATCCTGATCTCATTTGTCTTTTACAATCTCGACTTGCATGTGTCAGGTCATCAGCCTGTTTGTCCTCCCCCCTATTGTTAGGCTGAGATGAGTCCAGCAGCTCGCTGTGATGCAGGATAAATGGAATCCCATTTGGGATTTAGCACATGAGCAAATGCAGTAAATGGAGATCGGAGGGAAGTCATCGCTGTAACCATTTATTTACCTATATTGACCTTTTTTCAAAAAAGAATGTTAATGATTGTTATGATACTTCATGTCGTGATGCTCTGCAATGTGTCAGGTCAAGGTCGCCCCTATACTTTTTTTTATACTCTTGCAAAAACTCATTTGGAGCTGCTATAAAAACTATGAAATGGAGAATTTATTTGTCTTGTATTTTCTAATAAAACACAGCCATAATAACAATGCCTCAGTTGAGAGTACTCTCTCAACTGTATATCCATCTACATCTAATTATGAAAAGGAATATTAAATGTGTTTTTCCATTGCACACAAAACAAACCATAATATTAAAGACACTTTAAATCATTGTATTTAGTTTTCTACACTAGAATTTTTTGGTAAATGTTGTCACTAAACAGTCCTGTCAGTGAATAATTTGCACCTGTTCATTGTCAGCCTCCGGGATCATCGTCAATCAGCTCGTGGCACAAACCCGTCAAAACATACCTTACTTTTGCCATTTACTTGATGCTGCAATGGCTGAGAGAGAAGGATGGAGAAATTGACCCCCAGGGGTAGTTGCTCAATGTCAAGGTCACTGGCGAGTTGTCAGAGCTACAAGGAAAAATCCATTACTGAGGCAAGGGAAAGGTGTAATATTTGTCATTCTCAAATGAACAGCAGCTATTTCTTCCCCATTGGTTAGGTTTGCATCCTTTGGGAGTTTGACCTAACCATGGCAAACACAGTGGCCTTCAGTTTCAAAGAGATGCACTATCTTGGGTTTTTCTCAACTGCATATGGAAAACAAAGGCTAGAGGTGGCTTTTCAATGTGAACATGAATGTTATATTATTATATTTTAGTTAACAAATGAGTTTGTTTAGCACTGTTCAATATGGATGTTCGGTGAAGATTTCTGTTAAGATGCTAATATGGAAGATGAAAATAATGTACCCTGAAGACTGGATGACTGATGCATCTTTATACAAAAATAAGAGCAGCAGGGTTACAGAATTTGGCCAAAACTGCCAACATCTGAGCCATATAATTGTGTAGAGTTGTGGGACAAAGAAAAACACCCTACATAAACTGGCATTTTTGAAAATTATTCGACCCAAGTGCCCCCTGTACAGGTGAGATCCGTGCGCTACAGATAGTCTAAACACATGATAGCATGCACCATTCAGAACATGTGATACACCAAAATGATGGGGTGAACCTCATCTAAAAGCTTCTATCAGTTTTTACTACCTAAACAAACCACAAATAAAACCCCAAGCCCAATGGGAACATGACGGAAACCACTTCACTGTACGACAAAAACTCAGAGCTAGAAGCCAAAGAGTCGTGAAAATGACATTCGCAAAATCATAAAGTATGTCTTACCTTTGCTGTTTTGTGATTAAAAGTTATATTCCAGCTCCAAAAAACACTGCACATTGCTTTTCCTCTGATTCTAAAATTGTTCAAATTCACCTTTTTACCATCTACTTTTGCACAGTTATTCATCAGCTTTTACATTACTAATTCATATTTGAAGTGGGCTTTTAAACCATATATCAGGGGTGGTTTTTACTCTAAATAAATTTATATTTATTAATTTATATATTTTCTCTATATTTACAGATGAATTTTCTCACACACAGTAGCATATATCTTTATTCTGAAATTTCTGTAGCAGTCTCACTGGTGTTTGTGTCACAGGTGACCAAAATTATTCATACAGCCCTTAAGAGGCAACAGAGTTGTGAAGATATAACCCATTTATTATTTAATGGCATATTCGCACAGGAGGCAGAAAAATAGGCATAGGGACGAAGAGGTTAATAGAATCAACTGATGCCCTGTGTTTTTTTAGTTTTTGATTTATCACTTGTTTCATTGGCTGCATCACTGGGTGATGCTTGTTGTCAGTGACTGTTTAATCCTGTGCATATTTGCAACCAAGCACTCAGGTCTCTCAAGCTATTCCTCCTGGGTTAATGGGTGATGTTGTAATCAAAGTTAGATGACAGTTCTTTAATTTCCAGTTTTATTTCAAGGTGTCAGTGTTATCTCTCTGCTACAATGCCTAATAGTAGAAACATCCAATACCGAAGGATGTCTATTTGGCTTATTGTTACAAAAACACAATGGTGGGTGTATTAATTTGGAACAAGCAGTGTTTTTCTTTCTAAATAGAGCTGTTTGACAGCTCTGCAACAGATAATATAGTTGTGGCTACTGACTGCCTACTGACTGTTAGGAATTGGTTCATATAATATCCACCCTTAGTCAAACTATGTCTAGTTAGCGTCCCTACAAGTTAGGAATTAATCTCACAAGTAAAATACATGTCACTTTTCAAGCCACATTTTCAACTTCCAAAACATATGAACTCTTGAAAAAATTTAGTTTGACCATCATCAGCTGAAACCTTTGCTCCATATATACATTCACACAGTAACCATAAGCAAATCTCCTGTGATTAGTGACTGAGCTTATTTGGGTTTGGATGTGGTAACCATATGGGAGTAATATCTGCAAATATAAATGATCTGAAATATCCTTGAATAAATGTTTCATTTAAATTCATGAGTTCCAAAATGGAATGGACACATTTTTGACCAAAAAATGGCCAAAAGTGTGCTGAAACAAGTAAAACTGCCAGTGAAGGATCATGTTTTGTTTTTTTAAACTTAGTATGTGCTGCAAGTTAGATTACCTGTTAATATCCAAGATTATGCGGGAAAAGTGCCACACGCTTACAAAAACCTCACTGTCAGGCAGAGATTATCGCAAAAAAAAAAAAATAAATAAATAAAAAATTAATAAAGGGATTTAGAAAGGAGCTGGTGACCTTTTTTTTTTCTTGCAGCCCTATTGTGTAATGAGATGAAATGATTGCACAAGAGAGGCATTTAAAACTGGGTTACACTGACAGTTCCCTCTGAGAACTACTTTGACAAACATTCAAAATTTAATCTGTTTATATTTAGCTGCCTCATGATTGAATAATGCACCCCTTTTACATGCAAAAACAACTGCAGGGCGTCAGCTATAATGAAAAATGGATACGTCCAACATAGTTCTACACAAAAAGTTCTCTTCTGCTTCTCTCTTTTGCAAACTCTGCCGAACAAATCCATCATTAACAGCATTAAATCCATAAGACATCAAGCAACCTGAGGAGGAATGAAGGGAAAAGCCAGCAGAATGGCTTACGATTAATTCCATCACTGGCTAAATCCGTTTGTAAAGATTTATGGATTTGTAATTAGCATAAACACGCAGGAGATCGATAACAATGACATTATCTCTGCTTAACTAATCGGTTTATTCTCGCGTCAAAACGAGGCACACTAAATCTTTTGTTTAAAGGCGGATCATGTCTGCACTGTAGTTGGGTGTTAAGATACTTTGACAACAAAGTGCGACAAAGTCAAGAGCCATCACAGATTTGAGATGCTTGCACCCTGGCATTAGGGTAATCAAATGTGGAATTAAGGAAGTGTATGATATTAACTTGCTGTCTTCAGTTATTTAGAAATGAAGGACAAAGCTTCATACCAATTTAGTAAAAACAGTAAAAATAAAAAAAAATGGTGAACTTCCTCTAAGCAAACCCCTTTAATAGATATGAAAAACAGTTCTTCTTTCCTACATTGTGCCACATTCAGGCTACCTGACATGATGAGGAATTGCTGTGCCACCTCGTGAATTGCACCACCGTGCGAGCGCTGCTTTATGGGAGAATCTCTGCAGCGTCTCTTGATTGACACAGTGTCATCTCCCTGTCAAGCACAGGAACGGCGCTCAAGGGTCGGATTCCCTGACGGCTCGGAGCCTGCGGAGAAATGCCAGGGAGCCAGCAGGCACTTGTGTTTTTAATAGAAACCAGTCAAAAAAAAAAAAGATCTGTCATTTCCTCGTTCACTATTTGGGTGACTTCTAGAGGCCATTAAGAGCAACTTTTCCTTCCCTTAATGTGCCACCGAAAAACCATCCGAGGCATCCACCGAGTCAGTGCACCTGTTTTACAGGAGAGCTCCATTTTCGGATAGTTATTCATTTTAAGGAATGACTTGCAAATGTTATGCAAGAGCATCTGTCTGCATTTACATATCACAGTGCGCATGTGTGTATGTGTGTGTGTATATGATGCATGTAGCACGCAGAGAGGAGCAGGGAAACTATGTTTGTGGACTGTTGATTAATGAGAACGCTGAAGTTGTTTCACCTACTTTTTATAGATTTGTATAAACTGTATGATGAGGATGAGGATGAAAGGGATATACACCACCTTTGTGTGTGTGTATAGGGATTAGGTTGTCCAAGACAAAGTGAGAGAAAGGGTGACTGAGTGAGTAATAGAAAATGAGACACCTTGATCAAGAAGTACAGTACATGCAGGTACAGTATTCCATCCCTCAATGAGAGCCACATCATCTCCTCCTCTTTTCCATAATAATCTATTTCTGTGTGTAATTTGTGCAAATAAGTCTTGAACATGAATAATGTTCAATTTATTATCTCAACAGCTGTTGGAACAAAAATTGCATCCGTTATTGAATGTGTCAGGAAGATGATGTTAGGGGAACAATATGTCTCGTCCGACTGGTGTTTCATTTGAATGTTCTTTAGTTAATCATCAGCTGAGAGAATGAGTAACGTACAGTGTGTGACGCTATTGACCCTTTGTAGACCGTCACACTTATCACGTGATGGACAGCAGAAAATGACAGATGGACTGGGAAGACAACTACGGAAAAAATACAATGTTGTGGCAGATGAGTAGCTATTCTTTTTTAAATTTAAGCAATGGCTACCAATAGTCAGAATAATGTTGTGGAGTTGTCGTGTGAAGTGAGTCATTTTGGAGGATGGCACAAAAAGTGATATTTGGGGAAGATAGCGATAGCAGCTACCAAGCCGAACCTTCTCACAACGGACGTGTTAATGGACCTGACTAATTGTTCAGTCTGCCCGAGGTCAGTCCTACCTACAATCAGTAGCACTGTGTCACAAACATAATCCTCATTTTGGATTACCTGTCCCCCGGCTCAAGCCATTCCCGATGTTAACATTTTATGAATGAGAAAAAAAAATGTTCTGTTCAAACTACAGCTATCACAGTAGCCGGTTGCACTGCTATTGACATTACAGACATAGCAGCTTAAATTTGTTCAAATTTGTTTAAATATTTCAAAATAAATGAAACCATAAATGTTCGTGTTTCTTCATTTCATCTTAATAACTGAGCTGCAAATGTCCCTGAATTTCATTTGAGAAATCTGGTCACCTTACCATAATGGCAAAGGTAAGACGTACCTATACCTATAATGTTAGCATCTTAGCTATGCATTAGCTAGCCCGCTGCTGCCATAGCATAATGCCTTATGACAGTAGCGGCTAGCTCAAGCATAACCAGTCCTATATACTTTAACTTGTTTCCCCTGCAATGCCATCAAACTCAAATCTCTTACACAGACTTGCCATTTAGCTAGCATTTGGTGGTGCTGCTGCTATCGAGTAAAAGGTAATTTCAGGTGCATCATAGTCATGCTCTGTCTGCGTCCCAACTGAAACCATGGGTGTCTCTGAAGAAGGATGGAGACGTCTACTCCCACACAAAATATCCTGAACTATAATGCGCCTGCTTGTTTTAAATTTGACTATCCATCATGGCATCCAAATATCGCTTGAGTCAGTAGCTACCGCCCCTCTGGAAACCCTACTGAGCCAAGTGTCTTTTTATTTCGGGCCTTGATTGTCCTAATTAACCACACCCGTGAGACCACAACATTATCTGAAGGGGCCTGTTGAAGTCACCACTAAACCCACTTTGTCACTAGACTCACATCATTGTCACAGATATATTCAAAGCAACAGACCTCTTTGTTGATACAAGAAAAATGGCGTAGACTTCGTTTTAACTGTTTATACTCGGCCCCTAAGGGAAGATGTGTTGTTTGATAATTTATTTAGTCGTAACATAATTGAAATTGTGTTTAGTTTATTCAAGGGAAAATAAAATGTTCTTGGATCTTATGTGATTATGAATTATGCATAATACATTAAGGATTAGGGGTATACTGCATATAAAAGACTGCTGTAGCCACAGTGACGTCACCTGCTTGCTTTTGGACTAAGTGGCACTATTTGGATGATCGGGAGGAGCTGGGGTTGAGCGAGGGGTGTGACTTGGCAGTTCAATCCATAGTTATGGAATTATTTTCAATAAGGACCACCAAACAGCGTACTGATCAGAGGAAATGAACTTAGCTAATGATATCATAATGGATTGAATTGGAGACAGCACCTATTGACCATAAGTGTTATTTCCTTTTAAGCCACCTCCACATTGTCTTTACTTTTCAGAGCCAGCAGCTGCACCCATCTTTGATGTAGAGGTTTTGGGATTGAGGATTTGGTTTCTGTAGATGCTACCCAATTACCTTCTCGTAAGCTTCCTGATGTGATTTAATTCCTTAGCTCCTTAGAAATAGTTATGAGTCCTCAAAATTTAGAAATTGTCTTCCTTAATTTCCCACATCTTGGACGTGATATAATCCCTCCTGTCAGTTTTCTGCGTGCCCTCTTGCAAGCGTCTGCAGAAAAATCTTTCAAACAAAGCGAATTCCTGCGGGATGATTCTTCCTTGACTTATTTCGCGGGGACGACTTACATCCACGGATCTGTGGCGGCCGGCCATGAACTTGGCTGCGTTTGCTGACTCAGAGAGGGACATTAGCATACAGCTGCCATTAGCCAGCCCGCAGCTGCTATGGATGCCTTTCTTAGTTTGCTAAAAGGAAGAGAGTATGCTGGGCTAACTTGTGTGGGTGTGACAGGGGGCAGTGTGTTCAGAGATTGAACCACGGTCAATTGTGTGAGTGACAAACAATAAAGCATGAAGAAAATAAAAATCCTTACATCTGAAACGTAACCGTAGGATTTTTAGTGCATACAGTCATAGCAGATAGTTTCCTTTAAGAGTTTCGAATTGATTTCTGCTTGTTCGCAATCCACTCCAGAGAGCAATCTTTTCATGTCTAGTTGAAGCTGAATCACATTCTGTCAGGGTTGAGGTGATGTTGCAGGCAGATTGCTTATCTGTCAGGATCACGGCAGACACAAACAGGTTGCTGATGCTGCTGCTTAAACCTGTCTCAGTCAGGCCTCGATCATCAAATCTGTCCCTGTCTGCCATGATATATTGACAGCATTGCATTTGTTCCTCCTACCCCTCCAAGCTGAATTCCTGACCAATCCTGTGCCTAGTTATCGGACCATCATAAAGAATGTATGACAGGACCTTAGAGCAGTGAGGGATGGTTTCAGAGGAGTCGACGGGGCTGGTGAAGATGGAATAACGCAGGTGTGGCTGCACACGGCAGCTTGACTTACGGACTTGACTCCTTTCGCAACCACCTTGAGAGCTCGTGCCTAGGACACCGTTTGAGAATTTGTTGAAATGTACCTGGAATAGCTACAAATGGTGTGATTAGGTGGTTCTTAAAAGTTGAAGGAGGAAGGCCAATAGAGTTCAGCTTCAATTTAACACCCACAGAATTCAGGTTGGATACATTAAAGGTTGGTAAATGAATGTGTTTGAACTCACTAAGGCTTAAATGAGAGTCCTTCATGCCACGTATCAAGAGCCAGGTTGCATAAGAAGGCGTGTGAGATACTCACAGCAGTATTACTACACTGGATTTTGCATGTAGTTTTATACAACATATTCTTGAAGTTGCATGCATATCATAAGAAATTTATTATACGCAATTCCCAAATATCACGTAGCATAAGACCCATGTGCCCTTTTTTTTTTGTAAGGTAAAGACATGTTTTTATCTTGAGTTGTACCCATGGCCACAAGGGAATATCCAGCTTCCCATTTACCAGCAATGAAGATTTCCCAGGAAGCATTGATTGGTCATGGTTGGGAAACTTCAAACTGCAAGTTTTGTGAGCAAATTGTGATCTCCAGAGATAACCCATAGAGCTAGATCAATACAATCGGCAGGATGGTGACGTCAAATCTAATTAAGATTGCCTGTGTGCCACAATGGTACCAATCTGCGCTGGGTGGGCCCAGTGTCAGCATGGACTACTGCAAGGTTATTTTTCTTCCATTGTTTGAGGCTTAGAGGCACCTCCAGAGGGATCCCTACATCCAAGACACTATTATCTGGCTACGGTGCAGGACAATCACACTGTCCTGCTCTCATTTCTTGTAAAGGTGCCTCTTCAATTAATCTCAGAGCCAAATCTTTTTATGCTCTCCTGTACAGACCCCATGAAAAGAGACTTTTTCAAAGAAGCAGGTTGGATTTCTGTGTTAAAAGAGAACAAAGAGGGATTATGTCATACAGAATAAACTGGGGAAAAGAGAGGATGTAGCTGGGTGACTCTGATTCTGTCCAGATAATGCTCTGCTGTTCCAGCCGACGTAAAATGTTGTGCTTGAAAGAATGAACATCGACATTTCAGTTTTGTCCAATTTCGGAATCAGTTCAGCTGCAATCACAATCATACGTATCGCTCCAATGTGCAGATTACATGAATTATACTGTCAATATGAGGAAATTGTTAGTGGTGCAAACTTTAAATAACAACATATTTGATTGATTCCTGGAGGAAAATTCAATTTTCGCTGGTCTTTCTCTGCAGATATCCAAACCAGCCCGCTCTCATTTAATTTGCATTACGAAATTGCAAATATATATTCATGTATATTTTCTCCATCCAACTCTCCAAAGACAAAATTACAAAGTGGAGCAAACTGGTTCATATTAAACCAGTAAAAAGCACTTAATATTATATATATATATATAATGTGTTATTGTAATTATTATTTTAGTATGAACACATTTTACCCAATCAATAATTTATTATTTTTATTAATATTAATATTGTTAAAACAAATGTACCTTGACTGAAAAGGTGTGAAGGCTGAATTTTCATCTTATTTTGCCTATCCTTTAAAAAACATCATGATTCTGCTAATTTTAAAATTTAGACAGAACAAAGCATGTAAATTCAACATCCAGTAAACAGTTTATGAGCACACTAGTGTTTATAATTCAGTTTTGTATTTATTAATGATAATATTGATATAATAATAGCCTATTCTTCAGACTATTCTGATGTAAGGTATTATTATTATTATCTACCAATTTTGCTAAAAGTCAGACAGGACGAGAAACAGCGACAATCAAACTGGGTTTCAAACCAATTCAATCAAATGAATTAGTTATTATTTTTCACTTCGAAGTGCAGTGCACGATTATTGGCAGCATTTTAAATTGACTTACTTTTCACATGATCTGAGTACACTTTCATTTTATGTGATTGTGTTACAGCCAATTTGTAGCAATTAATGAAATGAGGGCAATGTCATCTTACTTCTGTTGCCCATATTGCAACAAGAAACTAGACCCAAGATGAAAAGAAGAAGTAATTTTCTGTAATTCAAAGGTACTCTGTGGATCTTTTGACCAGTAGATATGAGACAAGACAATCATTTCGTTTATCCCATAGCGGGGAAATAATGTTGTCATTAGAGCTGTGTGTGCTTTGTTTGTGTTCTGAATGAACACGAACACGGTACTACTTTCCTCTTGCTGCATTGGTGTGTTGCAGGTGTCAGTAATGCACAAACAAAAGCATCAGAAAGGTATCAACAAAGGCAATAAAGAAGTAGGGCGCACACACAGGAAGTGACAATGGAATATTAACAAAAGTTCCAGTTATCAAAGGGGCAGGTGAATTTACTTTTTCAAACTGTTAGGGCTAGGGTTAGGGTTAGGGTTAGGCTTTCCCAACTTTCTTCGGGCAAGAGGCAGGGTACACCATGGACAGGTCGCCAGTCTAACACAGAGAGACAGACAACCATTGACACTCACACAAACTGAACCTCCAACTTGTCCCATTTTCCAACCCATCTTGGTCTACAAAATAACAATTCCAGCTGCAAGCTGTTCATGGCCTGTGCCGTGAGAATACCCCCTGCCTGCACGCTGCACAACCTCAACTACTAAAATGAATTCTACAGATAAGACTGGAGTTTTTTGGAAAGTAAATGTTATTTCAGAAGTTAATCATCATGCAGAAAATTACAAAACATTTACAAGTCACTAACTTGCAGCCCCACGGAGATGAGACAAATTGAAACTCAACTGGAATATTTATCAACTTGAAAATTCACATTAAATGGCCTCGGTCCAGTGTCTTGAACAAAACAAAACCAACAGAACATCTCGTGTTCATTTGTGACTAATAACAAATATTTTCCCCTTAACCAACCTTGCTTACGTGCAATCAGTTCAGTGTAACCTTGAAAAATGCAAACAAGGCGGTTGTTTTGCGGTGATTAATTAATTTCTGAGTGAGCGTGCCCGACTCCATGTGAAACACAGTAAGATTAATTTTGTGAATTTATATATTTTCTAAAAAGAGGATTGAGAGCGCATGGATGAATGTTTATTTGGTCAAAGCAAGCCAACATATAGAGTTACTCCCTGTCGCAATGACTCTCACACACACACGGACACACACAATCCTTGTCAAAGTTGTTTTAAAGTCAAATGGATTGTAACACGAACCCAAGATGCACTCTGTTCCTTACTCCGAGGATTAGGTAATGTGTAGAACAAAAGAGATATGAATAATTTATTGGCCATTGCATGCATTGCGGTCACACACATACAAGTGTTACTGTCTGATTTAGTGTGTGAACCCTAAAGACCTTCTGGAGAGATTAAGAAAAGACACAGTTATTAAATTCTCCTTCGCACGGAGCGTTCAGTTTGCCCTCCCGAAAAAAAGATTTTCGATTCTCTTCTTCTTGGGATCCGATCATCTGCAGCTTCTGTAAATCACACCTCCATTAATAATTACAAATCAATTTTTAATGACATCTTTCATCACAGCGCTACTCAAACATGCAACTGTCCCCACATGCGGTTGGCCAGGCTTGCTGAGCAACGAACGAGTCAGGTGTTTCGTGAGATTAATTTTTTCGGTGGATTTGACAAAACGCTTTTGCTGGGTGGAGAAAAGCCACGTTATGATATAACTACAGCTCCCTGGGCCACGTTGAGATTTTTTTTTCTTCTTTTACTTCAAGAAGCACCGTAATGGGGACTTCATCTTTTTTCTTTCGGGGCTATTCTATAAAAAGGTGCCAGTGTCTCAGGTCCCAGCGGTACCTATTATGCCAGCCTAGTAGTCATTAATCACGGACGAGTAAGCATTTCAACACAACGTCCGCTCAGAGTTTCCAATAGCCATTCATTAACAGTTTCCACCGCCCCTCTCTTTTCTTAGCATCTGCCCCCACCTCTCCATCGCTCCCACCTGGACTCTACGGAGTTGGTCCTTTTCTTGCTGACATACCTGCTTTTTATTTCCTCCTGTGTAGAAGAGGGTACGCTTGCCTTTTTTTTTTCATATATATGCGGTGGAAAATATCTTAAGATAACCTTTGAAAAAGTTCTCCTTCCCTCTGCTTTCTCTTGTTCTTTTTCAAGTTGTTGTTCCTCAGAAACGGCCGTTAATGTTACATGCGATGTAGAGTGTTTATGTGTTTCCCGTTGTCTGGAAACTGACAACCAGCAGTTTTTAATTGCATTCATCTGTCTTGGATTGTAACCCGGTCTATCTGCTGCAGCGAGAGATGTACAAATTGTTCTTTTTTTTTTCTTTTCTTTTTTTTTTTTTTATTAAAGACACGATAACGCTTTGAAGCAGCTACATCACCAAGACAATAAACACACTTCTCACTCTTAAGAAACTTAGTGGATACTTTTGTACAAGGAGAAGGTATTGCTTCTACCCATCTGTAAAAGCAATCGTGTTCAGGTTGTATGTGCTGCTGTTTCGTTTCATTTGACATGGCAAAATAATCTGTCAAACATCACGTGGTGGAGTGGCCAGTGGGGAAATTAGACCTATTATTAATGATCGCCGAGATCTCTCAAGGGCTCAAGGGCTTTCCATTATAATTATTGACTCCCCCCCCCCCTTTCTCGTGTTTTTTTTACATTAAATTAGAGCAGGGTGAGCATCTGGTAAAGGCGTTACAATTAATTGTGTGGTTGGTGAGGTTTTTGTGTTACAAAAAAACAACAACATGACTCTCAAAGGTGGAGTATATTTGGTTATTTTTATAAGGATTTGTGTAATTTAAAGTGTTTCAAGAGAGTGATAATTAAACTACAAAGGTTTCCAAGACCTTCAGACTGCCTTGTTTGACTACAAATATCCGTCTTTGTTCTCATAAACAAACCAAACTGGGCCATTAAAATATATATATATATTTTAATATATGTGGGAAGAGTCTCTTTTTAAATTCAGAGCAGTTCCAGGACCTTTCTCAGAAAAGCAGACAAAGTATTGAATCATCTGTTTGATTGCCAAAGAGGATCATTTTGTCTCTCTCCTTGGTGTGAAACACCAATTACAGCAAGTCGTGGAACAAAATCATTACTATGCGATAAACCTGACCCCGAAACTTGTTTGATATCGAATTTTTTCAGAGAAAAAAGCCTCATGAAACCTACTTTTTTGAATAAATTTTAAACTTAATTTTAAGTGGCAAAAACCCTTTGACAAATTGGGTAAGCATGGCACCAATGAAGCACTATTTCCAGATTTCCCTTCCCAAGGAATAGGGCGTGCAGAGGATGGCCAAAAACCTGACAACAAAAACCTGAGTGATTTGGCTTTCTGCACTGATTGATTAGGTGGACCTCTCTGCCGGCTCATTGAAATGCAACGGAGATGGGAGCAACTTTCTTCTCGAGATAATTTGGCTACAATTACAGTGAACCTACCACCTCTGCAGCACCTTCCCTAATATCAATCACCTGAGGAGGGATAACCCAAAGTGCTGATCAGCAGATAGGCTGGGAGATCCCTCCTCCTAAGCTTACCTCGTGTCACACAGGACATTAACCCTAAGAGTTAGATTTCCCTTGGCAGCAGCCTAAACAAAATGATTGCTAATCATTTGCCGTTTGCTCTCTGGAAGACTGTGAGTATAAGTCTGCATTGATTAAATGGCAAGAAAGAGAGAGTGAGAGAGCAGACCTCCGTTCGCTTGACTAATGCAGATGGTGTGGGAAAAAGTGACAGACAGCGCCATCGGCTAATGTAAGGTCACCTCAGGATCGGGCTTTATTACATATATTCACGGCTGGTGCGCTAAACTTGCAGGTTGGACACATTTCACTGCTTTGCCTCTTGACACCGTCAGTTTGTGTAATTTATAACAGTTGAATTCTCAGCGAAACAGCACTTAACTTTGCTTTGTTAAGTGACATTTAGTGAATGCACCGTTGTAATGCCATTGATATCGTCATTAGTACTAATACAAAGAAAAAGTCAGTGCCGGCTTGCATTGTTTGAACTTCAGAGTTTCATCATGATGAAAAGAAATCTAAGGTAAATACCCCTGTGGTCACATAAAGAATGGCAGAGCCATTACTCATTTCCTGGAACAAAATGAGTAGGCCAAAGTCTACCATACTGTGGGTGCATGAGTAATGCAGGGTCTTGGCTGCTGGTACAATTCAGAACAGAAGCTAACGGTACTTGCCAATTCCACGATAAATATCAGAAAGTCTGGCAGCACATTTTGGAAATTGAGCTCCATGATGGAGAGGAAATTGCCATCGGGCTGATGCATTGTTAAAGACAAGCAGGAACAGCTGGTGGCCTTTTCCAAGATAATCCAGCTCTTGATGTTTTTGGACTTCTTGCTGGTGATAAGAGCTTGTGCCCTCTTCTATTCCCCTCCGCAATCAATTTTCTTTCCTTGGATTATAAATGCATTTTGTTCATGCACGCGCACGCGCACACACACACACACACACACACGCACACGCCCAGATGCCAGATACAAAAACCTGAAACTATTTGGACAAGGAGTGTAGAAGTCTGCATATATGCAGAATCTTAACTACTGCTCCATTAACTTTCAGTAATGATGCATGCCATCCGTCTGGTTGCCTGTTGGTGATTTGAAGATGGCACACTGTTGCATGCCGTATGCCCTCTCTCATTCTGGGCAGAATTCGAAGCCTCTCAATTGGAACAGAAAGAGCAGAAATATTAACGGTGCATCTGAGCTATAGTGAACAAAATGGTCCGTGTTGTCGGGGCACACGGTTTATGAGAGACAGCAGAGAGGGTGTGAACGCCCACTGTACCCTTCCCCCCTGTTTTTCCCCCTCTGCATATATTGGAGCCACATCGGACGCCTCTCAAAGCAGTATGACAAATGAAGACATGTTTCTTTATGTGAGAATCAGATCCTGTGATGCAGGGTAACTCCTATTTTTTTTTTTTTTTTTTTTTACCCCCAGCTGTTGTTTATGGAAAGCAAGTGTCAAAAACTACTTCAGTCTCCTCTTTGGATAAAAGTAGCGATACAAAATGTGCGCGTTCTTATTTTCGATCGCTGCGCCGTGTGACAATTCAAAATTTGCTTGTGTGACTCTGAAAGTCGGCTTTCCGCTTTGAAGTGTGAATGTGCAAAATGTATGCAACTCCCGACACAAGCAGGCAGATGGATATCTCAGCTGAATACGTCTATTATTAAATGATATCGGCACGCCGAGTTGCGAGGTGTACAGCCTAATTGCTATTCTTTTGAAAAAAAAAAGAAAAAAAAATACTGGTGTTATTCTAGGCTCTTGCAAAATGGAGGAATGATCGCAGGAATAAATGTGTTTCTTAAACTCTGAATGCAGAAGAATACATAATACATGCCAGCAAAACTTTGAAAGATTTGTAGGAGTGTTTTAAGTATACCGCTTCAGTTATGACATTGAACTAATGACTAAACCATCCATAATGAGCAGTTCTGCTGAAGAAATTATCTCGAGCACCATTCAAGTATTACTTTTTATGTGCCATTTTCAATTCAATTACTCCATGTAATGAATGTCCTCTGACAGCCTGAGCAGCGTGGCCAACCTTCCTGTACAGCCTCAGAAGCTCATCAGATACACTCCTGGTTTCTATGGATTCGTGCCGGAGCTCTGTGAACCTCTATCTTATGAGCTGGGGATCCAAATACAGTTTTCATTGCATGAAGATAAGGGCTGGATAATATGTTTCTTGTGTCAGTTCCTGGAATTACCTGACTCTTCTATTTGTCTCTGACTCTGGCTTCTGGATTTTCTGGATGCTGCTCAGTATCGCTCACGATGTAATTAATCACCGGCGGTAGTGTACCATCAACTGTGCCCACACTTATCTGGATGTTTAGTCTAATGTAGGAATTACATTTTGACCTGATGATACCAAACAGGTAATATGTGCGTGCTTTATATAGACAAGGGATGCTTAATCACACAGCTGTAAAGCCAATAATGTTAGTTTCCTTATGAGTCTGCTGCTCAGCCATCCCCATACTTAAACAATAAAGCCTGTCCATTATTTTCTTCCAGTCAGAGCCATGCTCGGTTCATTGCTCAACTACAACAACATGGCAAAGGTTGGGAAAAGTCATAATCCGTCTAGTGTTTTGGTGTTATAGTAGGGCTCTCCAACACTAAAAGTCAGCTGTGTTTGAGCACACAGTCTCTTCTAAAGCAGCGAACAGAGAAAGTTAACAACTAGCTTGTGGCCAGAGAAGCACAGACCTATTTTTCTTCAGAACTCAGTGGAGACCAAAGCACAGCCAAAAGGAGAATGAATTTGTGACATGGCTCCAAGCCAGCGTTCCCAGATGGGAAATGTTTTGTACCAAAGGCTTAAAACGGTTGTATTCTAAGGATAATTATCACAGCAAGGCGTAACCAAGAGGCATAAATGGGTAATTTCAGAATAATTCATTTGTTGTAACAAACAACTTTTTTTTTTGACCAAGACCACCAGCAAATCTGGAAAAATAAATGAAAGTTGCTGACCTTGCAATGCAATGCAAAAAAGGGCTTAGTCCTCTGGGACTCACTGAAATAAAAATGGCCCACCCTAAAAACAAAGGCGAAGTTGAATCAAACAAAGCCTAGAAAGATTAGAAAGATTAACATATAGTGATCAAATTATTGCTTGTGATGAATTCTTTCAGGGCAAAACCGTCATTAACATGCACTTGACAATTCTGCTCCATGCTAACACTACTGTCACTCCATATTTTTGCTAATTTGCTGTGGTAGCTTTTTAAGCTCACTGAAATAAAAATGGCCCACGACTGAAAACAAAGGCAAAGTTCAAGAAAATAAAGCCTAGAATGATTAAGAAGACTAACATATACTGATTGAATTACTGCATGTGATGGAATCTTTCAGGGCAAAACTGTTATTATCATGCATCTGACAATTCTGCTCCATGCTAACACTACCCTCACTCCTTATTTTTTTCCAGTTTGCTGTGGTAGCTTTTTAAGCTTTTTCATTTGCCTATTGTAAACTTTCCAAGGTAATTGCGTTTAATGACCACAGTGCAATAAATAATCAGACACAGATTATTGTGCGTCTACCGTGACAACATGACAGCATCCAGTTAGTTAGCAAATGATAAAACTCTCACCAGAACAATGCACTATTAAGAGAAAAACAATGTGAAACCCTGGTGAGCTGTAAAATCTAATTATTAGGATCCTTCTCAGGTGCATTGAATTTGTCAACCCTTTGGAAAATCACATTTCCAGCGAGTTTGCACCTTCAGTCGTAATCTTTCACCTTCCTTGTGAAGCTTAGATTTGGTCCCTGTCAAAGAGAGACTCTCTGTGCCCAGAGAAACTAGACATGACGTGTCTTTGTTCCTTCATTCATTTTTATAAGCTGTTTGCAAGTATTGCATCAGTAAACTTCCAATTATCTTCAGATGCATTATTCACGGACGAATGTGTAACTAGTGTAAGCAAATCAACCCACCCCCTGACCTAACACCCAAGAAATGAGCCTCAGCTACCGCCGTGTGTAACCTGAGGTAACAATCATTTCACATTGTTGTTACATTATTAGAACATCCTGGAGTCTGTCAGAGCTGCTTTCTAATGACTGCTCTCCCTGCTGCGTTTGATGTGTAACATGTCACTCCACCATCCACAGCCTAAACTAAAAGACACTAGAAACTAGATGAGACACAAGACACGGTGGGGAGATGCTCTTCGAGCAAAGCCTCAAAGCCCCCCCCGTAGACTTTGATTGAAAAGATTAGGTAGAAAACTTCTGCCCCATATGAGAGCTGAGAATACCGTGCGCCAGGAGGCAAGGCAGACACTGCATCAGGGACCAATTTACATCATGACACTGTCAAGATGGAGCGTCAGAGGTGTTACATCTGGAGGTGACTTGCACTGCACAATCTAAAATTATGTGCACACACATATTAGAATATTATCAAGTTCATTCTGTACTGATCTCGGAAAGCATGGAGCTGCCGGGGACATGCAAATCACTCAGCAAAAAAAAAAAAAAAAAAAAAAGCCAAAAAGGTCTGTGCCATTTATTACAACGATAATTTCTTTGAAAAGGGCAATTTTGCAAAAGATGTTGTAAATTATTTTCAGATATCTTGACAAGTATCAGTTCACGGAGCAAATTAATTGAATCACCCTCCACAATTTGTGATTAATTAATACGGAGCTAAGAAGTTGACACATTAACAAATCTGACTTTGAATGCCAGATCAGTCCATATGGTGAAACTGTCATTAAATAATAAGAAAATGCTGATACCATCATCACCTTTTTTTATTTTTTTTTTTACATCAAGCTTCCTTCTGAGGCTTTCCTGCTCTGTTCTTGATTCAACAGCCGATTTAACATTCGACCCAGTTTCAGCGAGGTTCTCTACTGGGACGCAACCTAGAAGTGTCATCCAGAAGAACCAGAATAATAAGGCCCGCCGCTTTGAAAATGAAGCAAACGATACCCTGTTTATGCTCCACGGATTAATACCCTAGCACAATATATTTCTGTATGGGCGATCTGCTTTCCTAGGACACACACGCAGTCATCAGCATGCATTATTCCAATCAATACGGACAGAACAAGAGCCACGACAGATAGGATAAGTACAGTGTAATCCAATACGCACTCATCTCATTCTGAAGGCTAATTATGCAAGCCCTGCCCCTTGGATGTTACTTTGGTATGGAAATGACAGCCAGCAATTTTATGCGACCCTTAGGAATGTAATTAGTATTGTAATTAGTCCTACCGTGCCATGTAATCGCACAAGTCTTGGAATATCAATAGTTAATGTGTAAACTGGATCACAAACAACCTGATTAAATTTTCTAACTTACTTTCAAAGAGCTGGTAGCTGTCTGCCAGCAGGTCTCACAGGGAATTTAATGTTTTTACTGAAGTTACTGAAGTACATATTGTCTCTGAGGTGAACTTCAGCTGGCACAAGTACCATTGATCTAATTATAGGTATTACGGTATTGATGATTTAGTCTTCAGCATGTGTTTAACCTATAGGAAATCAAGACATCTAAACACATTCCGCCCACGAGGCTCATATTAGCCGGAGTTTACTCATACTCGGGTTGAAAAGATCAGAATTCAGTGTTGTATATCCACTTCAGAGCCGTGTATCTGAATGTTAAGGCTATTCAAGTATATGAATGCATGATTGTGCCTTTGCACAATTCAACCCTTAATAGTTTAGCTCCATTTGGGTTTGTAGTGCTTGGATCTACAGGTGTCAAACACACCTCGGCTGCGTGCAGCCAAAGTCGTCCGATTTATTCACAACTGCGCAACTGTTTGTCTGTTAATTTATATGTCTGAGCTGTGTATACGTGAGTTTTCAGCTAGGTGTATCTGCCATGTATTGGAACTGACACAGAGTTGTCAGATGGCTTTCAATATATCTGTCACTGAGCTGCCTCTGCTGGTTAACTATTAATTTAACTGTCTGTTTCCATCAGTTATCCCCCTTTTTTTGTCCATTTTACTTTTAGTAATGTATTTCTGCCATTTATCTCATGCATTTAGCCACTCCATTCAATTGTTTGTCACACTAATGTCATGTGTAGCAAACCATTCAAATTGTTTATACGTTATCTCAATCCTTCATCCAAGGCTTTCAGTTTCATGCTATTTGGGTGATATACGGCCAGCACAGATGATGGGTTTACAAATCACCCATGCTTGTGTAGCTAACACACAAGTTGTTGCCTTGTGCACTGTATCTAATAAGCTCCATATATAAACCAATCAGACATAATGACCATCTTTCCTAAACAGTTCTGACTCAGCTTAGAATGGACATGGGTCTTCTGAGGGTGTCCTGTGGTGTCTGGCAACAGTGTGTTGTTAGTGGGGGCCTTTGGGTCCTATGGATTGAGGGGAGGGGCTTCTCAGGCTTGTTCCAGTGCATCCCACAGTGCATCAGGCCAAGGACCCCCAAACTGATGACGAGATTAAGTAGGAACCCTGTACCTACTATATGTGTTCTATATTAAACTCACCCATTATTATTATTATACTAAAATATGTTGGACTCATGTATATTTAAAAAAAAATTCAATTTGCTGGGGGAATTAAATTATATGTATGTATGTATGTATATATATATATATACCCCTGTTGAAGGCCTAGACTCTAGGAGGGTAGTACATAACATCCATGCAATTGCCAGGCCCATAAGATTCTCAGCAGAACATTGTCTTGTCACAAGATGGTCAGTGTTGTTCACTTCCCCCGTCAGTGGTTTTAATGTTGTGGTTGATTGGTGGAGCTTAAAATCCACATGCAATGAGGGGCTATCAGGGATTCCAGTGCAGACGGTGGATTTTCAGACAGCAGATAACGGATCTCCAGTCCAGCACTCCCTCTTACAGTGTTTACACACTGTTTAAAACCTGTATAATAGCTTTATATTTTCATTACAAATGTGATGCAGTGTTGTCATATACAGATGATGGTTTCCAGCCCAAAAGCTGCTCAGAAAAATGATAACAAGACTGCCACAGACTTATATCGATATATTTTTGTAATACTTTGACCACGTAGATTGCTTACACTGGTGTAAAAAAAAAAAAAATAATAATAATAATAATAATAATAATAACACAGTCAAAGCATAGAAATCATCCCCATCACCACTATTCACATCTGGCAACTATGAAGCCATTTGATGACATCACGCAGTTAACTGTTAGGCAGATGTAGTGTATCTCTACTCTTTAGAAAGCAGCACAAGCAGTACACAGCCTGCATTAAAGTAAATAAATAAATCAGCATTAAAAAGTAACATCCAAAGTTTGTTCACCTGTCCAGCTCAATTTTTGCAAGCAAAATAATATTAAAAACCCCACAGGAATTGACGGGGTGTTCTGGCTCATTTGCTCTCCATACAAAGACAAAGTCAGGTCTAATCTTACTGGGAAACACCAGCCAGACATCTGTATAAAGCTAAAATCTCCTTTAAAAATATATATATATATATCATCCCTCCCTTACGGACTCTATACATTCATATGCAGATATCTGTTTACAGAGATTAGCTGCTGCCTTACTTACTGAGAGACTCGTTCTTATTAGTCCATTGTTATTGTTCTTGCTGTGCATGGGGAGAGGGATCAAATAACTCCTCTTGATGTCACTGTAGTGTTTAAATTATGTCTCTAGCACTCTTTGTGGCTTACAGCGAAGTGAAACAAAAGGGAAACATTACTACCGAAATCTAATTTTTGTCAATGACGCTGTATGAAAGGCACGTTTTTACCTGACTGGCATTTGAAATTAAGCAAAAAGTGCAAAGTAAATGCTGCACAGAAGATTCATGTCTGACTACAAACAAGGTCCTCCGTTATCTAGGGCAGCTTGCTGTAATTTACACTGCCTTTGTAGTTGTTTTGCGTATCGTTGTGAGAGAGCGCGCTCCTCTCTCCAATCATGTTTCCGCCATCCACTCTCCAAAGTGTTACAGCCATAATTAGCCTAGATTAATGAGGGGGCCACTTGAAAATGAAACATATGAATAATAAAGGTGTTGTTATACAAACGTCGTTTCATCCTTCATTGTAATCTCACACAGCAGTCATGTGGGACTATAAAAAAAAGCGTGTTATCAGATTTATTAAGGCCACGCTGACTATTTGCGCCTATGAATATTGATCAAGTGGTAAAACACACTTTATTCCACCGCGTCTTTTTATTCCCAATAAATAAATGACACCCCTTCTCTCTTTTTTTTTTTTTTTATTAACTTGGTATTTGGAAGGCAAGGAAAACGTACACAAGACACACACCACGAGACGCCGCTCCTTTATCTCTGTCTGACTGGCAGTGTGAATTGCATTCATGCTGGTCCGAATGCATTAAGACTGCCCCCTTCCCACCATTGTCAACACTTACACATAATTAAACCCATGGGAAAAGATTGGGAGTCTGCTGACACATCGCACCAGCTAAGGGGAATAAATGAGTCTCTGAAATGATCATAGTGCGAACACTGGCTTCTCTTCATTTAGGCAACAAAGCTTAAACACCCTCATACAGTTATATAAATATATGTGTGTGTGTGTGTGTGTGTGTGTGTGTGTGTGTGTGTGTGTGTGTGTGTGTGTGTGTGTGTGTGTGTGTGTGTGTGTGTGTGTGTGTGTGTGTGTGTGTGTTTGTAAATGCAGAATACTGCCAGACTGACCTCTGATGGCAAATTGCACTATTAGAATCAATAAAACTTACACATAATAATACATTAAAAGATTTTCCCAGAGGATGTTCTGTTTTCATTTCAGTTTTATTTACAGTACGCAGCACCCGATAGAAAAATGAACTGTGTCAAGACGCTTAACAGAATCCTGCCTGAAGCCCTCAGAGCAAGCACTAAGGCGAAAACTCCCTTTCGGCGTTGAGGTCTTCTGAGTTTTGGTTTGTCCCGTGTTTTATTTTCGTGTAAATGTAAATGAGATATTCGGTATTTTCTCGCGGCCCTTGTGGAATATTATCACAGAGCCGCCACGACCGAGAAGCCTACGCGTCCCCTGTGATGCCAGAATGAAAGACCCCCGCGTACAGTATTTCCCTCACTTCTACATAGCGGGATAGCTTCCAGTGTTGCCGCAATTATATCTGGAAATGACTGCGGGAAAAGAGAGCTGGATATGGTGTGTTCTCTGTGAATGTGAACGCTTTCTAAAACGAGCAACACCAACTCCAAGAAAAAAAAACAGAGGCTGCTTTGTACTGTGTTAAATTTAGCATGACAGGATGAAAGTTAATTTCCACATTAAACAATTGTGCTGATGTCTGATTTTGGAGCAATAAATACAAAGCACCGTGAGACCAGTGGAAACTGGAGAGAAAGTGGAACAAACTTTTCCTCAGAATACAGGCCAGTGCTTTACCCCTTTGCCAAGTGTTTTTTTTTTGTTTTTTGTTTTTTTGCGTTTTTCAAAATGCCAGTGATGCTCTATGATTAGGTCTTTGTTTGCACTTAGCAGGAGCCCACACGCAAATACGCTTCTCTTAAGTTTTTAAAGGGTGAGAGTGGGTAGGAAGAAGACGGGGAGGAAAGCTGAAAGTGATCTTCAGCAAAGCCACTTAAGATGTTCGCTGGCGATCGTGTTTAGGTCGCCGTGTTACTTGCATCTTCATCCAGTGTGCCGTGTCCAAGAAGAACAAGCAAACCCCCTTCAGGAGCTGCCGATAATTTACTAGCAGACGTTAACAAAGGCGCGTCATGCGTACGGCAGCGTGGGTCCTTATGGCCTTGGAAATTCACAACCAGGCCCGTTTGATCTATGGAGAACACATCATGAATGTCAGCTCCGGGAATGGTTATTTCCCAGGGGGAGCTAAACAGTGGGGACAGCAGAATCCTAGAGGCTAAAAATATATTTGCGCGAGGCGATTACAGGTATAAAGTCTGATGCGAACAGTGGAGGGGCATTGAAATGTTAAATCGGTGTCCGCTCCCCCACCTGTCACGGACGCCGCTCTTAAAAAGGAATGATTGTCATCCCGTGCGATTGGCTCCATTTCGCTTGCGCATACATATTTGCGCTATTTGATACGTCCATTACGTGACCACAAGGAGGAGGCCTAATTATCTCCAGCGCAGCGGAAAGCACGTTGCGCCGTGATTGATGACGTAGTTGGCATGCTACAGTATCATAAAGGCAATGAGACTAGATACTATGAGTTTCATTGCTGACTGGAAGCAGGCAAGGAGACACTTTTACTGAATAGCTTCAGCACTGTGTGCAATGCTCAAGCTTAAGCGGAATACATCTGCATTAATGCTTTATGCCCTTTTTATCTGCCGCTCCTACCGCCAAATTGCCTATCGTTTGTAACCCCGCATGTTCGGAAAAATGTTAAACAGATGCTCTCCTTATCGGCAGCTTCTTTCTATGTTCCACCTCCTCTTGATTAAGAGTGGCCCGAGACACAAAAGAGCAAACACACTTATCAGACAGGGATCAGGGAAGAAAAATAACCCATGCCATGAAGGGACCTCTCCTCCTCCTCCTCCTCCTCCTCCTTTTTTCTTTTTTTTTTTTCTTGACTTCCTCAGCCAACGGAGGGAGGGAGGGGACAAGCGGTCAAGGAGGACACACGAGCACGCGGATGAGGAACAACTTGTCAAGATGGTGGATGATAAACAGGACGCTCCGTGGGTGGAGGAACTAAGTGATACCGCTTGCCCCTTGGGTGGCTTTGCCCACACTTAACAAATGCAACCCATGTCGCATTGGCATTCATCATTCAGAACTTCTTCCTCTTTTTTTTTTTCTTTTTTTTTGAAACAAGGTTTTACCTTACATCAGTGAGATATTGCGCCGGATGCGGCCTGCACGGGCGCTGCCACCAGAGCTTCAAAGAGCCAAATTTTTCTGAAATAATTACGTTAACTAACTAACCCGGCGCGAGGCTCCTCTATATCTGTTTTGCTTCGAAAACGAGTCCTTGTGGAGCTGAGCAGACGTGAGCCGCTCCTGGCAAGAAGACAGTGCCTGTATTCTTCACTCTTTCTGTAAACTTTAAAGGGTGAGGTGAGGTAGAATAAATGACGCTGGCAAGATGCAATGTGATTTCACAGATCTAAGAATAAACCAAGCTGTTGCCTCATCACGCTTGCAAGTGGAGTTCTATTGGATTTTCGCTAATGAAGTGTTGAGGCCAGGAATCCTGGTGAATGTCACCACATATCATTTGCTCTCCTCCTTACAGTATGTTTCTGGTTCTACCCTCTGTGCTGTGTCACTGTGGTGAAATTGGAAGAAGTCAGAATCATTATTCGAAATATTAAAATAACACCAGCTCGCGTATGAGATTGTGTATCAGGGATTGATACGGGGAGTGATTAAACACAATGCAGTGCACCATTACTTAAAAGCTCAATAGACACTAAAGCACTTAGTGTATTAAATACTAGTTTGGACAATGGCTCACACAAGTCAAGCCCACATAATAAAGAATTAATGAACTATTTGCCAGGGTGATGCATATTAAGCTATGTTTAACAATTTGTCAAGCGAGCTCTCGACAGCCACTTGGTCGGGGTGATAGATTTCAAAGCAGGATGAGACATCAATCACTGTCCCGCGGTGATTGGTTGTTTGTGTGTGCGGCAGTGGCCCTCCATCTCGGCGAGGCGAAGGTTGGCTGATTGCTCTTTCTGCCTCTCTACATTCATTGTGGCTACCTGACACCATGTTATACACCCAATGCCGAGCGTGGAAATGCTTATTTACACTTGGCTGGGCCAAGCCTCCACATATGCAATATCATTTGGGCGTCTTGAAGCTGGATTGGCTGGTTTGCTGTTGGGAGCAGGGCAGGTTTAGTCGCCTGGTTATTGCCTCCCTCCCTTACTTTTGTCCATTTATTTCGAGATGGGTTAGAGTGTCGGTTGTTTGTTTTGCCGGCCTGCCTGTCTTCTGGCCCTGCTGCTACGATCGCTGACTGACAAGTGGTTAAGATGTCTCTTTGTGCTTATCAAAAAGTTGGCACATAAGGGTGAAAAGCGTTGCTCTCTATCTATCGGCTCTGAAGCTGCAGCAGAATGCAGGTTTGGAGCTACGCATACAGCTGAAAGAATACAGGAAATACAGCAGTGTGTAAAAATATAGCGTGCACTGACTCTTATATGATGAGAACTTTCAGTCCGCATAAACTGTATATCAGAATAATTTTTGAATAATTATTATTCCAGCGTCATTTTATTGTGACTGTGAAAAAGAAAAAACATTGTCACAGATGTGCATTTACCTTTGTTTTCTTAATCTAATCAGCTGTGTTGCATATAATTATCTGCTACTTTTCTGCTAGGTAGCCCGGTTCTCACTATTTCTTGGTATTAGTTCACAATTTGTACCACATCCGTTACATAACAGACTGGTGATCTGCGTTGCAGAAGTGGCACATCTTTGAAGGCAATGAACAGACAGACTAAGCATGCTCACTGACTCGGTTCGTTTGCCACATGAGAAGGAAATGTCATATAACGCAGTGCAGCGCGGTGCAGAAGCTGACGACGGGGGCGACTCCAGACTGGGCAGACTTCTTGAGACAGTAGGCTTTTCCGTCCCGTTGTGCGAGTGTCAGGTCATTGTCATTATTTGTATTTTTGAAAGCATTCTCAGTTTACAGCATTTTTTCCACACCTGCAAAAAGCCTTTGGGCAGTACTGAACGTCAGTGCATGGAAGTTGTGTCTGGAGCCTTGCCTCTTCAGCGTGCCAGATTTAATTCTCTTCACAAATTTCCTAATTCCACTATCTTATCTTAGCAGAGTTGCCCCCATTAAGCTAAATTAGTGGGAGCTCCTTTTGCCCGACCTTGCAATCACGTCCGTTCTCTCCCTTAACATAATGAATGACCACCTACTCATGCTGTAATTTTTAACTATTTTATGATTTCATCAAAAAAACGTTAAATAGAATAAACATCTATTTAGTGTCCATGCTTGAAACAGGTCATAATTAGCCTTAGGCAAATGTCTTTAAGTTTTAGCACCATGCAGTCTCTGACATTAAATCACATTTGCATGCTCTATTGTTATTGGTATGCTCTTAACTGTAATGCTTCCTCCAGATGGCCATCCTCAGTGGAGCTATTCTTTTCCAGCGCCCCGAAGAAGAAGTGTGGGTGCTGAGACTCTTGGCAGTTACATATATTTTCAGTGTGTTGCGGCGCCCTTCACGGAATTAGTCATAGGGGTGTGAGCGTTATCAGAGTCAAATTAGAACCCTGCTGCGTTAGAAACCTCTTGAATAATTGAGGGATTTTTAATCATTGTTCACAAACACTGAAGAGAGGTCAAGCTAACCACTGCCCGGCCTCCTGTTACCATGCTGGGAAAAGGAGAACAGGCACCTGCATCAGTGTTCAGTATGGTCTTGCTTCTCCACCATAGAACACCATTTTGGAATTAGTATTATCACTGAAACTTTATGCTGCAGCAAGACATGGCAGAAAAGGGTCAGTTTCTACCTCTGAGGATATTGACGGGTTTCCGCCAATACTTTTGGCATCGGTGTCATATGAGTGACAGCTTTATGGCGCTCGAGACAACCTTTGCATCTCTCCTACCACAGAGGGTTAAGTTATAATGAAGAGCTAAGAGCCCCCCGGGTGGCGAGCCGTCTTGCGGCGCTAAGCCTGACTGACTATATGACCAATAGATTCATTTCGGTTTTTGTGTTGTTCACAGTATTGATGATCCACTATAATTAAATCACTGTGAGGTGCCTGCCTGATTACAGTGCCCTTGCATTCTTGCAGGGGTCAATTATAATAACTAGATTAGTTGATTGCTGTCTGGATCAACCTTTCAGCACCGTACTGTATGATTCAAATGGAAGAGGCTCTCTGACTACGTGTTAAATGTGTTCCTGCATTTCGTACACCCTAATTATGGAGCCCAAAGTTGCTCAATATTCAATAATGATTTTAATTTTAAATTCTGTAAGGAACCCAATAACTTTACAATAACAGAATAATATTGTTGATGTGATACTTTTTTTGTTGTATCATGAATCATTTGATCCAATCACATGCCCCCGCATCTCGCTTAAGCTAGAGATTTAGCCACTTACCTCACGTTAGCTAAATCACTGCCACAGCAATTCTCAGTCACGAAGGTGGTTGTTGTTACAAACATAGCACAGAAACACCATAATTCAACCCTTTATTTAGTTTAACAGCTAACTTGATTTGCATTTATATTGTATTTTTTTGTGCTTTAATTCCGATTTACCTTAAGATACATTCAATTTAAAATAAAAAGATACTCATTTCTGAAAGATCATTCACTCACAACCAGTAGTTGGTAACATTGCCAAGGACGAGTGACAACTTCTCCAGCATAAAAAAAAGTGGCATTAAATAAAAATAATAAAAAAAGAAATAATAAAAAAGAAATAACAAACAATAATCATATTGAATGCATTTTAAACTACAACATTTTCAATAATTCACAGATAATTTAGGTTTATTTCTTACTTCATTTCAGAATATGTTGATCAATTAAAATAGCCTGTACGGCAGGGGTGCCCAAATTCTTCCCGGGGGAGGACCAAAATTGAATCCGGGGGGAGGGTCGTGGGCCAAAATGTAAATTTTGCAGTACATTAAGTTAAATACGTCTGTATTCAGCATGCATGTGCAAAATAAACACGATCACAAATTAATTTGGAAAAGTGAATGACACTGGTTATTGTGCCACTGCATTTGGACTCGACCTCGGTAAAAAGATAAACGTTTTCCCAGCTGTTTTTGAATTTTTGTCTGTGTCTTCACTGTCTGACACACTCCCTCTGCATCCTCTCACTCGCTGCTGGTCTTCTTCACCTCACAGGTTTTGAGCTGGCAGGAGCTCAACAGCGCCACCCTACCATCAATGTATCACAATGGTATTATCTGGTCAGGAGTGGAAGTGCACCGATAAATAATGTTCAATGAGCAAGAGCAGCCAGCGAGCGCAGATTCCGAGCGCTGATGGTGAGGGGGGAAGAAAAATTATACAGTCTATTCGAGATATTAACATGCTATTTATTTATTTCATTTATTTGAACGTTTCGGGGCTCCATAAGTGACCTGACAGGCTAGTCGTCTGAGGCGATGCTGAGAATATGACCTAGAGAAAGCTTCAAGCAGCCACCTACGAGCATAGAGAAGAAGTTAATGACTTTGCACTTCACCGGTCTGACTCATCTAACATTTCTGGATACATCGTCCAAAAAAAGATATTTTTATACACAGCGTGTAGCACAGCACAAGTCTAAACCCAAGTCTATTCCAAGCATATCAGGTGACACAGATATATCTTAATGTAATGAACCTGAGCAGAGATCAAGTACGTATTACTCAATTAATCATAATCGTGATCATTATCACGGCGGAAGTATGTGATGGTTACGTTTCGGCGTACCACACAATCTCTTTGACATACTTTCATCTTCTGAACTATCACCTTTCAGGTTGCCTCATTATACGCCTTGATCTTTTATGCAGTCGTGTAAAAACAGAAGCCTTGCAAACGCTTTGATCTCCTGCATAAAAGCTCCCCAAGAACTGACAGCGTTTCGAGACGGAAGCAGCGTTTGATAGACCATGTTGGAGTAAACTATTTTTTTGATATTTTGATGCATTATTGACCATAAAAAAAAAAAAAAAAGGAAAGTATTGACCTCATCAAATATTGAGGGGGGTCGTGGGAAAACGTGTAGGGCAATTCCTATGTTGTCCTTTTAAATGTGAAGACATTTTCATCCAAGACGAGGCCCCTGGGGAAGAACATCAACACTTGAGGGTCGCGTGACAACCGCCACCGGACTGCGCCTAGCTTGGAACACAACTGCATTCAGCCCAGCTGTGTTCAAAAAGTGTACTTAAAAAGAATAAATAACTCAGTGACACGTTCAGAGGCAACAATTGTTGCAGGAGGCTTCCGTTTTATGTGTGGCTTGCTGATACGTGCTCCCTCTTCATCTCGGTTGTTCAGACCGCCGTTTGAACAGTTAGACATCGACTCAAAACGTCCCCAATTTGGGAATTACAAACTATGAAGTGACTTCAAAAGCGCTGCCTTCGTTTGTACCAACAAAGAACATAATGTGATGACTCATTCTCTTCTCTTTTTTTTTTATTCTTTCTTTCTCTTTGGACACATTTTGAGCGAAGCAGAAAGAGAGCCCCCTCCTCCCTCTCTTTATGTACCCATATGGCCACCAAAACATGGTGTGGAACAGCACATTTTTACAAAAGCTCGCATCTGTTTAGGAGGCAGACTTTAGCTATCCACTGCATGCTTATGCAACCCCCTCAACTTAATATTTGAGATAAAAGCCACCTCTTAATTGGCCAAATCTTTCCTTCGACTCCTTACTTCTGTTTGCTCGTACTGGGTCTTTCCTGCTGACTAAAGGTAAGGCACTCAGGTGTTGATCGTCAAGGCCGGTATTAGATATGCAGTTCTCAATAAACATGCTGATTTTTATTGGCTGTCACCGGGGCCCACCCACTGAGAATAAGAATGACTTGTATTCTCAGGGAAATGAAGCCCCTCGCAGAATTAATGGCACGTTTGAATCAATGCAGCTGCAGATTTTGCCCGTGCAGATAATGTTGCAGCGGTGTGAATATAAGCTCTAGACTACTGAGGGGATCAGAGGATTTTTATTCCATTCCAGTTTGCCCTGCAGATTGCACCGTGGTGGCGACATTATCTAATTAATTCCTTCTCCAAGGCAACAAATTGAATCATCTGTTGAACTTTGAACAAACAACAAAACTTTCACACCCCACACGTGACCTCCGAGACGGCGGCGCTAATGACCGGCAGCCAGGAGCGACAGTCTGTCATGACATAATCAGCTTAGCCCCGCTTTAATTTGGAAAAATATCGAAAGCAACATGAAAGTAATGCACAAAGAATGGCTCGTGCCGATTCCTCCGTGCGACAAAAGGTTCATTAATTCCGACGTAATTGTGATTATACATCCTTTTAAAACAATGTTAGCGTCATCCCAGAAGAGTGAAGGACAAGGCGTTATTTAAGACTGCTTTGCTCAGTGTGGATTCCGGCGAGTTGCTCATCTCCTTTTATTTGCATTTTGATTGTGACACCGGGGTATGATGTGGTATTACATTAATTCCCTTCTATCAACAGTGTAGTGCTCCCAATTCCGAAGTACGCTCAGTTTCTCTTTAATTGTTTACCCGCTTTTTTCTGCAATTCCATTTGAATATGCATGCTAAGGAAGAGGCGCGCCGGTACTCCCAGGGATATATACTGTGAGAGAGTTTGGATCAAAACAGAACTGGCTTAAACTGGATGATGCTCAAAGAGGAGTTAACCTCGTTTTCTGCCTTGATCTGATTCGGGGTGTTTTGAAAGAAGGTGAAGATTTTAAAACTTTTGCATACAGTAATTTGGCTTTAATGATGTGATCAAGTTCTGCCTGGGGAGGTTTTGAGTTATTCAAACTTATTGTCAGGTCATGTTTTATGTATATCTCTCGTAGACCCAGTGTACAGCATATGAGGTGGGAATTCATGGGAGGGTAATGAAGAGCTGTGATTAATTTACACACAAACAGAAATTACAATAGATTGAATTTAATGGCCACCTATGATGTGATAGGAATGCAAATTGACGTCAGTGCAGTAGTGTGTCCAGGGCTAGGATGTAAGCACGGGCGGCATCCTAAAAACCTGGCTTTAATGTCTATCTTTCAACCTAAGTGACTGACATGAAGTGCCTCTGCAATTCATCAAAGCCTCTCCTCAGTTGACTCGCCAGTTAAAAAGCAGTGTTTTAATAGCATAGTTATATAATATGCTGACTCAAATGGAAAATCCAACCTAGAAAAGCATTTGCATGTTCTTGAACGTGAACACAAATACAGATTTCTACCTGCTCTACGAGGAGCACGGACACAGCCGAGCTACGTCTGGCAAAGTAAATCAGAAGAATATGGCTTTGGTAACACAAAAACTCTACCCAGGTGGCTTTTTACAAATCAATTTAATGCAAAAGTGTGTTTGTGATCATTAATAGTTGAATATGTAGCGATCTGTGTAGGGTGTATTGATTAACTGGGCAGTACGGGATCACAGTGAATCGCCTTTTTGGGGTGGATTTTCTCCGTGTAGCAGAATCCATTCAACTCCTCTCTGGCATGAGTCCATCTCATTTTTAAAAATACCCAAATAACCAACATCAGGCTTAAGATAAGATAATTGTTGCTGCTTTACACGGCCACTTCTTGTAGGGCATCCACCACCTAAGGTATGAGATGACATTTAGTTCAGTGAGACATTGTTCAACTAACACAGACAATACAAGAAAGGAAAGGTAGAAGGAGGTGCTCTGAATTTGGAACTAATGTGCAAAGGAAATATGACTGCCTGAAACTATACTTTGATAATTTATAAAACAAAGGGAAAACACTGGATTAAACCTTCCTGGACGTTTGGATCTTCAGACAGAGGAAATCGATGGCTGACACTTCTATCCTCAACAGCTAGCGTAAAAATGCCATTGAGCGGAGACTCAACTCCCTGATGGTTCCGGTAGAACTGTGCAGTGGCCAGACTTAGAGCACTGGGCTTGAAGCAGGCACCTTCTAAGTGCAAATGTGTGTAACTGTGTGACCTTGGGATGCTGAAACAGCCTTTCACGCGCTGATTGAATGCAGACTTTGATTTTTTTTATTTATTTTTTGTTTGCAGATCAGAATACTGTGCCCTGGTTTGGTCAAGATGCCTGACTAAAAAAAAAAAAATTCATCACAGTTTTGTATTTGCCCTTATGTTAGACGTAGTTTGGCAGTTTTGGATTAAATAGTTTTGTATTTCTTTCTGTGACTTACATGCCACCCAGACTTGATTAAATGCAGTCATATGTTTGTTCGCAGTCCATATAGACGCGGCTTAGGTCACTGTGACGTAGGTTAGCTGGAGACAAAACAGAGGGAAGCCTGAGGCGAACGCCGTCACTTTCAACCATGAAAATGTTGTCATGCTGAGTTTTTGAGGCCAAAACCAAAAAATCAAAAACACAACTTGAAGTTTTATCACATATCAGCCACTGCCAGTAGCCAACTTTGGTTTGGCTTTGGTGATTGAAAGAAAGGATTGGAGTGAGACCATCAACAACAACGTGCACACTTCATATCAGATAAGAGTAATATGTAATGCATCATCCGTTTCAGCCTGGATAACGTTATGGGTTAGAATAAATTGTGACTGAAATTTTCGTTGTTACATTACCTTATTGAGTGAATTCTTGTTACATGTTAATGCTAATGCTAACCCCTAGGTAACACAACGCTAGTTGCATGTTTCAGGGGTGTCCAAGCACCCCTGACATTTACTACGTTACCCTCCACAGTGGTTCCACTTGTAGTATCTTTGTTGGAGAGGCTTTATTTGATAACGTGAAGGTGTTTTAACTGTGATTATCAGGACATTTGGCGAGATAAAAACACTTAATGAAAGTTTGAAAAGATTATAGTTAATGTTAAAACTTGGTGAGTCTTTCTATATAACTTATCAGCTGCCGAGATCTTAGACACTTCTTGCATCTAAAGCTAACTATACGCTATGCCTAATGCTCGTCTTTTTGCGCCTTGTGCATGGTGATGTGTACCAAAAATGACATCATGTCTGCTGGAGCACTTTGGTGTCTTTGTAGTATTTATACGCACAAGAAGCAGTTCATCAGGTCTGACCACGGCTTAAGCATGCGTCCCATCCGCTTCTCAATGATGCTATGGCGCCACAAAAGCCTTACACTGCTTCTTCTTCTGCGTATGGGAGTGAAAAATCATGACCTTTCCCTTCTCGTGAGAAGCATAAACATACAGTTCTCTTTACATTTCGGAACAATCAGCCAAGTTGATCATATTTTGTTTGATGACATTTCCTCTTTCCTCCCTTTTTGGTGCTTTACGTTGTTGTCCTGACATGAATTCACTTGTGTGTGCAATTAATAAATGATCAAGCATGTCATACAGTTGTATAACTACTGGAGCCTAGTATCAGTCAACATTCATTAGTGTGTTTTCAAAGAATCTGGCCAGTGACTGATTGGTTTGAGCAAAGACCGACATTCAAGACTCTCTGTCCTGGCTTGACAGAACTTTAATATTAATGTTCCTTGTGCTCGGCCCCAACACTCCCATTTTCTTTTTTTTTTTTAATCCTGTCTGGCTTTTTGAAGATAACTGCACCTTAAAGGGACCGAGCGTATCTATCGGTTCACTTCAAAGGCGAACGTCCGAGACATTCAAATACCTTGTCTGTCAATAACTGGTGGAAATTCTGAAATTTCTGATCATCATCATCTGCTGTGTCTTTGTTCTGTCGGCGAATGTGCCTGGAATTCTTCAAAGGCATGTTAATCAAGCTGTGTGTGAAGATGCCAGGAGACCAATTACACTTGTGAGATGCACTTCAGCTTTCTCATTTCCCCCCGAATCCTGCTGCTCAAACATGGTTATAGCCCAGATTTCAGTTGCACTGCGATGAAATAGTTGACCTTGACAAATAGTGGAATTCAGAGAGGAATTGGTAACGTGGACACAGCATGGGAGCACTTCAACTTCTCTGCCCCTCCTGTGTGAAGCAGCAGTATCCACTATGTATGAGCCACATTGGTTTGTATTTTTCTGAACAGAAGACTGAGAAGCATTGTTGCTCAAGGCTGGTGTGAATACGGCTGCAGATTGAATTCATGGAACATTGTAAAGGCGTTGAAGTTGTATTTGCAGTGGTTTAACCTGAACTTAATAGCACATAATAGCGCTACTTCAGAGGTACATAATTCTGCCTCAAAACTCCTAAACCTTCACAACTATAAGTTTTATTCGTCAGCCGCCATAAATCCGCCTCCTAAGACCTCGAGTCAAAAAGACAGTTTGGACTTTGTAGAGAGCAGATGCGGGTTGAACAATGAGCCCTCCATCCCTCCAGCTGTTCCTCGTTTCGCTGTGGGGTGGACTGAAGAATAGAGGAATCTGTCACCGACAGAAGCCGCGTCCCACTTGGCCTTAAGACGCCACAGCCTCATCCTAATCATCGTCCGTCCATCCATCTGCCGCAAGATTGATGTGCCCCGAGATGTCGTGAAAGCCCCGGCATGCCCCGCGCCCCCGCCAGCCAGCGAGTGCCTGTCTCTGCTCGGCTGGCATTACGTTCAGCTCACACCAGGACAAACTTGATTTGACCAGAGGGAGGCTTTTGTGATTGATGATTCCACCACGTATCTTCAGCCACAGCAATCTGGCCTGGCTCTGCTGCCTCGCTGTGTGTGTGTGTGTGTGAGGGAGTGTGTGTGTGCACGACTGTCTTGCTCTGACAGAGTATATAAAAATGTGCATTTGTGTGTGAGAATATTTGGGACAAAAGACTTGCGGAGAGTGCAGCTGTGCATGTGTGTGACGGAAGCAGCCGCGCCGCTCGAGTCACATGCGCGGACGTGACGGCACTCACCGTTCGCGTAGCCGCATTTCCCAAGCATGTGACGAGCTGCGAGCCCACTCAATCCAGGGTTTGTTAAAGAAAACTCAAAATGTCAGTGGGCTACCCCCCCACACACACTACAGGTTTCCTCAGCTGTGGCGGTAATCAGCGCTAAGAAATGCCATCCATGCCTCGCTCTCAGACACTTTCCACGCCGCTTCTTCTACTACTACTACTTCCTTTTTTTTTCTTTTTTTCTCCTCTTAAATGTCATCTCTCATTGTTTTCATCTCACGTGTTGTTCCTCAGGCGAGCAAACATCAAGGCAGGAGCGTCCCGTCAATATTGCAGTACATCGCGGATCAATTCTGGCTCTTTATGTTGGGGTACAAAAGCTTGATAAAAGATAAACGTTCTGTCTGAAGACACGCGGGCGTAGACAACATGTGTAAACAGCAGATGGAAAAGCAGTTTACCTTCTAACCGAATTTAAATACATAGTGAAAAGGGGTATTAGAATGATGTCAATTAATTTGACTAGAAGGAGTCACCTGCGTATTAATTCAGTATGCAAGCGTTTAAAGCAACATCTGTCCATGTTATCTGTGCCCAAATAGTCGGCGAGCGCCGGTAAAACACGAAATGAAATTATATAATATGGCATGGGAAGCATTCAGGAAAATCATGACAACAAATGCCCCAGAAGCAGACGAATCGCATTGACAAAGAAGGGGCCGTGGTCAAAAGTTGAACCTAACCCAAGGGGATCCGACGATGGAGTAAACTCCAGCTGACAAACACGGCTAATTGGCACGCGACCAAGCACGAGCCGTATTTTTTGCATTGTTTCCAAATTCCTGTTTGAAAGTAAGCTCCTCTTTCCAGGGCGTGCTTGTGTTCTGTGCACCTTGCGAGACCTAAATAGGAACGCAACACAAATGCAGGGGCACACAAACACGCATCAGCCTTAATGACATAAATGGCATGTAATGAGGATGATATGGAGCTGGAGGGAAAAATAAATCACTGATGTAATGTTTCCGGTGACGGCGCGCGCGCGCCACGCTGCCACACGCGAAGCCAATGCGCGGGGCTCCATCTACTGCTCGGAGCGGCGAACATCACCCTGTGTGTTTCTCATGATGTTCCAGATGACTCACTTTCAGCTCCCCACCCCGCCCGGCCCCCTGTCTGTAAACGAAGAGGGACAGCTATACTCGGGGGTGGTGGGGGGGTGAGGCAGTATAATTTATGCCTGTGAATTATGGACATACCGAGCAAGTGAAGGCCAATATATGTTTTATACCACGCTTCCCTCCATTTATTTTGTCTGGGGTTATGGCTTAATAGCTTGCAGTTCTATTGATGATGGACCTCCTGATTTATCTTCTCAAGTCAGGCGAGACAATCAATTAAGGTGACTTGTCAGGGCGGACATGCCGAATGTACTGTCACCTGTTGTTTACGACTGACTGACTGACTCTTGAAAGTCAGTGTCCTGCAGGACAGGGCGTTCTCCATTCATTCTGCTCCGCTGTGATTACACTCAGAAGCAAGGCAATAAGTCAGCGAGCATTGCCCAGATGCAGTTTGCGCCTCAGTTACACTAGCAGTATCTGCTTTCCGGCTTCATTAAAAAAATGTCTTCTTCTTTTTTTTTTTTTTCATATGATAATCACAATTACAATAATTGTAAACTGGGAGACAGCCCCATACCAAGCATTGTTTTATAACCTCATTTTATAACCTCATTGAAGTCTGGAACATATAATTTCTCAGAGATAGACTGAGATGTATACACTATCCATTCCCCTGGAAGCCATCGGCAGCAATTTCCTTCCTCTTTCATCATCCTAAATGCACCTAAATGGTTTGGGTGGGGTGGGGGGTGGTGGTGATGGGGTGGAGCAGCAATAACCGCAACTTTGTGTCAAGAGGGGAATTTGGAATCTTTGATGCTTTCCCTGGCATGAAATGTATTTACAAATACCTTTGTGGAAGCCAATAAAAGGTTTAATATTTAATTAGGCCTAAGGGCATCTCACAATAACGGGCACATTTCTGATCAATGATATGATGGAGGAGTCTTCCCTCACTGTCAGTCTGTGGGAGGAGAGAGCCTGGCCTCCTTCTGTAAATGTTACAGTTACTTACACGCAGACTGCACTTTGGGGAAGATAGTTAATCATCCAGCATTTACAGTGCACCTCCTTTAAGGCCGGGCAGCCGACGAGAGGCCACTGGATTCATGTTTTGTATATGTGTGTACGTTTGAGAATTCCAAGGATTGTGACTTCAGATGATTACCATGAATGATGAATGGCGAACGGTGATGAAAAATGTATTTAGGCACTCTTTGTGCCAGCGCTGATGAAACTTTCATGATCCCCGTGGGGAAACCGGGCGTGTTATAGTGCGCTGTGACACTGGATTGTATAATTTAAGGTCTTAACTTCCTGTAGCTCAGGGGTGATTTTGAAAGAACCCTTTTTTTTGTGAGAGTCCGATACCCAATACCACAGAGGTCAGACACTCAAGCCTGCTGTTGACTCAGTGTGTTATTTACAGTGTTGGCAAGGTTACTGTCAAATTATAGAATCCATACTGGTAAATGTACAACGTACACTACCAACAACAAATTTGGCCTTCGGACATAGCCACTCAGCCTTTTTTATTTATCATTATTATTATTATTATTTCAAACAGCATTTCTTTATTATTTTATTTATTTTGTTTGGGTAAAATGGATACGCAAAAAAAGATTCAATGTTTGCCTGTTGAACCTCATCGCTTTGAACATGAACTAATAAGCCAGTCAGACTAATCTCTCTAGCCACTGCTAAATCACGTGCTAAATTGGCTAAAACGCTGCCAGCATAGGTCTTCAACAGGGGTCGGCGCTCCCTAGGGGGTCTTGCGGAGGTACTGCAGGGGGATGGTCGCAAAATTGACGGTTGAATAAACATTTTTTTGTATATTTTTTTATTTTCCCCACAAATTTTCCTTAATGTCTATTTCATTAAATAGACATTAACAAGAATCCAAACTGTTTTAGTAAATGGATAAGGGATAGCTTCATACTGAATGCAAAATGATTATAATAATTTATAATTATAAATAGCACTAGGCCGAGATTAATATAGAACATGTATAGTTGGTAGGGGGTCCCTAAATAATCTCTCCAATAGTTTGGGGTCCTTGGTCTGAAAAACATTGAGTCATCACGGCACCATAGATATGTTAGATACTTTGGATTGCGTCTATTATATTGTTGCCTGTAACTGGATGAATTGACACAATACTCTCCACTCTGTGGTTTGTTTGGTTGTTAGCTTGTTCTGGTCACCAGGAATCTGTCAAGCAAGTCTTCAACTGTGGCCGGACAAATGTACTAGCTTAAAGTGTCTCCAGAAGTTAGACATAAAGTTACTGCTGTTTTGAGAAAGCTATGGTACTATTTTTTTGGATGCAGCACGACCTGGATGACTGAGAGTCTTCACAGTTCATTTGCCCAAGTATTTTGCAAATCTCTTCATTCAGGCAGTCTCAATGTCAGCGAGTGCATCTGTTTTTCTTTTCTAAAAAAAAAACAAGGAGGCTTTTTAGCAATTATCTCTTCGTTTCTTCTGTTGATACTACACACAAACTCCACTTGATGCTACTTAATGGAGTGTTCTTTGCTATAATTGTGTTGCTGATTGTATGTTCCTCCACTTCATAATTTTATTGGCGTTAATTAACAGCTGCAGTGATTTGCAAATATTTTTGCCGAGTCCCGTCTTCTTCTTCTAACATTTCGGAACGCACAGGTTAATTTGCCGGTGACGTGATGTCAGAGCAGAGCAGCTCGCATCAGAGGAACATTACAGAGTAAACCTCACTGCTGTGTAAATTAGCACACCTGCTCGGAAGACTTCCATGCATTCCTATCAAAATACACAAGGCTTAACAACAGCTGACAAAGCTTCGTGACAGCTGCCGCAGAGTCACCACCCTCCAGTCTGCGACTGCAAGATTTTCTTGTGAAACTTTCCAAGTGTTGGGGGGGAAAAGAAGCAGCACTTTTTTTTTCCTTTTTTTTCCATTTGTGACAAGATGAAACCTCCTCAGCTTTAGTTTCAATCAGGGAGATTGAGCTCGTGCTTCAGAGCTACGTACAATGTTGGAAATATGTGTGCTCTGCTTTGGAGACTTTCGTCTCACTGCCAGTGATTACACGTCACAATGACGATACCTCAGAGACAAGGCACAAAACATATAAATACCCAATTATAGTTGCTTCAAAGAAAGATGTATTTAAAAATTAATAGTGGGGTGCATTACATAATGCATGACACTTATTATGTAAGCGGCCCAAATATGAAGAACAGACAGGGTATTGTCTCAAATGGCAGTGGGTGGGCCTGCGTGTCCTTTTTTGTTTCACTTCTCCCACTAGCGTTCGCCACCATATGTTTTCTTGGCTCCTGCACGAATCTAACTCTAAATTATGTATGGTTTTTTCGTGTGCGTTCATTTCTCCCAAAAGGAGGAGTGAGGACAAGACATTGTTGAAGGCAGTGAACGGTCTTTTTGAAAAATTTTGAAAGGTTTATTCGATGTCAAGGTGAGTTCAGTCGTTTGCCCTCCCAGAAAATGTTGACCTGCTGCGTTCGGTCTGCCTGTTGCCTCAATTCAGCATCAAGGCTGCTGCGTCTGATATGTGAATGTCTGAGGCTCAGTGCAGTATTTCGCACAAAGCCACAGTACAGGAATAGAGGAACCCGGGGCTCTATGAATTATCTTATCGGCATATAGTCACTACACACTGGTCTGAATACTAGATTCCACGGAGTTTTATTTGTTCACCACGTTTGTTGATCTTAAAGCTCCAGATTTAGGGGGATACGCATTAGTAGAAATTTTACATTCTCGTTCTCATCTTCTACAAGCGATTGTCCACTGGAGGGTCGCATGGGGGCGGCTGGAGTCTATCCCAGCTGTCATTGGGTGCAGGTCGCTGGTTTGTCATTGGCAGATTTGAATATGCTAATCATAGTAATATTTTCATTAGTATTTAATCAGCTGAAAATAGGAATTGCAGAATGAGCCTTTTATTCATATCTAGCATCTAGAGCGCGCTCTCTTTCACCAACCCTGATGTGCTGCGCCGCCATGTTTTTAGAGTTGCAAACATTGCATGGTTAGCTTAGGCCACCAGTGCTAAAAGCTGACTGCAGTTTTTTGAATGGCCAGTTGAGGCTTACGTTTCTAAACGTGAGTCGATCATTACAGACATACCTGTTAAATATCCCAGCGTTTCTATTTTATGACTGCGGGATGGTGATTTTTTTATGTAACGCACCCAATTTCAACCAATGCTTAGAGTTTTTAAATGTTAATTAGGGAGTGGGAACTTTGATTTTTGAGGTGGGTGTAGCGGGTAGGTTCCTCAGTATACGTTCTGTTCTATCTTGTGGACTTGAGAACATACTGTTTCAATTCAAAGTACCTGCTTGACAAACTACAGTCTGAATACCTGGTGTGAACTAGCCACATCCATGTTGTTGGGGACACATCGGTAACTTGTGTGGACTTGGTACAGTCAGGTATCCAAGAATGTATTTCATGTCTTTGCATCGTCCAGAATACTCAGTCAATGCCAAGATGGCGACAGCGAGGTCCCCTCATATTGATCTTCAAAACCAGGAAACCTATGTGTGGCGACATGAAGGGTTCATCCATGTTTATATACAGGTAATGACTAATCCCATTCAAAAACAAACAAAAAAATGTGTGTTAAAAGTTGTCTACGTGGTTGTGCTACATAAAAAATGTTAAATTGTGCTTTACAGACACGGCTACAAGTAATGACTTTGTAGGCAGTGTTTTCGAACTAGAGCTTTAGTGCAGTTGAGGACACATCATGGGTTCAGCTTGATATTGTGACAAATAACTGAATTAATCAAGAGCAAAGCCTCAAAATTTCCCCGATTGTTAATAATTTATATAACAGGACAAGACCAGAAAGGGTTGGTTGGGTTTTTGGATTTGATGATAGTTCATGAACTTTGTGAGCCGTTCAGATCATGTCTTACTAATGTGTTCCATCTTCATAACCAAAGGAGCTTGTTCTTAGCAAAAGGAATGAACTCAACAAACAATAATTATGGTACGTGCTACTCTTAGTAGGTAGCAGCAAATCTCTTGCTAATGCTAGATTAAAAAATGGGCTCAATCTGTGTCTGAATTTCCCTCAGCAGGGTGAAATCTGAAATCCATAATTAGGATTGCTGCTTTGTCAGAGCTTTCTGGTGTTCTAAGAGGAGCTCCACAAATGAAATGATGATAGACGCATATGCTGTGTACATCTTAAATTAGCAGAAATCCCACTTGATACATGTTTTCATTTACTGTCTAAGAGCTGAAATTCTTTGCTTTTTTTTTTTTGTGATCACTCCGAACTCCCAAAGGAATTATTCAGTTTCGGCTTTTCTCTGCAGCAGTCTGCATTTCTTCACTCTCATTCCACTTCTTTGTTAACTCCCTCGTGTTCCATTAATATTCAGCTTACTACTGAGTTACTACTGAGATGCGTGTGTGCGCATGCATGTGTGTGTTTGCACAGCTGCCTTAACTTCAGTCAGCTTTTTTTTTTTTTTTTTTTAAAGAGCCTTTAATTCCCGCAGAAACTAGCATTTAACTTATGAGCACTTTGGATTTGACCAAAGGGGGAAAAAAAGACCAGACTTTACAGACAGCCGAGGTCTAGCTCAAATCCATCCAATGACAGTACTTAAGCTCCTGTCTACCTAGAAAGGTAAGAAAGCAGCTTGATCTTTTGACTAAGGATTACAGATCTGGATGCGGGGGGGGGGAATTACAGATGCAGCGTGCTCTACTTATTTGGGTAGTTTCATTGTGGATGGCTTCGATGTTCTCTGCAGCGTAATTCGGGTACTAATCACTGAAAAAACACAGAACACAAGCGTATGCTTTTAGTGTTAGTGTAATTTATTCCCACCAAGTTGGAAGCATTCCTCTTCCTCAAACTTTTGAGAACATGTTTTTTTTTTTTCATGTGTCAGTGACCTAGGTACTTTTATTATAAGACACAGTTTGAAAAACTTGTGTTTTAAGTAAGACTTAAAATGAAGTGAGCTCCCATCTGGACGCCATCTGGTTATCACTTCTATAGTCACTGACAACTTGTCTTCTATAGATGTTCTACAGGGATTAGATTTTAAAGATTTCACACTAAACGTGTCTATATAGCGTCACCTGTTTGGGTTTGTTGGGCTAAATTGAAAGGGTAATCCAGTGATTTAGTAATGTGTTTCCATATTGTGGAGGAGCAATTTGCATACTTCCTTTGTGATGCGCCTCTTACCACGGTGGAGTCCTTCCGCTTCGTGGAAACCGTCATCACCCGGAACCTTAAGTGGTGGCTGAGCACCAGCTCTCCAACCATAAAAGCACAACGGAGGATGTAAGCTGTCAGCAGCAGAAGGAGTTCAGCCTGTCAAAGACAATGAAGGAGCACTTCTTCACCTCCATCATTGCACGCAGCCAAGGGCAACAGCACACTGCAGAGTGCCATTTGTTCTGTCGAGAAGGTGATTGGCTGCAATCTGCCATATCTTCAGGAACATGTTCACCTCACATACCTTGGGACGGCTCCTTTTAGGCCGGACATAGAATCTTTGAAACGCTGACAGTCGGCCACTATCTATTAGGACCAAAATAAGAAGATGGATAGATCAACAATTTGAACTGGTTGAGAGAGGAATTGACTAAAGATGGACTGTTTTACTGTGATAATGACTAAATATTGTAGAACAATGCCAAACGAGTAGTAAATGCTTTTTCAAACTTTGGAAGTTTTAACCAACTGAGTAGTACAACTTGTGACAAATAAGCTGAATGTGTAAAACATGTCAATTCTGTGGAGTTCCCCCTTGACAAATCCTTTGAAAACTCAATCACCTGTTACTTAACCGGCCTTTCAGCACCACTCCAAATGAAGTGTTTTAACTTGAAGCAGAAGCAGCAGCAGCAGCTGTTAATTCTACCTTTACACACTTGGGTGCTATTGCTGTAATTTGGTAAAAAAAAAAAAAAAAAAATAGATCCAGAACCACATTCATTATAGCGCCTTGATGAATGCCGGCTTTCGGAAGCGCATAAACCTGACAGAGGAATAAAAGTGGTAAACCGCGGCCCCTGTGGTGCAACATCGTTTTGTTTTGTAGCGCCGCTGTTTGCAATGACTCACTGCTGTAACTGCAGAATAGCACCCTGCAGAATGTAGGAGATACACCTGTCCTGAATCCCAAAGTGTTGTGGTTTTTGTTTTCTCATGCTGTGCCAGCACATTAAGTAATGTAGCTTCTATTCATGTTACAGCCTGTTAGTTATGCATGACTCACCCCTAAAGCTAAATCCTCTGTAGTCGGTCTTTGTCTTGATATTCTTGTTTTTATTACTTTTTCTTTTTTTATATATATTATATACTTGCCCCATCGGTGAAATAGAGTGTAAGTGGGCTTGCCTCTCATTGTTCCTCAGTCTGCCACAAATGTTAGTCATTTGTGCCATCCTGCTTGCAGAAATGAGATATCCTCCTTCTCGTGTCATGTTCCAAGTGTTCGCAGTGTGTTTTTTGTCCGAACACAATCGGAGCCTCCCCGGCGCGCACCTCGGCAAGTCCCTCGCGCTTTTCCCGGGAACATCCCAGAAACCCCTTCCTCCTCCAGAGACTGACGGAGATTCCAATTATGAAGAAATATGTAAAGGAGATGGGCGACTGTCACAGGTCCTGTGGAAATTTCATTTAATTAATCTCGGGCAGAAATTGGCAGCTCCGGCATCCCGACACTCATCACGGCTCCCTGAAGTAGATCCAATTTTCTGTCTCAGTAGGCATTAAATTAGCAAGAACATTTCAACCTTCGTCACCCCTGCACGCATAACAAATGAAATACATTTGGCTACGTGACATAATGGAGTGCTAATAAATGGCTCGCCACCGGAGCAAGGTACGGGGAGCCGGTGGCGGGCGAGGCGCCACCTCCTCGCATCGGGGTGCGTTAAAAAGACATTTTTTTGCTTTGTGTGTCGAATCTGTCAGACGCTCATTTCCTGGAGAGTTTGGAGTAAACTGGAAAGTGGGACATTAGCGAATGCCTCCACTGAGATCAGAACGCATGACTCGTATCACGAGTCTAACATGTGCCAGGCTTGATTGACCATACTTTGCCCTCAACTAGCAATTTCTTTATGATAATAAGCACTTCACGCTCGGAAGTATATTTACATCATGTCTCATTAAAATAGTCTTGATATAGCGTGCTCTGAAATTTAGTTGATTTTCGTGAAAAATGGCCCCCGCGCTGCAGCAGTATCATTATCGCAGGGAAGCGTTGGATTGTTATCAGAGTCTCCCATCAAACCGAAAGACGGGCTGCAGCAACAGATCAATGCCGGCCTGCACCGAGAAGTTCTGCTGAATTAATTTCCTTGAGGAAAACTCCTCATGAGAGGGAGGTTATCCGGCATGAGCACTTATTAACATGTTATCCAACACACTGTGGGTGAGTTTGTGAAAAGCCGGTTTCAGTTTCACAACTTTTAGCGCGAGCATGCGACACGGCACCGAGGGAACATGACATTTTATAGTGCTGTACAGACCTCAGCTGTGACTGTAATCAGTGGAGAAGGAGTCGGGAGCTCATTTCACATTTATTATATTGTTCATGCATGCCTTACCCTGACAGGCAATCTCTGTAAAACTCCTGCCACATCAGTGTCTGACTCTCATCCTCCCACAGACGGAGGTGAATAGCTCTATACTGTGAATACCTCCACATTCACAGCATCTACTGTACATTAGAAGAAACTCATATTTCCCCCAAGCAGCAGTGTGAATAGGACTGTAGGAATATTTGTCCATGCATCATGCACATAGTGGTCTGTCTAAAAGAGCCCCAGTTATGGGAATTTACAAATCCTTGTCCTGGGCTTCAGATCTTTACTTTCTATCTTCTAGTCCCATCATTCATAGTGACAGTGGGCTTGAGATAGCTGCCTTGTGAGGGGATAGCTAATGAGGGTTTTACCAAGGCCAGCATTTGAAGGGAAATAAACAATAAGATGCACAGCTGCAGGAGAAAAGCAATGGTTGTTTGATAAAAGGAGGCCACCTTCAGGAATGATGGGAGATTGTCTGCATGTGAACTTATAGGGAAGGGACGAAGTTCTGGGACCAGAAGCTTTCTGGTTTTTGTCTTTATCGTGTTTGTCACTTGTATTAGTCAAATGGAACGGGACAGGACGTCTTAACCTGTATACCATATGGCTACACCAGATCCACAAAACGCAGCCCACTGCCCCTAGGTGTCAAGTCACCAGACCGCCGCCGATAAATTCCCACACTGAGCGTTATGACGTCAATCTTAACCAAAGGTTTGTGCATAAAAGCAATGTTTTGTTTCACAATTTATGAGTTAGTTTGCCTCTGCAGAATGGATGACAATCCTGAAAGTACCGCTTGTCACGTATCAGTTTTTTACCACATTCAAAGGATGTCTAAAATAATTGCACATTTTAATTTGATTCCGCTTTTCCATTTAACAATCCCGGACAACATTTTTCAGCATCAAAAGACTTTGGTTAACAAAAAAAATTAAAAAATACCCCAAATAACTTAACTTCTGGGCATCATTCTGAACACAAAACAAAAAGCAACTTGTTCTTTATCAGCTCGCATTTGTTTGTGTAGCTTCTAGCATCGCCAAAGCTAACACTATTCCAAATTTCTTATTGGTCTCATTCTGTCTCTCAATGGGATCGTATGTGAGTGGATGTTGTAGAGTATTTTTCATGTGTTTGTATTTTATTCTTAAATGCAACGCTTGTATTGCATCATATATACGATGACGACAAAGGCTCCTCTCATTTCTAATTTAGTCCTTGCATAGACAAGAATCGGCTAGTTGTTGTCCAAAATTGTGCTATTCTAAAACACATTGTGTACACGATGTATTTTTATTGATGGTGGTTGTTAATGTGAGGATCGATCTTACATTTTTAGACATTTAATTCACTAGATTGGCCAAGGAAAACAAGTTATCACATCTATAAACAAGTGAAAATGAGCTCTATCAGTAAATACAGATTTTTGAGAAAACAAAAGAGCTGCTACAAAAAGAAGCCGTATACGCTGCCAAGACAGGATAGCAGAACAGTCAACATTGCACAGTGTCTCACTGGTGGTTAATTACAATGAAATGTGATCAGCTGGATGCCTATAGGCAAGCCTCTGCTTCTCGCTGTGACTGCATTTGGGATGCAACCAAATACATTATGGTGAAGAGTTCTACTTTCAATCCCCGGCATCATATTTTTGAAAAATGTTCAGCATCTCTTTAGTAACAGCGAGGCTCTCAGCCTCCACCCCTGTGTCCGTCTACTTCTGTTCAGCATTTTAATTGGCCGACGTCGACACAACCCTCCAGCCCAGAAGCTGCGCTGCCACATCCCATAGCAGGACTAGTGTTCTTCACTAATTACCGGCGCTGTCTGCGATGATCTGTGACACCGCTAGCCGCTATTGAATTACCCCCACCTCGCCCATTTACAGTACCTGTCGGTGAGCGTTCTCATTTTCATACGTCAGTAAGAAATCTGTGGAGCAGAGCGGAGGATTGACCAAAAAATGATGCCCTTTGAAGAGGCTCCTGCAAAGACTAATGACTGTTAAAAAGCAATCAAGAGGTAGCAGCAGTCGGGGCAGTAGATCTCTGTGTTTTATTGCTAACGCCCGGTCGCAGCACCTCCGCTGTTTAAATTATTGCTATGTAAATCACCTGAAGTGCTTTGGTATCGGAAAGCAGCAGATTTAAGATGCTGGTGCATGTGCTAAGTAGACAGCATCCCGATATCCGTGGAGGCCTCCATTTGAGGGACTAACTCCTGCTATTCATCAGCGTGTCAGTCTACCTCCAGCTGGCACTACATTCTGAGGAGGTTCGCTGGCGGAACAAATGAAGTTCCCTCTGACTCACACGTAGAAATGCTTATTCTGTATTTCTGATATGAAGTACAGCGCCTCGAAGTTCTGAAGCAGCTCGCGGTGGAAGTGCTTTTACCTGTGCCTCTGCTTTTCCGTCACATATTAACTGTCACCCGAAACATCTTCGCATGCTTTCAGTGTCCTACAGTTCAGGTTTTTGCATTAGGGAATATATTATAGCTATAAAACGATAACTTTAAAGCTTAGGAAATGCTCTTGTTTGGATGTCTGGAGTCAAAAACCTTGATGTAAATGGTGTTTATAGTTAGAATTATGACTTGTCTGTGTTTGTAATGAACAACATGTGCACAGTAGTTGGAGCCCCACCCAGAACTGCTGTAAACACAGGTAGGCTGATTGTCTTAGTGCAAATCTTTGCATGAGATGTCACTGTCCTCTGCTGGTTTTTATACTGCATTGCACCTGCAATGTGGGGATCCATTTTAGGAAAGTGCAAATGCTGCTGCGTTGTTAATAATATAGCTTTGTTTCTAACTGTTAATTCCTATTCACTTCCCATTCATACTTCTATCTAGTGTAATCAAACTGTTCCACATACTGGGTCCCGCCCTCACCAGCTACTACCCTGCCACTGAGCACAAGCTTGTGACTGTTAATGTGCTTATCACGGAAAACTCCACCGCAAGGATTAATTGTTTAATTGTTCAAAAGTCCCTGTTGTCTTTTCACAGCAGCACATAGGCGTTTTGCAACAGCAATGCACTCCCTTATTCCCGGGCTTATTTGTATTCCTGCGCCTGATGCGATTTGAAGCTTTTTTTTTTTTTTTTCCCTTCTCTATTTGAGGATCCAAATTGATTTCTCCTCGGCGCAAATAGAAACCGTTCATGACCACTGCAAATGTAGGAATATAATAAATGTCTTCCGTGTGAGGCAGCAGACCTGTAGAGCATTTATGCCACACAATGCTGGTCTTCACGTTAGTTTTGGTAGTTCGTTTGAGGTAGCAGGCTAGGAAGCTGTAAAGTCTCCATTTATCTGAGCCCACGGGTTCCACTTGCAGATTCAGCTGCTGCCAAGCATGATACACAAGACGTTTAGGAGACAATAAGCTGGTAGTTGAAGGCATGCAAGGAGATTCTCCCCCCTACTCTCCTCCACCCTGCACCCCCAGGACTTTGGTCATGAGGTTGCTTCATTCGGTAAGCAGCCAGTCTCCGAGTACAGACCTCCATTTACTCCCAGCTCAGTCGAGTAGTAAACTGTATCCAGCGTGATGAGTTTTTCACGCACGGTTCATAGTCGACAGATTACATTTAGATGATTTGGAATATGGCTTTAAAATGGCATCCTATCTCAAATACTCTTATTTTCAACCTTCAACCAGTATCTTCTGTTTTCACTGCAAACAACAGGTCTAGTTCATTCCTAACACAAACTCGTTTGTTGTAGTGAAGAACTGAACTGTTTGTTGGGGTTACAAATCACACTGTGCGGTTTTCTACACCTGCTTGCAGCTCTGCAACTCTTATGATGACGACGTCAGTTGCTTTGTTGACCACTTTAATTCAGGCTGTGATATCTACCCTATGTTAATGATGGTCAGCTCAGGAATTTTCGGCAGACTTGATACCTTTTTATTCAGTTCATATGTTTAAGACTTCCCCTACGTCTCAAACATCCACGACACAAACTGCTGCAGTAACATTACCCAGTGTGGTGTTAAGTGAAATACAAAGAGTACTAGGGGATGATGGTGTTCCTCTGACTTTTCATTGTGTCATACCCTTTTTGTTTGTACGGCCAGGCCATCAATAAGAATCCTTGACCCTACTTTAGGTGTGTCCTGCACAGTTGCTGCTAGTTTGGCCACTGTCAGTGGCTTTTCAGACAATTCAGGAAGTTAAATAAGCTGCAGAACACGTCTGTGAAAGGGATACGGCTGATTGGTTGTTTGGCTAAGCAAACCAGGAAGCAAATTATCATGTCAAGACACGTCTTGTTTTCCTTTGTCAACTCATCTGAACATTTAATGTTTTTTATGACCTTGTCAACGACTCTCACCTATGGTCATGAGCTTTGGGCAATGACCGAAAAACAAGATCGCCGATACCAGAGGCCGGAATGAGTTTCCTCAGCAGGGCGGCTGAGCTCAACCTTAGGCCTGGCCGCTCCTCGGGGTTCCTCCAGAGGAGCTAGTGGATGTAGCTGGGGAGAGGGCCGTCTGGACCTCCCTACTGAAGCTGTTGCCCTTGCGACTTGGACCCGAAAAAGTGGTAGATGACGAGACAGGCGAGTCGAGACATGGCCAACTGAAATGAATTAGCAATGGACCCAACTGTGGTTTCCGCCTCTTTGAATACAGACTACTGCCACCTGCTGGTGTAAAGATTTATTTCCTTTCAAGCCAGGCCAGGCCAAACTAACAGGCCGTGGTCATTGGGGGAGTTTCCCATTGTGGTCCAGACACAAGACGCAGTGGGACTTTTTCACTGTGTTGCTCGGTTATCTCCAGGCCCAGTCGTACCAGCCAAACTAATTTCTATCAGGATGGGCTGTTCTATTTAGTGCTAAATACCAAACATTAACAAATTAACATCAGCTTAACATCGGCTTGACATCAGCATGTTCGTATTGTGTGCATGGTAGCATGCTGGGATTATGTAGCTTCAAGCTCTGCTGAGTCTAAGTATAGCTTCACAGAGCCGCTGGCATGACTGTAGACACTGCTGTTATGCCTCAAGCTGTCACAGTGTGTTCTCATGGGACTTACTCTCTGAGACAATGCAAAACTGTTTTATTTTTTCCCCCTCCTCATTTGCAGAGAAAGAGACGAACATGAAGAGTACGGGCTAAGGAAAAGTATGATGAGGAGGCATTGTCTTAGATGGGAGAGACGGAGAGGCAGACAGTCATATGAACCCCTCGCATGCTGCATGTAGCTCCCTCCTAATGACTCCCACTGTGCCATTTTTACCAAAGGCAAGGATTACCATTAAGCCCGAGTCACATCTTCTCACATGATCCTCCATCCTGCCCAAGGTCTATTCACACACAGGCACAGAGACGTGAGCACACACTGAATGGTAGCCGGGGAGAGTGTGGGATGAAAGGGAGATCGGCTGACGAGAGGTCACGGGACTAACAGAGGAGACTTGTACACGTGTGGCACGGAAACAACAAAATACGAACCAAAAATCTTTACATTTAACCACAGTTTGTGCGCATTTGTGTTTGTATACGCTGTGTTGCTATGGCCTAACTTGCAAAGGTTTAGGATAGAAATGGCAAAGCTCCTTGTGCCCTGGTATGTGACCTTAAACCACTATCAGGTCAACAGCTCTCGACCCGACGCCTACTTGTCTCTTATGATGATAAATAATATAACATGCATTCATGGCTGATAAAAGACACCATGGTTGAAATAATTAGACTATTCATGTTGATCTTCTAAACTTGAAGGAGACAAAGAGCCACAGGGGAACAGGGGAACATGGGAACGGCACATACATGAGGAATGTGGCTGTATTTTCAAATGTACTACATGAGAATGAGCTTAGCGCGAGCTTTGGGTAATCCTCGCCGTCACGCCCCAATTATGAAACGATACAGCCCAGCTGGAATTATGATAGCCAACGTGAAACGCTTGTGACTGGGTTAAGAATCTTTGCCTCTTGGTGCGAGGCATCACATTGGGAAAAGTTTTTTTTCAGTTATTTATTTTATTCCACTCGGAAACCTTCTGCTCTGTCTCTTTTTTTTTTTTTTTAAATGCCCAAGGAGTAGATTTAAATGGCGATTGATTAACAACAGCGACAAGTTTCCTCGCCCCTCTCCAACCACACAGTGGTAGTGAGGAAGCTCGCTTCAGAATTGAGCGTATCACTTTTTGAGCAAACTTCATCAAACACAACCTTCAGTAGAAACAAATCCTATGAGCGCCACAAGATATAAAGATACTGGATTTCTCTTCTCCTTTTTTAGAGTATATCAATAAAATGTACTTAACTGAGACATGAGGCTCCTCAGTTCACAGAAAAACATCCCTGTGACTAATACCGCACTGTGTAACAGGATTCTTGATAAATCTGTGCCTAAAGTAGCGCTTTACCGCTGTAGCTGGTTGAGGTGAAGCTAGGTTTTGAAGTCCAGTGGCCCCTCCAATGGGTCATTAAATTAGTCTGAGAGATTGTTTCGTGGTCAGACCGTGGTCAAAGAGCGCTGACCAATTAAGGTAGATATGGTGAGGACCACCCAGAGTCCAGGGTCTATAGAAGACTTTTTGTGATGAGCATGGAACGATTCTTGTAGACTTTAGAATAAATATAAAGCACAGAGATGTGGCTCGGAGATGACGCTGGTTTAGTGATATAGAAATTGAGGATGGACTGATTCTAACTGCATGGAAAAATGGTGAGATAAGGAAAGAAAGGAACAGAAATAGCCCACGTTGACCACAGAGAAGCAGACCACGAGGTCACAGATATTCCTTGTTGAACTTGTGCTTTAGCTTCATTTGTTGTCACATATTTTGATTTCATTGGCTGACCTTGGAAGGCAGCCCAGGAAACCTTTCATTGGAGGTGAAATCCATTGGCCTTTTTGAATTATCTGAATTATCTTTTTGAATTATCTGTTTAAAGATCCATATACTGGCATATAGTGCAAGAAATGTGAACTAAAGAAATCTTAGACACCAACTGATTTCAGGGTAACTTTAAGGACCTTTTTAGACTTCTTAAAGCTATTATGTAAATTATCTGGGAAGTTTTTAGTTTGGATTCAACATTTCCTGCCAATTGATTGGAGTATTTAGTGGCTAACAGCACTGCCTTAGTGGCTGCTTTGTTGTTTTTGAGGAACACTGGTTCACTTGTTGCTATAATCACTGATCTTTCAACAGAAGGCAGATGTGGTTATTTCCACTTCAAGTCATGACATTGATTTACTTTTTTTCCCTCCCCTATTACAACATTTCATGCGTGAATTGGCATCAGGTTTTTAATTAGAAGGTGCTGAATCCCCGGGGGATAACTGCTAACCTAACTGCTGTTAAATAGTATTTCACTGCCAACAATGATGAAGTAAGAAATGAAAAACAGGAAGACTGTAAGACTTGGGATGTTTTTGAAATATGCCGTGTTGCTGATCCTGCCCTAGATTTCATAGGGTTGGTAGGATTTTCCCTATAGGTTGTCAACAAGAACAGACGGTGTTTTTTTTTTTCTTTTCTTTTTTTTGTTTTTCTTATTGTAAAACTGCCTCAAGGTAATAATAGCAGCACACCATAATAATCAAGATTTCTCAGCTTGTATCCTCATTTGGAACAGTCAGAGGGTTTTGTTTTCACCTGAACTCTTTTGACCTGCAGAACAATGCACCAAATTAACACATGACTGAAGGGCAACTGGAAGGAGAATTCAAACAAAGGGGTTTATAGAAAAGGAAGGGGAAAACAACATATATGAACGGTTTTCTTTCAAAATTGGTAATTAGCCATATCCCCAAATAAACAAGCTTGCGAGTGTCGGATACTGCCTCAAAAATCTTCCACTACCCTCCAGCCAGTCTCTCAGGCGTGACAAAACCATGACACACCTACCACTGATGGGAAATGACAAGGATCATCCCACACTTCACATTACTGATACCACTTGGTTGGAGATAAATGGCTTTACAACAGAGAAGAGCTTGCTTTTCTCTTCTTGTGTCGTAGTACCTCCAAACAAATGTGTTATGTTACTGTTAAAGGTTACTGTATTTCCTTTTGGGGGGAAAAAATAGACTACAAAACATCCTATGCTGCAAGGCAAACATGCTGTACTTCAGTAAAAGACACAGCCAAGTCAACTTCATGTGAACAGTGGGGAAAAAGTGCATACTGTTCCAGCTATTCGTACCTGCATGTACAACAAATGCATGGTATATGAACCCTGTTGCATGTCGTTTTACTTTTGTTACTGCTGGCTCATAGGCTGCAATAAAAACAGAGTGTGGAGTGAGTGTCGGTATCAGAGGTGTGTGTAAATGTGTGCCTGCGATGAGTCATGCATGTGGCGCATGTTGTCTGTGCAAAACAGAAGACAGGCGAAAAAGAAAAGCGGCTGCTCTGTTGGAGGCCAAAGGAGAGAGACACAGGCGTTGTGGTAGGCGGCCTAAACAGCCTGCAGACTGGCCACGTGTACTCGATCACTAATCACACACAACACAATACACAGCAAAGAGAACACAGTAGGCCCCAAAGGCCCCCCAAGGCCGTAACACCATGCCATCCTCAGCAACCGGTCGGCCCTTCCTGAAGCTAAATTTGAATGGAGGGGAGGAGAGCACAAGGGAGATGGGAGGTCAGCAGAGGTCAAATTAACAATATAATGCACCATTACATACAAGGAACCTGTGACAACACGTCCCCCACCACAATGTAACAGCCCTTGATGTGATGATTGTCTAAACTATAAGACTGCAACATTAGCTTCCAACGAATTAGCCGCTCATTGGGACACTGCAAAGGGTGAAGTGGGAAAAGTGAGAGGGTTGTGGTCTGTGAAAACCACCACAGGCCCAAAGGTCGTACACACTAAAGCGCTGCAAAGCTAGAACCAAAGCTAGCGTTTCCTTTTCTAGCCGAGTAGTTTAGCTCTTGTCTATTAAACTTCCTTGGGAAAAAAATAGACTGGCTTATCCACTCCCAAGCCATCAAACTGCAACAGCACTGCACCAGCACCAACATAACTGGCAGCAACCACAGTGGAAAAGTTCCTACAAAAAGAACGATATAACCCCACTAGGCCCAAATAACACATCTTCCTTTTTAGTTGCCTGTGGAGCATAACTATCAATCACTTGGACCTTTGCACGCAACAGGACAAACTTTTCCTTGCCCTACAACACGACCAAAATAAGAAACCATAGCTTTTGGTTAACAGTCAAACAAGCATCAGCCAAACCTGTAAAGAGCTTCTCAATGTGGTCCAGATGCCCATCCCACACACCCCACTAGATAGCCACATCATCAAGGTACACTGAGCAACCTTCCAGGTCTCCAACAGCGATGTTCATCCGGCACTGAAAGGTCGCTGGCGCATACTTTAAACCAAATGGCATCTTTCAGCAGATCAAACTTAGCTGACCCCACTTGGTCAATCAGGTCTTCCATCCTAGGGAAAGGAAAACAGTCTGGTTTAGTACCTGGTTTAGTAATATTGGCCTTACGAAAGTCAGTACAAAATCTGGGAGTAATCAGATTTCGGCACGAGCAAACAAGATGAAGCCCAACTAGAACCTGATGGCTCTGCATTATCTCTCTAGCATGTATTTGAACTCAGCATCGAGGAACTTCTCTGGGTGGACCCGATAAAACATCTGCTTGATAGGCTTAGAATCCCAAATGTCTGTATCATGTTTTACCACATGTGTACGAGTAGGTGTATCGCCAAACAAATATGGAAAATGATTAATCAGAGCAGCCAACGGGTTGCGTTTGGAAACATCGAAATGGTTGAGAAAACTGTCCTCAGATACGCAGACCATACAGGATGACCTTGTCAGGGCCCAACACATCATCGCCCCCTTGCTCTGCCACAACAAGGGACACAGACACTGAAAAACTGGCAAGATGGACCTCTAATACCTGCTCTTGAACAGCTAATTCCTCAGTACAAGCATGATAGGGATGAGCTGACACATAGTTTGCTCTTTCACTACTGCTCCTCTTGAGCCTTGCCAGTCAATACTTCCTGCAGCAACAATGTGGAGTCAGACCACCCGCGAGCATCAGCAACTCACCCAAAACATCATTATCAGACCTCCCTCCAATGTCCACTGAGGAATCAGCTACCATCTTTCCCTCAGCAACTAACTTGAGTTTTTGCCTCCGCACTTCAAGTCTGACCAACTCGGTGTCCTCCTTTATCTTCTCCAAAGACAACAACTTCATCAACCGCAGAAGCAGCAGCCTCCTCAACACTCAAAACCACCTCTACTGCCCCCTTCATGTGTCTGTCACCCACATCTAGCTCATAATAGTCAGCTATCCTGACCAACCTGCGCAGATGGCTTATCTACAAACGCATTTACAACTACATCTGGAATAACAGCTGAGGACCAAGTGCAGTGTTCACACTGGAGGAACAGGCAGAGTTTTCCCGCTAACTACCTAACCAGCGATGTTGCTACCTAACTGCCCCTAGTCTTCATGGGCCGTAATGGTGGGTGCTTATGCACTAGAGCCCGCTGTCCGCCACGGACAGTGCCCTCGAGCAAATTTGGCCAAAAGGAAAAGGGAAGCTCTCAACCGCCATACCTCAACACTACAGCCCCCCATCGACGTAACCAGGGAAAACACAGACAGCACACAAATAGATCAGCGCTTACCTTCCTCTGCTCCAACATGAACTCACGGCTGATAAGGAGAACGGTTAAACAAACAATTAACTGGGCTACACACTGCAAAAAAAAAAAAACTCGCCAATTACCCAGGCAAACAAAGCATTCAACCAGACTAATTTTAGGCAGTAACTAAAGTAACACCACTTAGACGAGCTCCTACTTTTGTCAAATACAACTTTTATTCATTACAGGTCATTAGACATAATGTAGTAACACAGTGAAAAGTAACTAAACTATTGAGTTGTGGCAACAGACAAACCTTGTGAAACACCTCAGGTTAAACCACAGCACAGAATACGAGACATTTATGATGAGGTGGACAGAAGAGGAGAGAACGGAGTAAGAATTAAGATTTTCATCTTTTGTTTTTTTCATTTTATAGTAGTTTTGATTTTAATGGTGTTATTATTTTAGTTATTCCTTTTTTTTAATGTTTGAAACAACATTTTCACATAGTTTGTATGTCTCTATCTCTGTTTTTTCTGCTGTTGTATTAGCTCGGCTATATAGCAAATGAGGCCCCTACCTCAATATACTTCTGAGTTTATAATAAATAAATTACACTGGTGTGTCTGAAATACACTATTTTCTTTAGGTTGACCAGACACATCAGTTGTATTCACACAAAGTATCGGTATCGTTTGAAACAAATGCAAATAAATTGAGTTCTTCTTGGACTTGTTTTTGTGGAATGAATTCCATTCATGCTACAATGCCCCACATGCTCTGAAATGAGGTGGAGAGAGTAAGAGAGGAGAAGTCAAATGACCCGAAATATGATCACTTCAGCAAACCTCTGAGGCATTTCGAGATTAGATCCTGGTATCTCATACAGTGGGGGAGGCCGTTTATAATTCACTGAGCATGTATTTTCTGGTGCTAAACATTTTAATTTCACAAACATATATTTCTGCGCCAAAGGCTAGATTTGAGGAAGAGGGGGGGATATTACTTCACAGCAAATTAATTTTCATCTGTGCTCATAAAGAGTTGCAGTGCATGTACTTATGTGGGTTGTTCTCATTCATCATCATTTGTTTTCAAATTTTGTAATTAATGAGACTTTCTCTCAGACAGTGTTGCATTCATTAGGGCAAACGCAGACATCCAGTCACTTCTGAGAAGAATAGGATTGCGGATGACCGGATCACACTACTTTCATTCCCCCCATCCCCAGTAGGAAATATGATGTTATGTGATGGTATCACGCGGGAGTCAGAAAATCCTGGTAGTCATGCGCTAATCCGGTATTTAAGGTCGATGGTTCAGCGGTTTGGTGGGAAACAGAAGAAGGGGCCTGTGTAGGTGCATGGAAGGGGAATGTTTTCTTAAAGAAGGTCATTCTCAATGTGTTGAAGTGGTGCTTTTTCGATGAAGGATTAGCTTAATTTGTAGATTTGCACTGAAATAATTTACTTGAAATCAATCGCAGTGGTGCGTAAAAAATTGGGAAGGTTTTTTTTTTTTTTAGGAGAATGTGGCAGTGTTGTGTTTTGGTGCTTATGGGCGCGGTGCTGGTGAGCGCTCAGTTCCCCAGAGAATGCGTGACACCGCAGGGACTCAGGAGCGGGGAGTGCTGCCCGTCGCCCTTCGGACTGACCAACGACCCGTGCGGCTCTAGTACGGGGCGCGGACAGTGCGTGTCCGTCAACGTGGACGCGCGCCCGCACGGGCCTCAGTATCCGCACGACGGTCGGGATGATCGGGAACGCTGGCCCATCCGTTTCTTCAACCGCACTTGTCAATGCAACGGGAACTTCAGCGGCTACAACTGTGGCCGCTGCAAACACGGATGGACGGGAGCCAACTGTGACCAAAGGGTGTCTGTTGGTAAGTGTCCGTGACGACCTTTGATATTTTGTAAGACATATACGCTTTGAAACGTACAGGGGACAATAAATAGCTAGATGTGGAGGTAGGGATTGCTCAGTGGCACGATCGACGCACCTACGCTCATTTTGACCTTATAAATACAGTTTAAATTTAAAAAAAAAAAAAAGTGAATTGAAATTAAAACAACCGTAAAGCGTCCAGAAAGTTGTACAAAATAGTTTGATCACATATGTAAGCGGCGACAACTGATAAAAATCCGTCTGTTACGCATATTTTCCATACTTTTTTCTGCGCCATTAAAAATGATCCCCACTTAGCGCATGACCGATTTTGGTTTAATCCAATTCTCCTCTGTTGTAATCCTCCAGTAAGAAGAAACGTGATGCAGCTCAGCGCGGACCAGAAGCGTGCGTTCATCGCCGCACTGGACCAGGCCAAGCGCACCGTGCACCCCGACCTGGTGATCGCCACCCGCCACTATTCGGAAGTGTTCGGCCCCGACGGGAACACCATGCAGTTCGAAAACATCACCATCTACAATTACTTTGTGTGGTCCCACTATTACTCCGTCAGCAAGACGTTCCTGGGTGTCGGACAGGCCAGTTTCGGCGGCGTGGACTTCTCACACGAGGGCCCCGGGTTTGTGACCTGGCACAGGTTCCACCTGCTGCAGCTGGAGCGAGACATGCAGGTGAGATGTTCCACAGATTGCTGCATACAGTACTATGCGCGTGATAAACTATTTTAAATTAAATATTCGTCCCGATCATGTTTCTTGTTACATAATCACCCACTGACTGTTTATCCACACATTTAATGTACCGACTAATAGTCGACTTGCGTCTTTCTCCTGCCTGTTTGTTTTGCGTAACGCGTTTCGCCGCAGCTATATTGGCGTGGAAATCGCCGCTGACGGTTCGATGTCACGCCTTAATGAGCGAGCCGCGCGCAGAATGCGACTTGAAACGTTTTACGGTGTGACTGGACGTCAATGTCATCCATGTGGAGAAAAAAAAACAGTACCGATGTTGAGTACGGCTATTAGTCTGCACCCACGGACCAAGTTGATGTGTGAAGAATGTTAATAGCCCCTTCCAGCTTAGTGTTTCATCCAGCGGGGTCACAGTTTCACACAGAAAATGACGCGAGGGTGTTGCCTGAGCGTTAGACTCCTGCAGTGTAACTCCATCCTCACCCTGTGCCAGTTTGTGGTTTAATTGTGTCATTAATTAGTCTCCTGGCTTTTTTTTTTCTCCAAATCTTGCACAATGGCAGTAGGAGTTTAAGGGAGAACTACATCAACTAAAATGACTAAAACGGGGTCTCGGCTCCTGCATTTAAATCACATGTGTTGAGTGGAGGCCTGGACATTAAATCTGTATCAGCCACTCTTTTCATGTGGGTTAATGGCTGATTTCACATTAAAACTTTCAGTTGAGATTAGACTTTCTGAGCTAGGTCTTGAATTTTATTTCATTAATTTAAGTGACTGTGTGTTAAAATAACTCATTCATTCTTTGGATTATGACACCATTACTAAAGGAGACTTCACGTAAACATTAACAAACTCTAAACTTTTGATTTATTCATGTCAGGACATGCTGCAGGACCCCTCCTTCGCTTTGCCCTACTGGAACTTTGCCATCGGTGGAAGCACATGCGACATCTGCACAGATGACCTGATGGGAGCCAGGAGCAGCTTCGACATGAATTCCCTGAGCTCCAACTCCATCTTCGCCCAGTGGAGGGTCGTCTGTGAGAGCGTGGCAGACTACGACACACTGGGGACCATCTGCAACAGTGAGATTGCTGTTCCTTTACTTCCCTCTATATTCTTCGGCTTCAGAGAGAATCTACGTGTGATGTCTCGTCTTGGTTCTTTTCCGCGTTCCCCGCAGGCACGGAAACGGCTCCCATCAGAAGAAACCCCGCGGGAAACGTTAACAGGCCGATGGTCCAGCGCCTCCCAGAGCCCCAGGATGTGGCCGACTGTCTGCAGGTTAACACTTTTGACACGCCTCCCTACTACTCCACCTCCTCTGAGAGCTTCAGGAACACCATTGAAGGTGAGCCGGTATATTATCGTCTATTTTGCAGTCTTTTTATATATATATATATATAAACGGAGTTTGCTTATGCTTTTTTTTGTGTGTGTGTGTTTTTTTTCTTCAGGCTACAGTGCACCCCAGGGGAACTACGACCCCGTGGTGAGAAGCCTCCACAACCTGGCCCATTTGTTCTTGAATGGCACAGGAGGACAGACTCACCTCTCCCCCAACGACCCCATCTTCGTGCTGCTCCACACCTACACCGACGCAATATTTGATGAATGGCTGAGGAGACACAGTCCAGGTGTTTTTGACCACTGAATCTGGTTTCAAAACTTCACGTCCTTGTTGTTTTTGCCCCTGCAGTTATTTATTATTAGCGTGGTTAGCTTTTAAGCTAATGCATGTATTTCCTAGCAGGCTCAGCCATGTACCCTGCAGAAAACGCCCCCATCGGTCACAACAGGGGCTACAACATGGTGCCCTTCTGGCCTCCGGTGACCAACTCGGAGATGTTTGTGACTGCCCCTGAAAATCTGGGCTACTCCTACGAAGCTGAATGGCCAGGTTTGTGAGTCGGCTTTAAAACATCGCCTTTGAAAAAAAAAATGAAATAATGGACGGCACTGACGATTATCTCCTTCTGCCTTTTCCAGCCCAAGCTTTCACAATGACTGAAATCATAACCATGGCAATCGTGGCTGCCCTCGTGGTCGTGGCCCTGCTTTTCGCCGCCACCACGTGCGTCGTGCGCGCCAGGTCCTACAGGATGGAGGGCCACCAGCCTCTGCTCGGGGATCAGTACCAGCGGTACGACGACGACAAAAGCCAGTCTGTAGTTTAGAGGGTCGCCGCTTGTACGTGATGCACCACCTACGTGCCTCTTCTTTTGTCTCTACAATTACACAGCTATGCAGTTTGTTTAAGTCCGAATCTGTTCTCATTACAGAGAATGTGTAGAATGTTTTTTTTGTTTTGTTTTTTTTGTTCATGTCACTCTATCAAAAACTGGTTGCTATACAAGCAGTGAAGATGCGTTTATCTAAAGAGCAAATTTTTATCGTGAAAACCTTTTAGTATATTGAGTGTTATGAAAGAGAATGGCTTTTTGCAAAGATCCTCTCTTTGAACTTTTTCAAAATGCGTTCAGTTAAAGTGACCAGATCTATTTTTAAATTTTGGAGAGCGTGGATACTTTTTTAATTTTATGACCACATTTTTAGTAATGGGGAGAGATATGATGCAACTAAATAAATAAATAAATAAATACCTGAGAGTTAAAATACCACCACACAACACAACACAAGTCAGGCATTCAAATAAAATGCAGTGCCAAAGAAAATTGCGCACAATGCCCACGAGGGGGCGCACTGGCTCAATTTATGAAATCGCAAGTACAACACTTATTAACTTTTATTAAGGAAACTTGCAGCACTAATCAAGATAAACCGATTCGCGTGACTTGAACTGTTGCTAATGAATGAGGAAATTAAAAAAGGGGGGAAGGGGTGTAGGTTATTTAGGAAAAAAGTGGTTCGCTTTCTTTTTCCTCCCCTTTTTTTTTAAATAAATTAAACTGAATTATTTGAAATTGTCATTACTGCTTTTCTGTTTTATACACTGATATATGATGCTGTTGGATCACGTCAATTTATTTTATTGATTAAATGGCATTGCCACACACATTTGTTTGCGTGACTTTGGAAGTAATGCTTTGTTTTGTTTTTTAATTTATGTATGTTTTTTTTTTTTTTTTTTTTTTCTATTTACGTCTTCTTTCGTCATAGTTTATCTAAATAAGTCATGTGATTGGACTTTAGATAAGTGGCGGCGGTAAGCATTTCCTGGTCGGAGTCCGACAGCGTGTCTCCCGGTGTGTCCTCACCTGTCGGGTGTTCGGTTTCACAGGAAGACGGTATGGGAGTGTCCACAGAGAGCATGTTGTCATTAAGCTTTCCTCCTACTGGTCAGGAGCTTGAATGGGAGGTCTGTCGGAGCAGCAGCGGCGGAGTGAGTCCGTGTTAAGTGTTTTGGCTTTCATATCGGTGCGTGAGCTGCGTGAGGAAAGTTGTAATGAGCGCGCGTGCTGCAGCTTTATGTGCTACTTTAATTCAACTCCTTTCCGGACACGGCTCGCGTGCGTCTCTCCAAAACTAGTTTGGGAATATATCCCGAGACAGTCGTTTTTTTTTAATATATTATTATTATTTATTTATTTATTGTTTGTTTGTTTTGCTTTACGGCTACCCTGTGGCAACGTAAGAGCTTTAAGCAATGGACGAGGACGGCGCAGTGTCTCCCATTTTGAAGGATATAGAGACAAAGTTGGGAAGAAAAGTTCCGGATAGTCTCGTGCGTTCTCTCGCCGGGGGAAAACCCGGCGACGGCAGCAAGCACGAGAAGTCGCCACATTTATCCAACTGCAAATTTTGTGCCAACTCTACGGACTTGAAGCGTCTGGAGAGCAAAATGCTGTTGCTGAAACAAGAAATGGCAAGTATACTTTCTGTCCCATTAAACTAAACTTCTGGAGACTGTTAACTTTTAAAGAAGTGGTGCCAGTACTAGTTGAGTATAATTTGCTTTAATGTATAACAGGCTTAACATAAACGCTGAAAATAGTTTAAAATATTTAAACTGGACTAAAATGATAATTAAAAAAGACCGCAGTCGTACGTAAACATGACCTATTAACGTATGTTCGGGACAGATAGGCTGTAAATACCAAATTTGAATGTCTGTTTTTTCTGCATAAATTAGTGTAGACTCACACAGCTTGACAGTAAGTGCATGCGAACAGGTCCACGTGTCAACATGTGTTTAAATTTGACATTTCATTCAAGAGAGTTGAGGTTAATTGTGTTAAAAAAGCACCGTGAAAACCGGTCAGCAGGTGAGGCCAATTCACACTATTTTTGATCAGAGACTTTTGTTGATGAACCCTTGTCACCTGAAGGAACTACCCCACCTCCCAACCCCCCTACTCTCTTGTGATTTACTACAACTACTCCATTTATGCCAGAGTAGTGGTCTTTCCCCAATAATCTTGCATCGCTTTAAACTTGAAAAAAGCTAGAGCTTTGTTAGATCCTGAGTCAGAGCAAACACCCATAAGGTCAGGGAAGGTATTAAGATTCCTGAGCAGATGGTCCAGTTGACCGAGTTTTGCGGACAAAAGCGGGGCCGCTCCGTGTCCAGCAGACAGACCCAGTGACGTGATGGCTTACATTTGTTATGATGAGAGATTAACTTTAGACTTGCACATTTTTCTTATTAAATTGAGCAAATCCATTGCTTGGTTTAATTAGTCACTTCCTGACAGATTTACCAACAGTCATGGAAACACGTTGCTAATCGCTCTCACAGCTGTGAGGATAAAATTGGAACTAATTGACTTTTATAAGAACAATTAAGTGTAATTATATCAGTAATGTCTTTAAAACAAGCACAGTTCAAATACGGGGCATGACTGCTTCCTCGTTGCCGTGGCTCCCTTCAAAGCTTAACTTCTAATCCAATCAGACCGCTCTGTTTTAGTGTGCGCTGATCTGACAGACGCGCACACAAACTTCTTGCAGCAACGCTGTGTCTAGCTTTTGTTTTGCATTGTTTGAGAAGCTGGAACAATCTCCAGCCTATCAAGAGAAGCAAATTAACTTTGAATGGGCTGTGCGCAGGCCAGCTCCGCGACAAATTAATGTTGTGGTAGGTCGCCATCCAGCGCAGACTAAATTATGCAGCTCTAATTGTGTTTCGGAAACTAATTTCGTGATACAGACCCAGTGGTGCCATCCTATTACCATGAGATGGCTGCTTAGACTAAAATTCAAGTATAACACCCATCTGCTGGGCCCCATACGTGTGTGTAATGCAGGTAGTTAAACTTGCAAAACAAAAACACCGGCGGCAATAATAGCCAAATGAATTGTGCTCGCGGATCTCATCCTGACAAAGGCCGTTGTTTAAAGGCAGCTGTCTGTAACACTGTACCAGCCCTGTCTGTCTTCATCTGCACGAGTGTATCCTGACTGTGGCAGGATGTTACAGCTGCCTGTTTACTATTTTTCATTCAGACCGGGTGTTTGTCGCCCAGTGGACTCGGGGCAATCCCTTTGAATGACTCCATAGGCTTCTATTCATACTAAATGGCGTGGTTTGTCTTGCCAGGGAGCTGAATCAATGGCCATACTGTGCAAAGAAGGATCTCTCAGTATCCTGGTTTAAAAGCTGTTTCCTGGCCGTGCCGCTGAAGCCTCGTAGTTAACATGATTCAACAAAGGCTGATAGACTAAACAAAATAGTACTCAGTGTTCTAGCCTTGGGATGACTTACGAACGCTAACTGTCAATGGTGGAGTTTGCTCAGGTGTAATACACTGTTCAAGACTGAGAAGAACCCTTCTGTTAACATGAGTTAATAATAGTCTGGTTTTACGTCAAATTGGCTTTTTGGCAAGAACCACCGCTGTCCAATAAAACATAAATTTCACTTTGAGAAGATGAACCTAATAGCAATAACATGTCACTCGGTTTGGTTTAGAGGTGCGTTTTATTTGCCAGTTGTCAGTAGCTCGTTTGCCGTTTCCCCAGTTTACCATTTTTATGCTAAGCTAAGATAGATTTTTATAGGTAGCCATGAGAATGATGATAAATCTACGGAATAAACTTTCCAAACAATTCACACGGCTCATGCGTCGGAACCCTTGACCTGACTGGGATGTTTTCCCTCCACCGCACAGGCAAACCTGCGAGCCATCGACGTGAAGCTGATGCAGCAGCTCATGTCAATCAACGAGGGCATCGAATCCATCCGCTGGGTGATGGAAGACAAAGGAGGTGTCGCCAGCCAAGATGGCAGCCTGACGGGCAGCTTGTACAGCCTGTCAGACAGCCAGGATGGCGCCTCGCTGCGAGGCAGCTTCAGCAGTCTGAACGACGGCAACAGCGACGGGCTGGACGGCCTGTCTGTCGGCAGTTACCTGGACACACTAGCGGAAGATCTCCCGGACGACCCGTCGCCCACAGACCTCGATCGTTACGTGGATAAAACTGTAATTGACGGCGAAGCCTTCAGCAAATCACCTCTGAAACTCAGGGTGGAATCGGACGAGTACTACTGCTTTGGATAATGCGAAGCTTGAACGTGGTGGTTGAGATTTTGAGAAGAAATATTTCAAAAAGTTTTTACGTTTCCCACGCGCATAATATCAACAGCCAAGATGAAAGTCTTGCCAAGTAACTAACGGTAGAGTTTAACTTGAAACGAATTTCCTACTAGTGGATTTGACAAACCTCTTCAAACTCTTGCTACTTAATTAACAATAATGTCTTAATATTTTATGACGCAGGCTGAACCAAAAGGTGCTTGACTGAGATTCGAGATCTTATTTATTGTAGAGTTATCCAGTACCTCAGTTGCCTCACCTTTAATTCTTTTTTAAGCCTGAAAAAAAGATAGAAACATCAGCTGAAAAGCTTCTTTTCCTCCCCATCTGTGATAAAACTCCATATGGAGCGGACTTTGTGTTAGGTCAACCACAATCAGCTGATCAAAGTAAAGGAGTAGATTAGGATTTAGCAGCCATTTGGAAAATTGGACATTTCACGCTGAGCAATTCAAGAAGGTTAAAGTGTTCCAAGTGGCAAACTGATTAGTTTAAGTGTCACAGCAAGTGCAATTTGCTAACACGCCAAAGTCTAAGCACCACCTACTGTACATGCTAAACTTTGAATTATTTTTACTGATGGGAGTTCCAAAGGCTAAGCTCCACTCGGTAGTAGTGGTAGTAGTAGTAGAAGTTGCAGCATTAGCAGTAGTCTTACACTCAAGAGATTAGTTGCACACATGTAGCACAAATGCTTGACTGAAAAAACCAAAGGAATTTGATTGTCTTATCGATAAAATAGCCCCTGAGGCGACGCACCAGATGGGAGATTTAGCGACATATGTGAAACACATGTTTGCTCCGTGGGCACATTTGAATTCTCTGCTGTTAAAAAGCTTTAATAAGAGCTACACGTTGCTGTACATATATGTTTTAGCTTAAAACTCGTTTTTTAACTTTTTTTTTTTTTTTTTTTTTTTACATGTTTTATGATGCTTTTTTTTTCTAAAGAAAAAGCTGTTTTTATTAATGACTCTGTTGTGGAAATGAAATAATATATTGTGATTCTCTTCTTGCTCAAGTTGTGTTAATTTTTTCAATGCGATGAAAACACATAGTTTGAACTGTCGGCCTTCCTGTTCCGTTTTTAGAATCGTCTAATGCATTATATGCAGCCTTAATGAGATGGAAAGTGAACATTAGAGGTGCTTTCCTTTTTTTAGTAAATGTAAGAATATTCTCTTGATAATGAAGTCACGATGGTGCCCTGCGTAATGTGCCATGGAGAATTACCCACGCCAAGTCCCTTTATAACGTTCTATGTTAAAACACACAACCGGGAAAATGGTTGCATACAATATGCGCGCCCTTTAAAACTCCAAACGATATTAGCATAGGAGTGGTGTTTGGGATAATATTTACTTTGGCAGAGTTAGCATTAGCATAGACGACGAGCCATGTTACCAGACACTCTCGGGTATCATCTGTGGAATGATTGGACCTCATCTCTTGAAAGTAACCAGCCCAAACACAAACGAGACAGGACCGGAATTGAAATGCCAACCGTGCACAATATCAAATGGTGTTATGCTATCCTCATTTGTAATGCGCCACACTGGCTTCTTATCTTTCATGTGATAATTGAAGTTCCAGGCGGAGCGTACAGGGAAAGTCATTATAGGAAAGATGAGAACTATGGTCTCTTTTGGCTTGCAAATGAATGAGTGGCCACGGCACTTCAGCAATTCTTAGACTGAGATCTGCCCTCGGGACTTCGCTTTGGAAATACTGCCTTGTTTGATTAGTGTTAAATCATCACTCTGTCTCTAGGAATGCCACCATATTTAGAGCTAGTATTTATGAAGTCACGGATGAAGGATTTTCTCGTCGTTTTTCCGCATGGGTCACTGTCTTTTTTGGTATAATATGAAATTTTGCACAATAGCTGGGATTGTTCACTATTTTTTTTTTGTGATACATTGGGTCCAGACAGATATAATCACATTATCCAGGCACATTAAGCGGACTTGTAAGTTTGTCTCACTCCAAGTGCAAAGCAGCTTTATTTGGTTTTACGCTGCCTTTCCTTATCTCCACCTCCCAGGGGCTTTGGCGAGCTTAAGCCCCCCCCCCCCTGTCCAGCCGAACCAGACTGAGACCACTAAAACCAAAATGCCATGCGAACGGCAGCACGACTGCCACGTCAACAATTGAATTAAAATCACAAGTTGTACCGTAAGCCTACCCAAATTTCAAGTCCCAACAAAGTGATGACTGATTGTTTGCTAATATCGCTTAGGGGGAAAATGTTGAGTCTCGAGCTGGTGGCCTTGAAATAATTGGACCTACAGAACAGGTTCTGTGAGTCTATGTTGTAATAGGTCTCCGAGTCAAAATTCCTGTGTGCTACATGGTACACTACACATGAACAGGAGTTGCCTATTGGGCCTGTCGCCGGCCTTATGAGTGTTCGTTTACCACATGAAAGGCAGAACCAGACAAGTTCTGTCTTTCATGAAAGCATCCAATCACGTTGTTTTTTTAGTTTTTTCCCTGTAAGCTGGTTTTACCATAAACCATGTAACTGTTCCTCCTAAAAAGTAAGAAAAAAAAAAAAAACACTTATTAGTTGATAGTCAAGAAAAGTTACTGCCAAGTTTGTAAGATGCTCCTGTCCTGGCAATTATAGTTCTAAGGTTGAATGACATTCAGGCGCTGGAAAAGGCAAACAAAAGGAAAATAAGCAGCAACCCCCTGAGTTCGGGAGCAAAGTACAAAACAATGATTTATTCATTCCCTCATTTAGTCCTCAGTTGCTTCACTTGGGCACAAATAATTACACGGCCGTACAGTCGAGAAAGCGGCTTCCAGCGGGGATCCATTAGCAAATTAGACACTGGGGTTGGACCCGTGCCACAAGATGAAGGGAAACCAATACCGTCTAGTATCTGGGAAACTGTCACCGTGCTACCAAATGAGGATACAGGATATGGGTTAGTGGAGTGGGGTTTAGGGGGAGATCAAAAGAGCGGGAGACAAAGTTGTGGACCCCTCAGACGGGAAGGCGCAGATACAGAGTAAACATATGCAGCTGTCGAGTTACTTTATTCTGGTTTAATTAGCTTTTCCCTCTGCAGGCGTGAGGTTTGCATCACAGTTTTTCAGCAACTTTAAATAGACTGGAGAGCTCCATAAAAGAAAAAAAAGTTTTATTTGAAAGAGAAAGTGCATGATGTAAAAGACTTGAAAATTACCGTTTCTAATGCGTCCGCGTGATATGTAGTGGGAGTTGTGAGGGATACAGCACATTAAGTCCTCTATATAAGCATTATTATAGGCATTCCCAGGCGCAAGAAGTTCCATGTTAGGAGTGGAAAACTTAATGAGGCCCGTTCCACAACATGAATATTTAGTTTCACAGAGGATAAATACTTAATGAATGTCAAGATTAGCCAACCGCCCTAATGTTTTCCTTCCCATGACATTTTATGAGCAACTTCAGGCGAGGCGAATACTTGATTCACATTATATTATTGCACAAGTGAAAGACATACTTGACTCGCTAATGCGTCAAGACAACATCCGTTTTTGGGAGATAAAATCCTGAAGGAGCTCTGTTGGACTGACGCCAAGCCGCCGATCTGTGAGACACTTCTAAACGGCCTCGGCTTGGGAACGGCTGCATTCAGCCGCGGCACAAGGTGACACCCGTAACTGTTTCCGTCAGTGCAAATATTGGACGTTAACAATGGCCGTCTGCCCTCTTAAATTACTCGGCTGAGATTTAGACGAACGTCCTCTGGAAGCTTCTTTAAACATCCCACAGAAAACATCTGAGAAGCCCAAACACAGATACTGGACAGCTTGAGAACGTATTGTCCTGCAGGCTGGTCAGGCTGCATTCCATTCACAGTGCACCGGGTTATTTTTAATCACCATAAACGTAATGGGAACTTCATTATTTATCAGATGTAGATGTAGCTATAAAGATTGCAATTCACCCCCAGGGACCTCTTAAAGACCGTTTTCCTCTGGTATTCAGGAATCTCATGCGATGTAACAAATGTTAGTTATATGACTTAATTAACTATATTTTCCCGGTAATTTTCCAACACTGCTGGCTAATCTCCTTTTCTTTAAGCTTCAGTATATATGTATCATAGCATCCTATTTTCTTGCAAAGTAGAAAATTACATGTTAGCTGCCTTTCACAAAGCTAACTGAACCAACACACACAAAAACAACAACAAAATTATATAGATTATAACAAATATTGTCAACACGTTCGCTAATATTAGTGTAAAATCTGAATATTTTAAATCAAATTTCAGTTTTATAAAAACAACATTCCTCTGATGGTCAAATAACTTTAGCTAGGTTAGCATTGCTGGATGATGACGCTCATATTAAACTGCACAATCTGGGTTAAACACACATAATTTCATTTACATACAGAATGCACACATGATATATAAGTCGTTTAAAAGGTTGAATATATTATTTGCAGCTTTAAAACTGTAACGTTGGGAAAACTATGCTAGCACGCGTGACGCTAACACGACTTCCTGTTCACACATCCGGTTTGGGGTGAATGGCCTATTAGTGCTGATTAGCAACCAATTTACGTGCGGACATCTTTACTAGCCAAAAGTCCTCCAACGTTAATGATGTGACTTGTCACAGAAAGATTTCTAGTTTATTGACACAACTCTCACTTCTACCTGTTACCATGGTCAGTTTGCTCCTTCTATTTTCATGCATGGCTTCTTCATCCTCATTAACTTTAGACTGTTAAGAATTGAACATGTATTTTAGAATTTAAAAGCACATTGTATTGTGCCGTAAGTGTTGGTTGTGAAATGTTTTCTAAGGGTGCAAACAGGTGGAACCGGTCTCACACTGTGACCCTCACTAATGGCAACATGTCTCAACTATTATGGCGTGTTCCAGTGAACAAAGCTCCTTCGCAACCCTTTGTGTCAGGTAGTAAGGATCAGTTAGTTAGTCATCATTAAACACAAAAGTGCAATATTTACCCTGAGGACAGATTTGTGCTTCATTTAACCTACCTCAAGATCAAGGGATTATATTTGGTGTGCTATGAATAGTATCAATTAAAGCCACCGAAGTGAATGCACTGAGGATACAGTAGTACTATTTAATGACTCATCTACCTTCTCCGCCAATTGGTCTTTTAAATCTTACTGCCTGTCGGGTTGCAGTGGATACTTTCTGGATTTGTTGCCTTTTCCTGACCACACTGCTGCTGCCCGAGCTGCTGAGCCGGCTGAGATTAAATACCAGGCTTCATAGACCGGGAACCCCTTAGCTGATAGAGAGAAGAGAACAAAACAAACATCTATCCCATTTGATCCCCCCTTTTTCACTCCCTTTTCTCTTCCTATCCAGGCCAGGAAGTCTTTCTGTGACTATATTAGGAATCAAAGAGACACCTACAGAAGGCTCTGACCCTGTCTGAGCTTTTGAACTTTTGCTTTGTTCTTTGACAACCAACTTGTGAATCACAGCTAAGGCAAAAAAAAAATCTATTTTTGCTTTGAAGTTGTAGCATTACGGTGCATGGGGTTATTTCAGCTATACTACAGCAAATTTGCCTTTGAGATAACTCGGCGTTGGTGCGCTTGATTTGTTGTGTGAAACAAGGCATTCAAAGAAAACCCAGACGCTGAACTATTATGATAGTCTCACATTAATTACTTCCGTGCTTGTTTTAACCACCGAGGATGAGGCGCCCTCGCAGCAACAGGCCAAGAGGTCAAGAATCCCTTCCAGGGTTTCCTGGCAACAAAAAGACCCTGCGGCGTTAAAGAGGCACAGCTTGGCCCTCACCCTTGGTTGGCAAACACAGTTTCCCCAAAATGTGTCCCTGTGGATGGCTGCTTTGTAATTCCCTGGACGCTCATTCAAGTCAAGCCAGGGCAGTTTGGGGTCAGCGGGAAAGCGTTACAATTGATTGACCCACAGAGGTCAGGAAACCTTGATCTCATGACATAGCCTGGTTCTATGAAGTATGGGTTGGTTCTGTTACCGCCAGCTATTTCCACGACTGTATAACTTTATCACTGCTTTGCATTTGTTTGTATGTTTCCACTCAGAAAACACAGAGAAGAGAATCGCTGTCAGAGATCCCTTTTTGTTGTGTATTTGTTCTGTGTTTTCAAGGCTCATAAAGAATTCTGCAGAGGGACTCCTTAATTCAGTTGCAGCTGTCTCAAGCTTTTCAGTCACAATAAGACTGCACAGTCCTGCCTACAATCATTTTCCCACCCATCACATCCCCATTTTTTTCATTCGATTTATCCCAGTGTTCTCTGTCTGCACTCTCTCATAAACTGTCATCCTTTCTGCAAAAGAGATGTGATCCTCTTGGGAAAGAACAAATACCGCACTCCCCCGTCACTGTCCTCCAAGGAAAGACCCTCCCATGGTTCTCCCACGCCATTCCAGTATTTACTTCTAATAGCTGCCGGAATTAGACATTAAAATAAAGTGATTTTAATCGTATAATTAAGCATTTCTTATTTATTAAACGTCCCGGATTTTGTGCGATGCTTTTGAGGCTTGTCACGACACATTTTTAGCTGTCATCTGCTTTTTTCTTTCGCTGCAATTTGACTTCATCTTCCTATCGGCCCATTTCTGTCCTTTCTCAGTCTTCTGGATGTCGGTAATCTTGGTTTGACAAATCCACACTGACAAACACACAAAGTGGGTAGTGTCCATCCCTTCACCCCCTTTTTTTCCGCTCGGAGGGCCATCCAAGTTCAGACTTCAAACCTTGCCCGTAAAACCCTCCCTTGCATCTCAAAACGGGTGTAACAGGACCGTGAAGATTTCTCTCAAGTGCTTTGGTTTAAGAGGTAAAGGACCTCTAATATCCGGGGGGGGTGGGGATTAGGATGCAAAACTGGAAAGGTTTCCTTGGCACCCCCTTAAAGCCGTTTCATTCAAATCCAGAGCTTCAATGAAAACACGAAACTCATTTCTACTTGAGTAGAATTTGGATGGTTTCCACCATAGCGGTATAATTTTTGGAAGGCCTGGATTACCTGAGAGCTTGCTCACAAATGAGAAGATTAGCGTTGAAGTGTAAATTAGGAGGAACAACTGGATAGAATTCCTTCACTGTGACTTAGGGAATACATATTTGGCTCTGATTTCCATCTAAAAATGTAACCTTTTCAAAGTACCTCTATCCATAACGTCTAATAGCACTGATGTGTAAATGCCCATTAAAGTTTTTATACGAATGTACGGAGTGCAGCGGCTTCCAGTTCTGGGTTGATGCTGGTGTCAGTTCACAGTTGGTTCAACTTGCAAACATTCGTAGAACACGTTTGGTTTTCCCGGTCTAGAAAGACACCACAGACCCATGTTAATAATTAAGACCCAACTTAATGATACTCATCTCCACTACCTCACCTCCTGTTTCAGTGACAGCGTTTTAGGTTCTTTCTGTAGTTTATTGTGAGTTTCTGTCATGGGCAACTGTGCTTTGATTTTATTTCTTATGGATGTAGATTGGGCTAGCTCTGTTTTTCTTTTTCTAATAGGAGTCGCATAGATTTGTGTTGGTCGATTTGGCCGTGATAATCTCACTTCTACTCTTTGTCCTAAGCAGTTCTTGGGTCTGGACCAGCAAAGTGTTGGTGCCAGATTTTTTGTAAAACATGGACCATCAATACAGATAATTCTTGGTCACATAAAGCAATAAAGTTTCATTTGTCAGGGTGGGACTCTTGGTGTCTCTTGCATATAATGAGGCAAATATCTATCAAAAATGATTAATGGCAGGACCCTACTCTATATCCACAAATAATTTGATAATCCATAATCAAAGTGTGCTTAAAAGTCTTGCTTCAAGAAAATCTTTTTAGAAAGAAATACTTAATATTTGAATATAAGAAATACTTGTTCTGTCTTGCATCCCCTCTCAACCGCATATTCAACAGTTGGAAACCCACACCGCTGAAATAACACCACGCTTTTGTCTTGACTTGTCTCTGATTACTCCAGCATTCAACCTCCCAGCCCCCGCATACATACCCTGTGGGGATAGCCACCTGTCTCGGCTGACTCCCGGGATGTTTCCGTGGCCTAACAGACAGCTCTTTGTGCCGGGGTGGAGTGGGGGCTAAAGCCTCTTAGCATGCTGTTACTGATAGGACCCGGGGGGCTTCTGCTGTCAGGGAGGGGTTGGTTCACCTACTGTCTTTTATTAACGATAAGTGGAGCAGACATTTGTTGAAATGCAGCAAGTGCTCAAAAGCCGGTTAACTTGGTCAGCAGTGCTGTAAATGCCATCCAATGTTGTCAGTCAGGTTTAAAACACATAGCATAGCGTTTACAAAGACCGATGGCTGACCTAACAGTGTTCAGGCCGCTGGCAGTTTGCGTTAATGATTGCCTCTGTACAGGATCATCGTTTGAATCACTGGTGCACTGCTCACTGACAGCTTGTCTGCTTATGTAGATAGATGGCTCAATGCTCTGTCTCCGCCTCCTCTCGGTACCGTAGCCACATACCGCAGGTGAGGACGCTGAACTTGAACGAAACGGCTAATGAAGACAAACGATCGTGGAGATTGCTGATGGGGTAAAAGTGCAGGAAGAGCAAGCCAGATTTCCTGCCCTTAAAAACTACGAGCCCATTCAGCTCTAAAATCTTCTGCTAATGGCCTTTCAGGAGCACTTCCTCATCTATTTATGCTCACACAGAGAAGTTACATCATTTTACATTAGCGTGACAGCAATCCAGTGAATATTATCCGAGCAAACGGACGTTTATGTAGAGAATTGATCAAGTGGAAGGTAGCCCCAGTTTCCTGTGATAAAATATTCAAAACTCAGTGTTCACAGTTGTTTGTCTCCACTACTGTACGTCTTCCTCCAACGAGATTTATGCTTCTACGCTGTAGCTCCGTGCTCCATACTGCAGTAGCCTATTCCAAAGCCTGATGTTAACCTCCCGACTACATAACTATACTACTGGGAACTGTTTTAACACATGGCAGGATATTTTTTGGGGGGGAATTTTCATCCCAGACGTAGATATTTTAATTTGGTTTTAGGGTCTTTGAACAATGGCAGCTGCAGGATGCGGCTCTAAGCTGCATAAAATACCAGTAAATGAAAAACGTGCTCAATGAAACCCGGTCCCTGAGATATTCAGCATCACAGGTTCCAAGCTGTATGAAAAGCTGTCATTAATGTCATTAATGTTCAAATGCGTTGCGACTACTGGCTCTTATGTACCGGGGTAGAAAATGACATTCATGAGCAGCATAATTTTGGCGAGCTGTGTGACATAGCAGGGATTCCACTGCAGCCCACTTCTGAAAACAGTGGGATGATAGATGAGTGGCTCAGAGGCTTTCTCTTTTTTGTTGTACAGATGCTGACATTCCATCTTCAGATGAAAACGTCAGAAATGTTAGTTATGGATGGTTGCCTTTGCATACGTTTAGAATTGAGTTTTTTTCTGAGCTGAATGAAGGCCACTGTTCTTCTTCTCTGGCTTAATTCTGTTGCGTTGTTTAAATTATTGTCCGGCATCTACAGTAAGTCAGGGCTGAAAGGAGATGAATTTAAAGGCGTATTTCAAATGCTCATTGAATTGAATTTAAATGCTACTGCAATACAAAAAACACTAATTGGTAGGCATGTTTCAGTTTCTAATAACAAATAGATTTTGACACAAAACACAAAACCAAAGACAAACTGCTCCATCATTACTTAGGAATGCTAATTCTTTATCATAAATCTGCAGCAGGCTGGCGATTCGTCTGGAGCGATCTGTCTTGTTCAGTAGTACAACTGTCATGGAAACCTGAAATGTGACTGTAAGTAGAGGGCTGCCTATTTTTTTCAAACCTGATGTTAAAAACAACATCTGCAGCAATACATGCGCAAGAATCCTTCATAAACGCCAGCATGTAAACTTTCGAGTAAAGCACGTTGGCAAGGTGAAAGTGTCCCATAATGTTGTCATGTGTTTGTGTAGCCCCGCAGCCATGTCTGTTGGCAGCTCACTCTCCACCAACAAGCACAAATGTGCTGACTTTATTACTTTCACAACAACGACGACCTGGAAAATGTCCACGTTACCATAAGTCATTAAATAGATCCTGTCAAGCAAGGTGGCGTTTTCACCAAAATTAATCCGATACAGGTGACGGCGCCCCTGTCAGTTGGGTCGCCCGTAGGAAAGCGCTGTAGATCAGCATATCAACAGAGCATAAATCAGTCCAGGTGAATGCAAATGACAGGCTTGTGCAAGCCTGATGGAAATGTTTTCCCCGAATACCCTACAGGTTTGGAGAGATGAATTCCTCGCAGGCTGCAGACATTTTCACAGGCATGCGCCGAGTGAATCTGCTGCTAAACAAACAACATTGTGTGCCTCCGTAAGTAGCTGAAGGGCAATTGTTGTTGAGGACAATCTTGAGCATTCAAAGAAAATGTCTGATCACATGCAGCTATTTTGTAGGAGCTTTTCTTGTCCTTGTTGAATCATAGGAATGAGACAGATGGAGAGAGAGAAAATAGTTGACTCATCCCCTGGGATTTGGGGTTAGGGTTAGGGTTAGGGTTTGGGTTTGAGTGTCCAGTAGCTTTTACACAAACATACGCAGACATCAGCATAACATAACAGCAAAATTAACATAAGTAAGAGCAGTGCATATGGAAGACTGGTAATATATATGAGAATACATTGGAGAATGTCTGAAGAAGTCCTTAGAAGAATGTTTGACAGATGAGTCAGTGAAATGGTGTCCTTCAGTGGTGTCCTGTGGTTGTACTTGATCAGTTTGGGATCTAGTGAGTCTGAAGTCCATGTCAAGTTGTTCCTAAACCATTCTTGTGTGTGTCAGGCTGCATCCTGTTGGGGATGGCTGCAGACATCAAGGAGTGTCATTGCTATGAGGTGGGGGGTGACTGGTCTAGTCTCGGTGGGTGGTACATGTCTAAATAATATCCACATGGATGCCAGGTCCAAAGTTTCCCAGCAGAACGTTGAATTGTCACAAGGTAGTCGATGTTATTTACTTCTCCTGTCAGTGGTTATAATGTTGTGGCTACATACTGTAGATGACTACTGTGTTCTGCTATTTCTTCCTTCTGCAGGTGCAGAATGTTCAGTATGTGCTAGCTGGTCAGTGCTGGTAGCCTTTGCGATTGTGTTTGTCCTGAGTTTTACAAAGATAAGAATACACACATGCTTTGCAGTAGTTTTTTTCCCCCGCAGATAAAGATCAAATTCCAGCCATTGTCATCGTCAATCATTTCTGACCACACAAAAACAAGCTCCTGCTTCATGCATATTTAAGAGTGGTTTAAAATGTTTCCCCTCTTGGGTGTTTCTGCAGAATAAGACAGACTCAAGCATGTGGTCTTATCTTGAGATCTCACCGTCATCTCGTCACATTTCCGTCTTTACTGTTCATGTGACGGTCACAAATAGCCCTCAATAAAACCTTCCCATGGGTGCAGCTCAGGCTCCTGGCTTTTCTTTTGCACTGATGCAAGCACAGCAGAGCAGACGTAAACAGGGGAAACGTGTCCCTGTTCATTATTTTCCTTATTTTTACGATGACTAGAAGACACAGTTAGGACTTCTGTTACAGGCTTGGACTGAACTAAGGAAGTGAGACTAGCCGAACTGTCTGGCATCTGTGTACTCGAGGGAAAAAAAATGTGCAGTGGCAAGCAAACCATTTTTAACAAACCATACACAAAGCACTGGGGGATACTTTCACCTGGTCGGCGACATGTAAATACCTTTTAAAGCACCGTCGAGGCCTGGGCTCATCATGTTGCGGTCTCGTTTCGGGGCAAGTGGAAGTCCTCGCCACCTCACCCCTGCGGGGCATCCTCGTAAATCAAGCGGGAGGGCTGGATTTTAAGTGCAGAAGTTTGTTTTTGCCACCGAGCGGTTAAATTTATGGCTGCTCCGAGACATAAAGGAAAAGATTTTGTTGAAAGTCACCTTTGGAATTTGAGCTGAAGTATGTATTTTTTTTATCTTCTATGATACCTTTACTGCCACGTCCAGACACCTTTTCGACTTCTTATGTTTCTGTCTAAGAATGACTTCAAAATCCCCAAATTACTTCAGCATATCCAGTGTTAAAGCTGCAAATCAACCTCTTAGGCCTTTAAGCAATGACCTTGTCTATAACTTCAGAGATTGAATTTATGACTTTATTAAGCCTTTGTTATGATGCAACAACAACTGTATGTGAAGGCGAGATGATACTTGTTGTAATGACTTGGTAACCTGCCCGGTCAGACACTGTAGAAATCTCTCAGAGACAACGGGGTTTAAAATGGGTTTCAATTTTTCAAGGCTTGACAGCTCTGTGGGGATTTATGCCTCACACCCCGTCCCGCCGGCATTTACTGTCAAATTCGCAACAACGGAATCGCAGTTTTAAAAAGGAGTTCACAAGCCAGGGTTGTAACTCCCGTGGCTGATGACAAGGGATCTAAAAACGTCAACCTCGGGGCAATAAAGAGAGCTCAGCGTGAATCAGAAGTTCAAATCAAGGCCTGAGTTGGCACTGCTTTCAGAAAAAAAAAATTGTATTTATTTATACAATGTCATTTAATTTGACACCTGTTTCAGTCTAATGGCACTTTCTGGTTTGCAGAGACATTTTCGCCACCGGCTGATTTTTCCATGATGCCTTAAAATCAATAGGATGCCCTCGTTTTGATGGCAGTCGATAATATGGCTCATTACCAAATGTGGGACACGCACATTTCCATGTGTTGGCCAGACCTTTGAAGTGTGACTAATGCCTGGGCCACCACTTTGGTTCATAGAGCCTCAGCAACTGTTGCATGGATTGTCAAATATTGCGTAGATGTCCCCAAAAAAGTCTTTGATCAACTTCAAATCAAAGGCTGCACTGAAGACTGGAATACCAAAAGTAGGACTTAGGTAACGGACAACCCCACAAACTAGTGGGGTGGAAGACAGAGAGAGTAGTGCCCTGGACAACCAGGACGAAGAAGAGCTGGGTAGGGGGAAGAAAGAACGAGAAATGGCTTGAAAGGAAGAACTTTAGTGGATTTAAAGAACTGGCAAGAAAATAAATGGCATAGAGAGTTAAGGCTAAGCTAAGCTAAACTGAAACAATAGGGGCGTTGAAATTGAAAATTATGCCGTTTTTATGAAGCGTGGGATATAACAAAAGACAATGGCGTGATGGGCGGGAATATCCCAAATCGACCATAGAGGAAAAGATATAGAACGTGTGAACGAATCTTCCAAATTCAACTTTCACCTAAACTTCATAAATCTTTTCCACCATCATTGTATTATAAAGCCCGATCCATGACCCAATGAAACGTCTCAACGCGTTCATCACTGGATGAAATGTTTGTACAGATGTACATGATTCCCACGTAACTTCGGAGCTCTCCTAAGCTGTCCTCTCTCCACCAGACTGATTGACAAATGCATCTTTGGGGTTGTTCAACAATTGATGGATTAGCACAACTCTCAGCACCTTCGTGCTCCGCACAGAATGAGTTTGCAGTAATGAGGTGATCCCTTTGACTTTCCCTCCAGCACCACCGGCAAGTCAATACTCAAAGCTGATTCCCATTGGCCTCGGTTGCACTGTCTCTAATGCTTGTTATCAAATGTGAGCAACACTCTGACACACTCAAAAAAGAAATATAATTATAATGCAGAAAAATGGCTCAAAATAGTTGGATGGTTCAAAATATGAAGGGGTATAGACCCCTTCATGGCCTACGTCACTGTCACATCACGATGTTAACTGGAAGCAAAACTGAGGGAAGCCTGAGGTGAACACTGTCACTTTCAACCATGAAAATGTCCTCTTGCTTTTGGTGCCAAATCTGAAAAATCAAAAACACTAACTTGAAGTTTTATCACATACCAGCCACTGCCAGTTGTAGACAACTTGGTTTGGCTTTGGTGATTAAAAGAAAAATCATTGGAGTGAGACAATCAACAACACTTCATAACAGTTAAGATTAATATGTAATGCATCATCAGTTTCAGCCAGGATAACATCATAGGTTAGAATAAATAGTGACTGAAATTACATTAGGTTAATCATTATTTAGGGAATTTTTGTTACATGTTAATGCTAATGCTAACCGCTAGGTAAAGCAACTTTAGTTACGTGTTTCAGGGGTGTCCAAGCAGAAGTTGCATTTACTACTTAACCCTCCACAGTGGTTTCAGTTAGTTAGAGACTTTGTCCCCTCTGTGTCCTCCTTTGGTCAAATCGTCCATCCAGTGAGTGAGAGGGGTCGGTCAATGTTGTCCCATCAGTCAGAGTCAACTTTTTAAAATAACAATGTTATTACCCTAACCCACTGTATCTTGCCATCAGTTAAGCCCCGCCCCTCAAGAAACGTCACATTGTTTACAAACCATGTAGGAGTTTATACCATGCAGTTGAACAGCTTTTTCTGCCTCTGGGAATCAAATGAAACGGAAATATCATTGTGCATGTATTTATTCATGAAAATGTATTGTCGCAAATGTATGTTAACCATCATGTTAACTTCCTTGTTCAGCAAAAGAAGCAACTAAACATCTCTACTAACTGATGATCTGTCGTCCACAGCAACCTGGAGGAATCTTAACCCATTCCTCAGTACAGAACCACTTTACGTCTGGGACAATGGGGGGTTTCTGTTGGATAAAGGTCCGGACACTGGACTTAGATGTACATTTATAAGAGGTAACCATTGTTTTTTAAAAGCGAGACCTGCAACATTGTTGGTGAGTCTTTGTTGGTGAGTCACTTAGTCAAGTGTCAGTCTAGCACTTGTCATTAATGAACTGGAGACACAAACTCATCTGATTGGTTGACCTGTTTCCTTTTCCTCCGCTAGTGTAATCCATTCATCTTAACCCTAACCCCTAACAAAAAAACAGCAAGAGTTCAAGACTTCCTCTCAACAGCCGACCCTGTAATTTGATAACTGCGCTGATACAAGGAGGTATCCGTCATAATTAGTTCAGAGGCTTTGCATCGCTGTCCCTCCACAAGGTCAGACACGTGCACCTCTCACGGGCAAACACGACCGACTCTTCCGCTCCCACAGCTCTGCAAACATTTCCCAGGGGCTGTGTCACCGCATTACTTCACGTACAGCTCATGAAGCGATGATTACACACTCGGCCTTATCAGGCCTCAGCTGCGGTGATGTAATTTGAGGCTGTAACCGAAATGCAAACATACCAAGGGAACCACGTAAGGTGTGTTTAAGTCAAGTGGCGGCTCTTCCTGTTACCTGCAGCAGTCAGACAGAGGCAGTCCACGGTGGGATGGGTCATTAAACTCTGTCCCGTCTGCTGTGTTGTCAGACCCTGAGCTGATGGACTGTTTGTATTGCCAACATGTAATAAGCCCAGTTAAGAGTTTATTTAATGTCAGTGTTTGGCGTTCGCCCGCTGAACACACTGTCTGTGTAAACACGGTCAGCAGACCTCACTCCACTTTGGGCAAACACACCAAAGGTGAAGAAGAAACCCGATCCCAGCGTGATGTCATCCGGGCCGGCTCCCATGGAGTAACAGTCAAGGAACGCGAGGCTGCGTCCCGAGCTGCAGCTATCCTTGTAATGAGGGAAACCTCACCGTAAATCTCGGTAACATCCAGCTTCCTGCTCGCAAAGTATGACTTTGGCATAATTTCGGGTTATGGAGAGGACGGAAAGTATGTGTTTGTTTGTATCTTTTTTTCTGTTTACTCAGAGATGTATAATTGTTGCCATATAAATATAAAAAGGACAGTTATAATCTTTTTTGTTTGTTCTGGAAACACGACGCCAGTGTGAGATGTGTCGAGCGAAGGAGTGGGAACGCCACATAAGCAGGCCTTTGCGTATTATTTCTTTCTCTCCCGCTCCTCGACTCTGCTCCGCCGCTGCTCTTTTTATTTTTTAAGACTTGTTTACCAGTAGTATTTGGTCCTTAGTGGTCCTCGTCATGAATCATCACCCCAATAAATTTTCATCATTCGGTTTGGTCCTAATCTCATGAAAAACGGCATAATGAGCTGCTTCCTCGCATTCCGATCTTTATTAGTCGATCGGAGCGGCTAATTGAGATAAATGCCCCTGTCATATTTGTCTCGAGTAGATGGATTCCGTTGTCACTGCGCAGCCACCACCCAGCTTGTCTACAGTCACGCCATTGTGTTGAAAGGAAGGGCTGTTAAAGAGCAACTAATTCGCCCTGACTCAAACAATGCATCGTGTGTGCGCCTGTGATGTGCTAATCTTTCTGACAGATAAGTAAGGACCTGAGGCTGCGGAGGCACCGTGCGGGAAGGTCGAAATGATTGCCTCAGAAACCCTTCCTGAGCAGCTCTTTCCTTTTAAACCGCTGAAGGGATGATGGTGCGTTCCATTTGTACTCGGAAGTCGGAGTTTTCACCTGGAACGCCCACCGAAGTTGGATTTTATACTCAGGACGTCGTAAAATCCTCACTACAACATATGTTGAAATGCTGTTATTTAAGTTTTTCATGTGTTACATGGAAACAACAAGCCCATGTCGTGCTAACAATGGCTAAAAACAATAGCCAAACTTGGCAAACTGATTAATAGTGTTTGTTTTTTTTTTTACATTTAAATTGAACAAAACTTTTGTTTAAATTTTATCACTGTAAATAATTCTAGTAAAAAATGTTTGATTTACAATTTGTGTAGCTTAAATAGCCTAAATCTAGCTTATAGCAAAAATAGCAATAATATCAAGATTTTTATTTTTTTTTTAAACTTTAATTTCAATCTGCACTCAAAAAATTGAATTATCAAACACACCAAGTTATATCCGGACAAGGCAACACCTTTCAGTAGTTTTCCGACTTTAACTGGAACGCCGATAACTCAGGTGTGATGTCATTCCCAGGGCTGAATTCCGCCCTCCAAGGTGAATGGAACGAACCGTAACTTCTTGTAGAGCAGAAATAGCACTGTTAAGAAATTTGACACCACCGTGTACAAGAGTGAGCGTAAGATGCTCTTCCGAGACCGGGAGGTATAGTCCGTGCGAAGGAGATTTCCAGCAAAGCAAAAGATGGCAGATTATTTCCCGTCATGGTCAATCAAGAACCCAAGAGTTCAGGGATCTTGATTAGGAAGGCATGTCGGCTCAAGGCTGGATGTGTGACGATTGGTTCATACGGATCTTTCCAGAGCCTATGTTGTGATTGGTTGAGGCTTCTACATCAATATGACTCCTATGCTAGCTTTGGCAACAGCCCAGACCCTAACGCCGTGGACTGACATACAGCTCCCCAGAAATGTCACTACGCAGACCACACATGGTCCACGCTTTAGTATTTCTGGCTGCTTCACCAATTGATTGTTTTGGGCCAATAAAGATGGAATACATTGAGGAAAGGATAACCGAGGAGGTCTAGAGTTGTACAACTCGTCTTTGACATACTTAACTTTCAACGCCGTTGTTGAAAGTCAAGCAGGAAGTAGAAACAAAAATGAACCCGCCTGGCAAAAAAAGACACAGCCCCGACTAGTGTTTGGGTGGCAGTTTTTTCAGACTGAGCACACAAGTATAAATGGCTCGACCAGATCAACCACAGAAACATTAAAGTGTATTTACATGCACAGCTTAATCGAAATCTATGCTCGAAATTCGACTTTCTGAATGCAGTCCTTGTCCCAGTTTACATGCAACGGAGAAAATCGAATAACTGACGGGGACATGTGGTCCTCCTTTACACTAGGTGCTGTTATGTGTCTTGTCACTGGGATAATACTATGTTGATATGGCTCCCTTTCCGGTTGACCTATTACGTCATATAATAAAAAAGAGTTGCACCTGTGGCAGACTGGCGTGTCAAAGACAAACCAGATGGATAATAAAGCTTTTTGAATCTTGTACATAATGTGCGCTCTACTAATGGTGCAGATAAGATGGCGCTACCCCGCAGGCGGTTCTTCTGCCGGCTCTGTTTACCTTCTTCTTCTGGGACCGGCTTTCTTATGTATTACGTGTTGTCCGGTTAAAGTCCTATTAAGGCGTATGCATGTGGAAGAAAATAGTTTTCCAATTGCATTATCCGGGTGTCTTAATCAGATAAGGAGAACTCAAATTTTAGTTAGAGTAATGTGTTTACATGCACTTAAATTGTCCACTTAAAATCATGTAAGCGTACTGACTGCCACTCAGCATAGGAATCCACCCAGCCAAGCCTTCAGAACTCCTCTACAATGTAACCTGTAGGGCTACCAGTTCTACATGGTACATAATGCTAAGTAAAAATCCAATTCAATCCCCAAATTCCTTAGAGGACAACAAACTCCTCCACCCAAAGAAATCCACTGCTTTTATGTCTCATCAAATTCAAACCGTAGTCTGCTTTTCACGTGTTCGCCTTGTTCGTATTTGTCCTCTGAGGTGCGAAGGAACGGAGCAAAACCGGACTGGAAGACAAACCGCCACGATGGTGCCCCTTCAGGCGTGTTTGCTGACTCATCAAGATCCGCTCACCCACTATAGCTTTCTGTTTGCTCTTTGGCAGTCGGCACATGAGTCACGGCGACACTGAGCCCTGAATGTTTGAACAGGCGGTGACAAACTCATTCATACGCTGCATCCATCCATTTGTTATAGGGTGGATGTTTTGTGTGCAACAGGACATAAAATAGCTTGTGACTAATAACTCTTCTTTCTTTTTTTTTATATGAGGTCAAGAAGAAAGATTTTTCATGTTTTTTTTCACCATGGGAAAAATCCCATGAAAATGCGGCGACGCAGAGGCGTGATTGACGTGATGATTATTTGGTTCTTTCCTGAGCTGCTTTAGCTTCGGCGCCGTTCTTGCGGAACGCTACACCACTTGGCCGCGTTTGAGTCGAGCGTGACGCAGTGGCAACATCTGATCTCACATCTGAGAGGCTTGTGCAGACAAGCCTTGTGTAAACCAAGCAGTGTCTCCTGAACTTCGGAGGAAGGCCTGGCTGACCCTCTAAACCCTGTGGGGCCGTTAAAACAACAGGTGCTTGGGGGGTCGTGGGCGTGTGTGGGGTTGGGGGGGGGGGGCTCAGCTGTCAGTGCAAGGCGGCAGCTAGCTCGAGGTTTGGCTAGCGGCAGCTGCAGGTAACGGCAATCGGATCTTGACCTGGAGGACGAAGGAGTCACCCACCAGTGGAGCACAGCCCGCTGAATCCGAACAAACCCCGGAGCTCATTAGACGGAGGACTTGTGGCCTGTTAGCAGCTGCGCTTGTCACCACACAGACAGATGGGACGCCATATTTTAATGGAGAGCGCTGCCTTTCTCTATCTGGGTTTTATTGAGTCTCCAGTGAAAACAGAGAGTGTATTCAAGCAAGACCAGACACGCTGTTCCACATTTATCCCCATCCTATAAATCTTCGTTCATGTACATTTCATTTAAACTAGCTTTCGCATCCGTTTGCCTTTCATTTAAATGTGACCTGCGGCAACAGTAAATTGCCTTTATCTCCCTGATAGGAAATTGATCTGGGTGATGTATAGCAGATGCGATGTATCCATTACAATAACCTCAGCCCGTGGTGGAAGTCGCTCACAGGAACAGCTGGTGCACAGGGAGAGCTGCCCTGAATTTAACACCGCACAAGTGCTATTACTCATTTCATAACATATGTTAGTTTTCTTGGAGGATTTATAATCATGTCTTTTACTGTCAGTTACTGTAGAAGAAGAAGAAGGTGCTGAAACAAGTGCTCCAGGCAAAGAGCAGTACGAAACAATGCAAAAGTAAAACACTGACTGAATCCAAAGGTCACTTTTATTTAATTCAGTGTGAATAAATTCAATACTGTCCCCTGGACAGCACTAGAAACACATTTAAGGTGATAAGACAGGGACATTTCTCTCTGAAACTAGACCACACAACAGCAATGACTTCAGTAACTACGAACTGGATGACGCTGTTGTGGGTACACAACAACATCGAAATGGGCTCAGGTCATTTGTGTAATCTTCCTGACAAGTCTGAACAGCTTGTCCTTTCAAACCTAACTCACTTTAATGTGCACTTACATGAAGTGAACATAAATTAATACTTAAAAAAATCAAATACTGTGACAGAATACTTAATATATCAGCTTTAGCAGCGCTATACACCGATCAGGCATAACATTATGACCACCTTACAATGTGTAGGTCTCTCTTGTGCTTACAAAACAGTTGTGACTCATCAGAGAATGGACATGTCCCTGCTGAGGGTGTCCTGTGGTGTTAGTGGGGGTCTTTGGGTCCTATGGGTTGAGGGGAGGGGCCTCTGTGGATCATCCCACAGATACTTGTCATTGCTATGGGGTAGAGGTGTCTTGTCTGGTCTAGGTGGGTGGTACATATCTGAGTAACATCCACATGAAGTTTCTCAGCAGAACCCTGAATTGTCACAAGACGGTCAATGTTATTCATTTCACCTGTCAGTGGTTTTAATGTTGTGGCTGATCGGTGTATTTCAGTGAATAGATCTCTCTCTCTCTCACACACACACACACACACACTCAAACCACCCTTCAATCAGTGACTTCACATCTTTCCCTTCAGAGAATAACATAATGGTGCGTTTAGAATATGGAAAACACTCTAAAATAACAGTGACTTCATGATAAGTTGATCAGCTCCAGTTACAGCAGCAACGGCCTTTCAGAAAAATTAAATATATGATGAATTGCCAACAGCAGTTCAACGCAACAGCCGAATAATGCTGATGTGAGCTGATATAGCCATTAGCTAAATCCTGCTAATGTCCTAATTGCTTTATGGGTATTTTAATGCTGTTTCATGTTTTGAATTTAGAGGAGGTCACTTCTGTAAGGAAACCTCAGACTGTTAAAAAACACCTTGAAATAGGTTTCTCCTCTGTTGTAAAAAATAACAATCCATTTATGCCAATGCAGGTAATGGCAAATACTATCCACAGTGTCCAGTGAATTATTCAATCCGGAGTCAAGGAATGTTTCTAATACTATTTACAACCTCTCTGAGATTCACATGTCAGCTGATTAAAACTGTATGGCTATGTATGAGCTCATCATATGGAAGTCTACTAGTCGTAGGCTTTTACAGATCACAGTGTTCAAAGCTACATGGAGCAGTGAGCTTCTTCATCATTATGTGGTGTTCATATCTTCATAGATGAACACAATCCACCTCGCTGTCAAATATTGTTGAGTTGCCCCACTGCTAGACATGACATCGCCACACTTGCTATTTTTTATCTGTGTAGATGTGGAGTGAAAATGTTGTGAGGGTAGTGCGTGTGCCTATGCCTGTGTTTGTTTATGACAGCACGGTGAGAGTGACAGTTCCTTTGGTCCTTTTCAGGATACCAACAGCTTCTTCATGTGTAACACCTTCCAGAGTCTGCCCGTTAACAGCCATGATCTGGTCCCCCCGCTTCAGACGGCCATCCTCCGCTGCTGCCCCCTACAGGTAACAAGGTTTTATATAAAGTGAAAACCAAACAAGATTAACTTCAGAAAAATTTGAGAAATGCCTGAAAAATTGTATAAAAACTTTTGAGATGTCAAGAAATTTTTGCAAGAAATAATTTTGGAGAGAAACTTTGGCAACACCTCATAAAGGACCCTATAAATTGTTTTTTTTGAGATGTCAAGAAAATTTTGCGAGAACTTTTTGGGGAGAGAAACTTCGGCGACATCTCAATAAAAAATTGTCTAAATTTTTTTTGAGAGCTTGAGAAAATTTTACAAGATCATTCATTTCTGAGTGAAACTTTGGTGACATCTCAATAAAGGATCCTATAAAAATTTTTGATATGTCAAGAAAATTTTGTGAGAAATTCCTTTTGAGAGAAACTTTGGCGACATCTCAGTAAACCTTTGCATGATATTAAGAAACTTTTTGAGATCTTGAAAGCTTTTGTGAGATCGTAAAATAACAATGGGAGATGTTCAGAAACTTTTGCCTGATCTTGAGAAAACTTTTTGAGGGAAAAAATACCCATGAACTTGTGTGAGGTTTTTGAGAAGCTTTGCGAGTTTCTGCAAGATCTTTTGCTAAATATCAGGAGAAATTTTTGCAAAATTTCATTAAAAGTTTCTAAGATTTGTAGAAACTTTTACACGATTCTACAATTTTTCATTAAAAAATGAAGTAACACATCCTCTTTCCTCCCATTTCAGTGTTCTCCACTGTGCTTTAAACTATTGTTTATTCCCCTCAAATATGTGAAAACCATGCCCACTGCACAGATCTAATCTCTGTATTTATTTCTCTTTAGCTCTGACGCACAATAGTACCAAACTGATCAGGAAAAAAATATCTTTTTAGATGTGTTGCCAAATTCTGCCAAAAGGCATGTTGACGCTGCAACATTAAACTGTTTCAGCTTGCACCACTTACCTTTCCAAAAACTGTTTTAACATAAATTGGCAAGTCTCCATGTGGGCTGCCATATCCTCCAACAATACTGAAGCCAAGTCCATCTGGTCCCCTGTCCAAAGTGATGGTCTTATACTGAGGTGGGCTGTAGGAAAAGAACAGGGACTTAGGGACCGTGCAGGGAGAAAATAAAGGAACTGGAGTGTGAAGGGGGCTGAATGTTGTGTAAAAACTACCAATCTGGAGAGAGAAAAGGTCACTCCCCTATCTAGAGTCATAGACTAACTCTATAGGGGTAAGATGGATGTTGCAACCAAGCCAAACGCTCTTCTAGTAAAAACAATTTCATACCCAAGATCATCCTGGAAGATGCAGCTGGGCGTAAGACCCCCACCTGCCTGCTCCTGAGAGGGACCTGTCACGGTGGTGTCGCCGCCTGCTACCACCTACAGGTATGTGGACACACACACAAACATTCACATTGTCATGGTACAGTAGACCCGATGCACTATGCAGATAAAGACTGACAGCATGGTGGTGGTGCTGAATGAGGGAGGCGAGCTTCGGGCTACTTCAAAGTCAGCTGCCGTCGCCCTTCCACACGTCTTTTCAGATGAAAACTTTGTACACAGATAAAGGAAACAATACACCACAAAGCAAGCGCGGCCGCAGATGGTCTCATCGTCTGCAGGTTTATCTGATGGGAACACAGAGGGCGTGACAACAAGTGCATGGGTGTGTGATCTGGGAGACCTGCAGCTGTATGGTTCCTGTGGCGTTCTTGAGCAGAGTGACGGCCTGTGAGTGGCTCATGCCTTCAGCAGAGGTTCCACATATGCTGACCAGTCGGTCCCCGATCTGAAAAATAAAACGTCAGCTTAGTTCTTTTTTCTTTTTTTTTTAATGCACATTACTGCTTGAAATCTGCATAGAATAGACAGCAGGTCAGATGCTGATGTTTTTATGGTTTCAATCTTACTTCTGCGCAAGACAACAGGATGTGAGACAGTGGCTAATCCTGTTTGCAGATTTCATTCACGTCGCCATACAAACGCAAAACTGTGCTTATGTTCAGTCGAGTAATTTCATTATGTAGTGCTCCATTTCTCATTCTGACTGAAAATATAAAGCAGCGTGAATTTAGCATTCAACATTCCCCCTCTTCATTTCAATGAGCCCTTCCATGGGTTTAATGATCTTAATGCACGAGTGGGAGATTTATTATCCGTGTTAGCAAAGGCTATTGTCCTCCTCCAGTCTGAGCCCGACAGAGTTACAATTGTCAGTTTCTCTGCGAAGGTCACTGTGAGAGGCTGTGGGCTCTTGACCTTTAGAGGCCTCAGAGACTCAGAGAAGACTGTGTAAATAATTCACATTACATCCCACGCGAGGACTGGTGGGATGCAAATTCTTTGTTTTGTATTCTGCCGAAGAGAGAGGTGATCGATACCTTGAGCTTCTGGGTCTGAGCGGCCAGGCCGACGGGATTCATCATGGCGATAAAGATGGGTATGTCACCCAGAGGGCTGCCCACCCCGCCCGCTATGCTGATACCAAGAGAATCACTGGGGCCTTTAGTGAACTCGACCGTCCTGGTGTCCTGGTGCTCTGGGTCTGAACACAGACGCATTATTTAGACGAGTTGCTCAACATTTCCTTTTGTACGTGGCCAATTTGCTGATATGCCTTCTAAGATTTATTTCTGCTTGTTATTTTGTGCTTGTAATCTTGCAACACTTACATTCCTGACTTCTGCTAGGCTTGTCAGGGTCACCTGGAGGGGTTCCAGAGTCTGAGCCGGACTGATAGGCCACCTTGGCGCTGCTGGTTTCACTCATCTGTAACAAAAAGCATTGAGTTTTTCTTTCCAGTGACTATTTAAGAGACGTTCCTATAGACGTGTTGAATGAGCAGTAAATCACCTGACTGCTTTGAGAAAGTCTTCTCTCAGAGTGGAAGGGGCCAGCCTTAAACCTTCCCACGTCCATCTTAATAGGCCCCACGCAGCACTGCAACACAAATGTTGTTCATTTAGTAATTGTTGTGTCATTTATTCATTCAATTCATTGCGACGAAAAGTGGTGGGAATACCTTAAGCAGCGCAGCCACGGCCTCCTGAGTGGCTGACCTGACGTCTTCTCCATTGACCGACAGTATCTGGTCACCCTGCATCAGCCGACCGTCCGTCTCCACCAAACCCCCCTTCACAATATCAGACACGAACACCCCCGTGTCGTTCCTGATCGGAAAGATCGGAAAGACGAAGACCTGTCAGTGGGCAGCATTCTTCTCTACTGGCAGGTCTGAATCATTCTCCAGATTATGTGTTTGAACATGTCATTGTCAATACGCTATTTATCCAGCAAACCTTTTTCAGTGGAACTCGAACATTTGGCTCGCACCTCTTGTGAAACCAATTAGAGACACCTCATACAGTGGGGTTTTTAAAAGCAGAGATTCCCACTTTGACCATAGTTCGGTTTTGACGCTACATACTCTGTAATCTTTGAAAACACAACTTGGAAAAAGAAACTTTATCTTAAGCCCTTCTTCTTCTTTCTTTTTTTTTTTTTTTTTTTTTAAATCACTGCTGTGGATTTTGCATATCTGAGGTGCCAATCTCCACGTGGATAAAGACTAGCCCAAGCAGAAGCTGTGAAGCGAAGAAACCCGATCCCGCTCTGTCCCGGAGCCAGAGATACTTGGCTGTCACAACCCCTCACCGCTAACTGCTAGCTTGCACTTTCCTTCCAGCCGAGGGTTTTATGTTGTCTGTGTTACTGTGTTTTCCATCCTTTCGAGCATTTTATCTTTTTTTTTTTCCACTTGTGTAGCAAAACCACAGTGACAGAGGCAGAAACGTACAACTATATTAAAAGTGGATCCGCCTGAAGCGTTGAGCTGCCTGAACTCTTCCACCTTAAGGCCTAATCCTGGGTCTTCCAACCATGCGGCAGTCATACGTAGACGTATCACGACTCATGACATAAGTATCATGATAATACCCTATTATAATGTGACTTACGTATTGTAAAATATCCTATTGTATTGTGACTTACGTACTGAGTGACTTACGTATTGTGTTGACTTCTGTATCGTGGTAATATCCTACTGTATTGTGACTTATGTATTGTGTGACTTACATATCGTGATATTATCCTATTGTATTGTGATAATACTGCATCGTGACATAGGGTGTTGTGATAATAACGTATCGTGACGTAAGTATCATGACAATATCTTATGAGGTCGCAGCTTTGCGTTGATACCATATTGTGACACACACTGAGTCGTGACTTATGTGATAATATGGAACGCAATGAAAATCGGATTTGTTTGTAACATCTCTATTTGTATAACAACAGATTTAATTGTAAAGGTCCTAATAATTGGTTACCTTTGGTCCCGCGATCTGCATTTAAAACAACAAAAAAACAAACAAAACAACACAGTTATAAACTACTCTGATAATAACATTTCTCAATATGTTAACTCATGACCAGTGCCAACCTTCTAGTGCCAAAGTTACACCATAGTCAATAGAAAATTAAAAAAACAGATCACTCCTCTATTAACTCTTACCTGTATTTTACAGACCAATATGCTAACACTTCTTTCACACTAATCTAACTGCAAACGCTCTCACCTCCTCCCTACGATGCTCAGACCCAGGCCCTGGCCCGGCTTCTTATGCAGCTCCACGGTGAAGGAGTCCCACAGGTCCTCCTCTTTGTACTGGGCTTCGTCCCTGTAGACCGTCAGACGAACCCTCTGCGGGGTCTGCCGCAGAACATTGATGGCTTCATCGTGACTGGCTGCTCGCAAGTCTATGCCGTTCACCTTCGGTGGGAGAAAACCAGGTATGTAATGAAGAAATGTGGGGCAGTTCTAACTAGAAACTACTGATTTAACATTCGTTTTAAATCTGTGTGGGCAAATTTCCGTTTGCGGTCCTGCTGCAAGAGTAGAAAAGCAGAGGACTATAAAAAGGTTCTTTAACCACAACTCTCACACTTCTTTAGATTACCCAAACTGCTGAGACACTTGGAAACTACATCATCATATTTAAATCACGGGGACATGTTAGAACACTTAACTGCGGGGAGGCCTTTCCACAAAACTGTGAGAAACTCGAGCGGTCAGTTTTAGGACTTATGTTCCTTTCTACCACATTAAAAGGGGGAAATACCGCATTAGCTTTCACCATGGACATGCAAAGGATTTATTTTTTCTTTCCATAGCAGCTAATGGCATCGCAGTGGACTAGGAAACCACTGAATCTTTTCACTTTTCCTCTCTGACCTGATTTTCTAAACACAGGAGCCTGGTTTGGGGACAGAGATGAAAAGGGGAGGGCAATTAAGTCATCAGGGGGGTGTTTGTGTGCACGCATGCATGTGTGCCTTTCAGTTCAGGTCTGCACATAGACTGAAGTCCCCGGCTCCACCCCTGGCCTCCCTCTGCCACAAAGCATGAGGTCAGATGGAGGGCAAATCCAAGTTGAGCTTTGATACTTAACTTGTCAAAGCACGTAGGACACATGGGACTCATACGAGTTTTCAGCTAGAATTACACAACCTAGTAGTTTAGATTAAAGTGCTGGTTAAATGTGTTGTTTTTTTGTTTTTTTTTTGGTCATTTGTCACATGAAACCAAAGCTTTCATATCAGAACTCGTTCGTGACCCTCATTTATACTTCACCGCACCTCAAGGATTTGGTCTCCTGCCCACAGTCGGCCATCTTTGGAGGCCGCTCCTTCTTCATAAACTTCATGGATGATGATGGCCCCCTGGAGAGAGAACACGTAAACATGTAGGTGGCAGGAGAGGAAGATGCAGAGGAGCCGGTGGAAATTACACGAGAAGCCGTTTACACGGAGGAAATGAAAGACAAATAGGAGGGGATAATGAGTTAAAAGCCTTTTGTTGTCGGACAGAATGGTTCTTGTGTTTGTTGGCAAAACATATACGCAATCAAGTGCTACGTCTGTGAGTGTTCCTGGGTTCCAGTGTGAGTATCATTTGGGGTCCAGAGGTCACATTCCAGGGTTGGATATTGTCTGCTGTGGTCGAGGCCAGACAATGAGCTGCTCTCCCAAGCCTGACTGAGCAGACAGAATGGACGGGCTGAGGGGAGGATGGCAGGAGGAGGAGGAAGCCTGTGACAACATCATTTCCTACATTCTTGAGCTGCCATGGCTATTTCAGACCTGAGATACAATACCACCAAAGACTCTAAGTGGGTGGCATCGTGGGTGGGAACTGGCACTGCAGCCACTTTAAAATACAAAAAATACTGTATATTTTTTTATTTACTTTATTCATTGAGCCTATTTGTGTCATTTAATCTACTATCCTTCCTTGGCTCTGAGGATGTTTGGTCGACTGCCAAGTAGACTTCTATTGCTAGTTTGTTGTTTCCTACCAGCAGCGTGTCGCAGCCTCCCACAATGCTGAGGCCCAGGCCTGTGCGGCCCTTGGAGATGTCGATGGTGGTCTCACAGCCGGGGATGATGGGACAGGTCGTGGGGTCGCAGGTTAGAGTGGAGGGAGTGGACGAGCGACTCAGACCTGAAACAGATACGATATAAAGCACCACGTGGTTGTGTTCTTCCACGAGCAGAAGTCAAACTGACATTAGCTGCAAATTAAATAACTGCATGACTCACTTGTGACCGCTTCGGCCTCTGGTTGACTCAGGGAGGTCGGGGGAGAGCTCGGCATGCTGGGGAGGCCGGCGAGGACTCCATCTGAGCAGCTCCTGTCCTGGCAGGTGGACTGGGGAGAGGAGAGGGAGGAGGGGATCTCATTTGAAGAGAAGGTTAGCTTCACTGGACCTTTGGCTTTCCTCAATAGAGAACTGACCTAAAAGAAACGAGAATTTGGACCTCATCTGTCACACTGTGGCTGCTGGTGTTCTCTAAATAAGTCTACTGCTACTAACATTTAAACCCTACACGTGGATATACTGAAATCATCTTAGAAGTTTCAAGGACAGGATATAAAATGAAAGTTTATTTCTGATGACACGTACTTTTTCAGCTGTGTATCCGAGCACTGATTCGCCGTTCACAGCTAAGAGTTTGTCCCCTGGTTTCATGCAGCCCTCCTGCACATCACAACACATCAGAGCCTGGATTAGCAAAAAGCCAACAATATTTATGTACCAGAAACTGTTTTCCTTCCTTAAAACGTACTTTTCCAGTGTGTCCTTTCACTTCAGATATACTTTGAATCTCGACTCCATTCTCCGTGTTCCCCTCGACAAAAGTGATGCCCAGTCCTCCATCCTCCTAGTGGACAACACAAACATTAGTGCACGATCGCAATTTGGAGCGACATTCATTCACGTAAAGCGCATGAACGCGGTTGAAGAACTGCGGGGAGCAAAAACATGCAGCCTGAGCCGCGCAGCTTTAACATGTGCTGAATAATGGAGCCGCACCAGCTGACAAAACTACTGTCAACAATTACTTCCAGGGAGATAATTAGTTACAGCTTCACCTTGCGTCATTTCAGTCCTGCTGTGTTCCCAGAGTGGGCTTATACATTCATATCAATGATCTGCCCGGCGGCTTTGACACCGTCATCCCCTGTTGCCTTATGTAATACAGTATAAGCAGAGTCCCATCTGGGCGCTGGAGCTTTTCAAACTAAGTTGTGCTCTCACTTTCTCCGCTGTTCTCTGTCAAACTCTAAACATGTTTTCCCACTTCACGCTGCAGGTAATTATTCTTGCTGGCAGACTATTTGCTGAGTTCTTCAGATATCCGCTGTTGACACTTCTCCTCCCCACTTCAGTGCTGTGGGACTGAATTGAATTTCACTGGTGGCGCTGAATGGATCAAACGGTGACCTTTGAGAAAGCAGACCCCACAGGAGAAAAGAATCTATTCATTTTTATTTATTATATGGGTGAAACGAGCCTTTAAGATCTCTCAGAACTTCCTCTTTCCCCGTTGTTTTGTTTTCTTCACCCTTTTATTCCACCCTCTTTTCTCCATCTTGGCAGCTTGTCAGACTCCGCTGCTCCTGTGTGCTCCCTGTCTGTCTTTCTTCAAGGTTTTTGTGTGGATCCCACCCTCATTACTGCGCCGCTTCTTAGTCTTTCTTCCTATTATCGTCTTTATGTGCTAATTCAGAAGACCATGACTCCCTTCTCTGTGTGTGTGTGTGTGTGTGTGATATCCACGGACCAGCCAGTGCATCTCACCTTCATCTTCACGATGTGATGGACGTGCTTTGAGGCATCAGCGTCACCATTAGCATCAGCGTCTGTTTCTGGCTGCGAGGGAAACAACAAGTGGTTGGTACGCTAAATAAAGCCCGAGTGCGTGTCTGTTGGCTGGTGGGAATACGGCACTGCGCGCATCCACACTGCTGTTTGTGGTTTTTGGGTGTCTCGGGAGTCGCGCACAGGCACAGGATGTTCGAAACTCAGGGACCACACAAAGCTACTGGCATACATGAAAACAATTCCGAAGCGTGAGACAGTAAAAACTAAATTGCACGAGGGCCAGACGCAAATGAACGGTTTACGCGGCTCCGACGTCACTCTCTAATAGCTGCATGATGTGCGTCTGCGGATGCGTACCTCGGCGCGGGGCTCCGCCGCGTCTCCCTCGTGCTCCCTCACCGGTCCCACAGCCATCTGGTCCAGCGCCTCCGTGTTCCTGTTTCACAGGGTCATAACTCACGTAAATCGCCGCTCTTCTGCTTGGCGGCGGCGCGGCCGTGATTTACGCGACCTGATCGCAGCGTCTCTCTCTCTCTCGGACGAGGGGGTCAAGAAAGGGATGTGAGTTAAGTGGGATGTGGAGAAAAAGGGCGAAGGAGGGTCAAGGGGCAGACATGTCTGACGCTGTGGTGACATGTGAACAAATATGTGCCTATTACGTAACACAAAGGGATTTTATGAAAACTAGATTTTTAGTTTTGTTTTTCTATGCTGACTTTTTTAATGCATGGATTAGCTTATAATGACTGTTTAGTATCATACAGAGCTGTAGCTGTTAGCAGATCAGTGACGGTTTTAAATTATGTGTAACATTTTCATTAAAAAAAGTATTAAATATTATAGTGTTTAATACTGGAGTTAACAGTTTTATATGTGAGGGAAAGCTGTTAGATTCGACTGTGTATGTAGCTCTTCACCAGCTTTCTGTTGTGCTACAATAGCTCCCTCTGTTGGATATTTAACAGCATTGCAACACATTTTCTAAGGTTCATTTTAAGAATCTCCAAAACAGTTACCAGCTGGTGGCCTTGATTTCTTTTTTTTCACAGATGTGTTAATAGAAAGATTTTTTTTATTATACCTGACAAAGATGATTTTAACTTTGGACGGAGAGCTCTTGATTATGGCGGATGCATTCTGATGACTGTGGCCGTAAAGGACTTGTCCGTTAATCTGGGAGAAAACAAACAACGATCAGGAAAACGTTCGTAAAATCCAGACGAGCCGTTCAGAGCTCAATTAAATACGCGTCTCACCTCCAGCAGCTCGTCCCCCACCACCATGCGTCCGTCCCTGCCGGCCGCCCCGCTGGGATCTATTCCCACCACGAACACACTCATGCGAGAGCGGTCCCTGTTCCCCGCCAGGCTGAGGCCCAGGCCCGTCTTGCCTTTCTCCAGCTCGATCATGTGTAGCACACCTGGGAGGCTGCCATAGCGCTGGCTTATGTTCTCTGAAAGAAAGAGGCACGTGCAGACGGGTGTAAGCTGACGATACGGCCAAACGGTGCCAGGACTGTCTCGAGTCCTCTCGGTTCGCGTGAGGTCGCTCGAACAAGGGAGGAAATTAGGATTCAGCGAAATACAGAGGGAAAGTTTGAAATGGTAAAAGTGTGAATGTTCTGTCCTCCCCCCTCTATCTCTTTGTCTTAATCTCTCCTCTTTTGTTCTCGTTCTCGCTCCACCTCTACTGTCTCTGGCGTGTTAGATAGCCGGTGTTCAGACCAATGGGCTCCTGTTGTTCTGGGCTCTCTGCCACTGTTGAACCATCAGTCCTGGACTAATCTCCACAACTCACCTCCCCAAGCCCAACCTCATCAATCTTATTCCCGAAGGATGGCTCTGTCTATCTTAGACACACACATGCACACACACACACACACACACACACACGTATTCTCCACAGTCCCAGGTATTTTAAGGCTAGAAATCTGCCCTTTATCCTTTTTGCCTGGTATCATTCTCTTCAGAGCACTGGATGGATCCTTAAGTTGACATACGGATGTCGGCGGCCTAAAGCGGACATGGAGTCCTTCAGGTTGTGCTGCGGTGCGTCCACTTTTATTACAGGCTGTGCATTGGGGGGATAGAGTTATGGTCAGGGAGCACAAACGTGCATCTCGGAGGACCTCTTGTGGCAGTTTTCGGTTACTGCACGCGTACCTCAAGTAAACAGATTTTTATGATTTCTAATAATCCATTTCATTTAGGTGAAAATGTGAGGTGTGTGGTGGGCGTATCTATAACTACCACAGGTCATATTCACACCAAGAATTCAAACGAGCCGAGTGAGAGCAGAATCTAATAAAAATGTACGTTTCTCCTCCTAATTGAGAAAAAATTGAAAACCGAAACTCACTCCAGCTGTATCCAAACTCATCCTCCACCTCCTCCTCTCCCCGCTCCTCCTCCTCCTCCTTGTCCTCAGCTGCTGCCTCAGCGGGTCTGCCAGGGCTCTCTATCAGCGTGTCTGCGTCGGTCTCTCCCACATGGGGCACCACCGGGAGTGGGAGGACGGCGCTGGTGGGAGACGCTCTCGCCACTTCGCGCTTCGCCAGCTGTTACGCCACAGATGGGAGTCAGGGAAAACAGTCGATCGGTGAAAAAGGTAACGAGGGGAAAGCAGGCTGCGCTGAAGTTTAAATCAGTTTGTCAGGTTTGCAGAGATGGAAAGGCACACGAGAACCGTTGATGTAATCGACGGGAATCAAATGCTTGCGTTATCGGTTTGAGAAGTTAGTCTTATGTATGCAATGGGTTTATGCAATAGGCTCAAATTAAAACACATTTTATCACTCGACTGTCAAATTAATAATCAAATGCATCCACGTGTTCACTTACCTCAAACTCAAAAGAAAAAAAACATCTGATTACTTAATCTGTGGTTCTTCTCAAATTTAAAAGACAAACGGTTTAACAAGCCAAATCTGTACAACTGTCTTTTGTCAGCGAGTAAAGCGGGTATTGATTCCGTTATTTATTTAGAGACTAAAAGCAGACAACAGAAAGAGGTTCTGATTTCACAAAACACTCAAAAGGATGCGGGGCAGACGAGAGGAGGCGTTAGGGGACGTGTATGCACGTACAGCATGTTAGAATACAGCCGGCGCACGGGCTGTATCGTCAACATGTTTGTAGGAAAAGGGAAAAGCACAACACAGAGACCCACAAACCTTAAACGGGGTAGGAGTGAAAGGGTTAGTTGGGGAGAGGCGGAGGTAAAGTCTACTGTGACTGTCACCCTCCTACAGAGAAGAGAAAACAACTTTAGAAGGCAACACACTCCTGACAGACAAACGCTCGCGAGACGCGTGTCAGCGCTGCCGCCGACGACGCGTCTCCAGACTGTTTTACTGAACTCAGTGGCGAACTAAATCGCTCACGGCAAAACTACGACAAGTACAAGGAAGCCGGTATTAGACGAAAACACCAACCTTGTTCTTGGCGGCCCTCGTCGCGGCGGCGGCCCTCTCCTCGCTGGAGTCCGTTATCGACGACTGTTGCGTTAAAGACAGACACGAGGGTAAATCACTCGACTCGGCGCCAGGTAGCGACGCCTTCAAATTAATTTGCGTCACGTTTGGAGAGCGGAGTAATAATATCTACTTCAATGTCACCAGATAAGCGGAAGATACGGCATCAGACCGCTGCGCACTTCAAACACAGTAATCCCATAAATATTAATAAGTTCCTACAAAGTCATAAAGTGTTCTGAATGAATAAAACCGTGCACAATATGCTGCGTTGAGATAAACCATCTGGTTTTAAACGAAGAAATATACCCATTTCTCAAATAGAAACAAAATAAAATAAAATCAAAATAACAAAACAAATCTCTTCGATTTAATTTTTTGGCGATTTCAGAAAACTCAAACGTGCCAGAACGTTTGTGCGTCGCGTGGAAAAGGCTGCCCAGCTCCACGCGTCCATCCAAGCTTGACCGTTTCCTCATGATGATCGAAAAAAAAAAAAAAGGCTTTAACCAGAAACTCTGGCATCTTGAGGCGCAGATATTGGCGTTTCCAGGCCCTCGGATAGCCGTGTTTGTGTTGCCTGCCGACTGTCTAATCAAGCTGTCTTTTCTGTTCGCTGGCAATGAGGCACTCGGGACAGCGTTTGAGGGATAATTGGAAAAAAAAAAATTGCCTTTCAAAAGCCGGGGACAGGAGCAAAATAAAAAGCACTTACAGTAAAAGCCTCAACAATTTTGAATTTGTTGCAACGAAGACAATAAAAAAAAAAAAAAAAAAAAAAAGCACAGGGGCATAAATTATAATAGGAAAACAGATAAAAGATTCAAAACAGACATGCAACACCAGTCAGAAGTCTGGACACACCTTCTCATTCGACTCAGTGAGTCCAAACTTTTGACTGTACACCCAAACACAGGCAAGCAGACACAGGCGTGGGGTGTCTCTCTAACCTGAGGGAGGGCAGGCGCTAAGCGGGTTTGGTTAGTGCTGCACAGGCTCGACCCGCGGCCGCCGTTTAGCTGCAGAAAGGGCAGGGGCGGCTTCTAAAAGCAACACAAGACCAACAAGCTGACGACAGGAGGAACGTTTAATATGACGGCCGAGCCTCCCCGACAAAATTGAATCGGAAGCCGTCCGGGAGGAATGAAAAAAAAAAAAAAAAAAAACGGGGCGTGTGCGTGAGGAGGACCGAGAGCACCTCGGGTTTTTATTTAAATGAGTCACCATTAAAGCGAGCGCTTTCCTTGAGGATGGCGATTTCCTTTACATAAAAAGAATCAGAGAAAAGCCTCTTTTTCAAGAAACAGTTTAACAAAATGTTTCAAAGGCTCCTCCGGGCTACCCCGAGATTATTCATTGCTTACAAGACAAGGATCTGAAACTTAAAAGGGAGACGGCGTGAGTCTGGCGTTCTGGCCCCCGGTGGCTGCTTTTTGAAACAGCGTTGTTGTGTTTCAGCCAATCAAAATGATATGTTTTCTAACTGTTTAGTCAGTTTTTTTAATGAATTTCACTCATGCCATGACTTTCTTTAGCCACAGACACAAATGATTCCCCTAACTCATTTTATATTTTCCGGGTTGCCAACGTAATCAGGTGACATTTAAAAAAATAATACGACTTTTAATGTGGTTAAGACCATGCATCATATTAATGAGGCTCACTCTTAATGACGTCTCCTGTGCTGTCGACTGTAGTCCAGGTGTGGAGGGCTGTGTGCATTTACACATTTCATTATTTATAATGACCCCCGACACAGATACAGAATGGTAAGGATCAAATGGCAAATTACTTTGTGATTATAAGCATTTTTAGAGCAAGAGCTGTACAGACTATATCATGAGCAAGTTCCGATTTAAAACATGGCCACAGGTTGTAACAATGGCGTTGTTGTACTAAATAAATGGTCATTATCCACGGATATAACTAATAAACTAAACATACAGCATGTTTGGGGGGATTTGCATCCCATAAATAAATACTTGAACTCCCTCCTCCAGGACTATTTAAAATAGCAGGGTTCTCAATAACCTTCGGCTCTATGCTTCTGCACCCGGCAGCCACCGCAGAGGAGATGAAGCAATCTGCGCAATTTACTGTCCACGATTGTAACTGTATATCTCCCGCTTATGAGGAACCTGTTGAAATTCGCATCAGCATTATATCTGAAAACTTCACACAGAAAGTTGGCAACCCCGGTGCTGCACAGTTGATATAGAATATTATATCATTATAGGAGATAGCTATAAAATTTTAATAACTCCTTAAATGGTCTCAAATTTACTGTGAAGTCTGCATGTGTAATGAGTAGCAGCGTTTCGTTTTTTTTTCCCCCCAAAATGTTTCAAGAGACCAAATTAATTTTACCACTCGCTGACCACTTGATTAAAAACCACCACTGTGGGTCACGTCTCCGTTAGGGTCAGAACACGACGTCTGCATATTAACGTCAACCTTCACTCCCCCCTCTCTCTCCCAGATGGCACCTCCAATTCCACTTTGTCTCCATTCCCATAAATACACACATCATGTCTCTATCAAAGTCAAAGACGCAGTTAAAAAGGAAGGCTCAGCTATCGGCGCGAGAGACAAAAGGAAGGGGGAGGAGGAGCGGGGGGGTGGGGGGGGAGATAATGCAACTGAGATTAAGTGTGATGGATAGCTGATGCAACAGAAATGAGGCGGACGAAAAGAGAGAGACGGATTACCTGACATGTGCGATGTGGCACGCATGTGAAAGCAGAGGTGTGTTTCTCTACAGCTCGCGATGGAGCTGGGTTATATATCGACTCGGGCTGAGGAAGCAGCGAGGAGGAAGAGAGACAATGCACTGAGGCAACTCATACTGGAGTTAAGCACTTGCTGTGGGGAGAATCAGCTTCTTTAAAGGACTGGTTTGCTATATTATTGCTGCAAATAAGATTCAATTGCTTGTAAGCTAAATATGAAGCTACAGCCGGCAGATTGCCGGGATTAAATTAGCATTAGCACTGGAAATGTTTCAGTTTGAACCGTTTAATAAAAAACCCACTAGCAACCGAGCAACGAAAGGCTCTGGTTGGAGGTTCGAGCTCCTCTCGAACGCGGCTAAACTCGCCGTTTCACCGACTCTCCGGTCTGGCTGCTTATGTAAGATAACCATCTGCTGCCTTCATATTCAGCAGACACGAGATAAGAGAGAGCTCCCGATTCCCAAACTTATTTCAAAACATTATGACTGACTCACCCAAGTGCGTGCACATCTGAATACACTGATTCTTTCGGCCAACTGGGAAATGACTGTGAGGTATTTGGCGCTTTTCAGAGCTGAGCTTTTTCATAGTTCCTATAACTGCTGCAGAAAGTTCGGCCTCTTTTTGCGTAGATGCTTTTCTTTGGCGATCACTGCAAGCAACCCCTCACTTATTATTGGAAAAAACTCTCGTTATAGCTGCTTTAATACAATGCAGCGCTCACTGTGTCCTTCTCCTGCACATTACATTACATTATGAGTTGCTACATGCGTAATGAGTAAGCAGAGTGTTAGGGAAAGCATGTGGGAATATCTCGTATTTTACAATGCATAAAAAGCGATTGAATGTGAGAGATCTGACACAGAAGCTTAGCCAGTAGCAGTCCCAGCAGGAAGCTACTTAGTCATGCTTTAAAGGCCTGAGGGCACTTTCAAACAACAAACGCTGTTGTTGATATGGTGATTTTCACCGAGTGTCGCTTTTAAAGGTTAAAACTTGCTCACAGATTTAATATGCCGCGCGGAGTTTGCTGTCACTTCAATAAAGGGTTTCTAAATGACTTTGAAAATTAGACGCTACGTTTTCCATTTTGAAAGTGCCCTTAATGACCTGAACGGGAAAAAAGTTTTTTTTTATTTTTTGAGGTACTAGAAATTAGCTGGCGACTACTGTTAGCTTACCCGGGGCCTGTGGATTATACTCTGTACCAAGAAGCACACGGGGTTGCCTGCCCTTCGTATGGCCTCCACTGCCTCCTCATGACTAGCATCCCTTAGGTCGGCTCCGTCCACCTGCGAGACAAATGTCAAGGAAAAGATTTGAAAATAGCACGAAATAACGACGCGAGCTTCACCCGTTCCGCGCCCTGACACGTTCCCTCACCTCTACTATCCTGTCTCCGGTTTTCAGGGTGCCGTTCTGTCCGGCGGGACTGTCCTCCAGGATGTGTTTGATAAAAATGCCCCTCATCACTTCTCCGTTGCTCAGGCGGCTGCCCATCCCTCTGCCTCCGACGATGCTGATCCCCAGGGACTTGCCCGGCTCTCGGAAAAGCTCCACTCTGACGGAGGTACAGAGGGGTTCGCGCAATTTTCACTTCAAAGTCGCAGCGTTTTTTTGTGCTGATCTGATATGTTTAAAGCGTTTAGACGTAACGTCTGCTCACTTTCTCGGTTGGTTCCAGTTGCTGTACGAGGCGCTCTCCTCTCCTTCTCCGTCTTCTCGCTCGGGGAGGTTGGGAACATCTCTGAAAGTATTATAACGGAGGGTAAAAGACGGATAAAGGTCTTAAAAAAAAGATTCAAGTGAATGCGAGGGGATCATTGCAGGTGTAGGGACATAAACCATTCATCATGGTAAGTAACCTCATTTAAAGGGACTGTAGAGATTCTTAAACCACCAGTGGTACTACGGAGCAACAAAAAATATTATATGGTTAAAAAAAAAGAATAACTTGAGCTTTTTTGGAAGCCCGCACAGATATACACAAACATTTTTTAACTCTCAACAGAGCCGTTTTAAGTTCACCTGTAATTACGTGAGGAAAGTTAGAGTTTATGAGAACGTACTTTGGAGGCGGCAAAGGGGCTGGAACTGCTTCAGGGTAGACATCATCTTTAGTTTGCTCTAGGCTCGCCTTGTACTCCTCCAGATACTCAGCTGGGACGTATGTGATGCTGAACACACACACACACACACACACACATATATATATATATACACACACTTTAGCACACACAAGCACATAAGTGAATCCACATTCATATTTAGAACCTCCATTACCCACGCAGTGGCAATCATGCTCCTATTCATTACATCAGTAATTCACCAAAAAAAAAAAAAAACCTGAGAACTTGCGGTGAAGTCTCGAGTGGTGCAAAAGCACTGAACAAAAAAAAAAAAAGAAGCTTCTTCTGAATCTGCGCGTTTACATTCAGAAGATTGTTTTTCTCCGTCAGATTTAGCTTCGTGCACAAGACTGCAGGAGCGCAGACCTCAGTCTATTTCTCAGTAAACGCAGTCTCCATATCAGTCCAAGGTGAGGAGTCAATGAATTATATATGGGCCTTTGACATCTGACTGCTCAAAACAGGTGTTTACCTTCATAAATGTCTGAGCAAATCAAGTCACCTACTGCACGGCGAACACGCTTCAAACCCGAAGGCTGCGTTGCATCTATTATTAACTGAAACAGAGACTACTCATTCGCTGAGGAAATTAAGCAAAAGATAGCTGACAAACTGTGACACCCACTTAGAGGCCCATTTCAAAACAATTCAGAGTGAAGTTGATTCTGAAGGGCACATTAACACATCTAAGTGAAGCTGACAGATCTTCAGCAGATGGGTTGATTTATTATTTCGTTTTAAATGTGACGGCATGCAGACACGGGAAAATGGATCCCGGTGAAATAAATGGAACAGATAAGTCGGTTCATTAGGGACATCACAACAGGCGGTGAGGGACAAGGCACAGCTTAAATACCAATAAGTGATAAGTAAAAAGGCGGTGGGTTAGAAATGGTGCTAATCGAGTTAGTCACAAAAATACTGGGATGAGTTATTCAGAAAGTTTAGTAGTGAAACAGTCTGTCAAGATTTATCCAGATATGTGTGTTAAGATGACTTTTGTTGATACAAGACAAAATGTATAATTAAGTGGTATGTTACTGCAAAATTAATATGTTAATCAGTGTTTCTGGTTGATATTATAAACAGCATATTCAGCAATTTAATATCAAAATAAAGGATTTTTTTTTTTTTTTTTGCACAGTTTTGACCCTGTGCTGAAATCTGGATAACACTCTTTAACAGACTGCAGTGAGTGAAGCACGGCAGCGGATTTAGAGAATGAGAGGAAGGAAACCAAGATGGCCGCTTCTCGCCGAAACACCACCAGCGTGTAAGTTAGTCATACTCACACATAAAACGGGCACAGATCGTCCTCAGGTGCACAAGCAGATCTAGAATGTGAAGAGTGGATTTATGCACCGAAGCTAACACGCTGCCAAGTTTAGTTCAGCAGGCAGAACACATCCAATTTACCGTCTGTTCTTCAAAGGGCAGGGTGAACATACTGTAGCTTTTGTGGGTTAACAGGATTCATCACTTAATAACACCATTTCCTGTGTTCCTAGACAGTTTTTCTTGATTCGTGTCCAAAGAAGTTTCCAAGTCTTAGTCGAGTTACAAATTAAAGTTCCAGTGTGTAGGATTTGTTAACAGAAATAGAAATAATCAAATTTTTATTTTTGTTAGCTTAGAATTAGCCCTTTATATTTACACATGTCTGCCATGTTTTCTACAACCTTACCAACACTGGTCCTTTAAAAAGACCTGTTTCCACCACCTCACGTTAATACAGAAAAAGATGAGAGGAGCGACAGATGATTTCATTGGCGTAAATTCTATATAATGCAAAATACTAACATTTACATGCATTTATAACGGTGGACTTCCTTTTATTCTGTATTTAGGGAAAGTTCAGGTGTAGCATTTCATTGAGTATAAAGACAGTTTAAGAGGCCTACAGTACATCGCTAAATTAGCAAAACCGTATTCAGCCAACTACCTAAACACGTATGCAGATGATGCACTACCGTTTAATTATAGTCTCTTACCCCATGTCTGGTGCAATGAGAGAGTGTCTTCTGAGCATGGCACGAGCCTGGGCGTTGGTCATGTTGGCAGTGGGCTCTCCGTTTATAGCCAAGATGAGATCACCAACCCCCAGACGTCCATCGCGGCTGATGGAGCCTCCGTGGATTACGCTGCGGATCAGCATCCCCAAACTGTCTTTCATGGCGCTTACCGTCATCCCTTTAAGGTAGAGCGTGGAAAGTTTTATGCGCTAACCTTGAATTTTGATCCATAACACTCTTGCTGCGATCTGCAGACACAGAGTCAAGTCTGAAACAAGACAATAATTTCATGTCCTCGCAAAAACTAATCCTAGAAACTGTCAAAGTAGTCACACATTTGTTTTTCGCATCATTCTCGGCTCAGGAGTTTGGCAGGATATATCTAGAGACTTAACTGTAAACAGAAGAAGAGGCATGTGAGGCAAGTAATTTGCACGTATGCGCTTCTCTTTATCCAGCTGGGGCACAGTGTATTTCACGGCTTTCAACTAAATTTCAAACTCTCTTAAGTAGCAGCTCAGTGTGTGGGAGTTCATTTGCAAAGACCATAAAAATAACATAAGTGTGGATTTGGATCTTAAATTAAAGGTAGAAAAATACATTGGAAAAAAGGGCAAATACATTATGCAGAATATTTCCACTGACTACCAAAAAAAAGAACTTCAAAGACAACAGCAGAGCAAAATGAGAGACTGTTTTCAGTGAGGAACTGAAGATTTTAAACTGTCTTGATAACACCTATTTGTTTCAGAAGTTCAAACTTCGTATTCTCTGAGCTCGCAGCGGCCCCTCGGGTAGGTTTTGAAATGCAAATATTCTGTATAGAAATGGAATTACCCTTTCTGAGTGGAAAACAGCCAAATATAGCTTCTATCATTTTGCCTCGAAACAGGGATTTATAAAACATGAGACAAAAGTACTGTAAAGGCCAAAATATGCCTTTCAATCCTGCCACCTCATTAACACTTCTGCACCTCCATGAAGGACGGGGTGGAAAATAAATAGAAAGAACAAATAAAAGAATGTGGAGAAATTAACACAAACCGAGGCTGGAGTTGCCCTTGACAACTGTGATAGTCCTTTCAAAATTGCTCCCAGAGGTCAGCACTCCTTTGTCGCCGTCTTCTGTCGATTCTTTTGCACCGGTGTCCTCGTCCTTGAAGGTGATAATTCAACACAATTATTCATGACAGCAAATGAAAATATTAGGCTGTATTCCAAACAAAGTGGAGTCTCTCGGGAGGAGGTAGGTGCATCAATTTGGCTGCGAAAATGATTCGTAAACAAATAAGCTTGGAACGTTGTTTGTCTAGTATTTGAAAGGAGCCTCTGACTGAAGAGACTTTATTTGGGAGGATATTCCAGTCAAAAACAGATTAAGTACGATTATTTTCCAGCTGTTATAACACACCTCGACATATCTGTGATGTTAATAGGATAGCGACGACTAACTATCATTCATCAAATAAACAGAGTACTACTTCCATGATTCATCACATGTGAATTTCTTTACCTTTATCAAAATTCTGATGTCTCCAATATCTCCAAACGAGATAACAGGCTCCTCCTGATAGCGAAGGGACTCCGCAGGTTCCTCCTGGACATTACACCTGCTCCCTATTTCAGCAAACGGGCTGTATGAGATTGAGCACTCCACTGGTTCCTCTTTGTTCAGGGGCTGGGCCAGGTACTGATCCGAACCGCCGAGAATGGCATTAAAAGCCGGCAAACTTGTAGGACTGTAAGAGGCCAATGCCTCCGGAGAGAACACTTGAGTGTTGTCCGCGAGGCCGGCCGGTGTTCCAAAGCAGGGATGCTCATCCAACAAGCTCAGGCGAGCTGTCAGCTGGGGTAAAACAAAGCACATCAACTGAATGAACATTCCACTCTGTTAGTTAGACAACTGCCCAACGGGGAGAACTTCGTCTTGCTCGGTCGCCATCCTACCCTCCCTGTAACGAGCCGTAGAAAAGCCATCAGTGGCCAATAGAACATGGCATAAATTCACCGGTGGTCCAAAATGCACAATATGCAGTTTTATTATACAGCATTGAAGACTTTATTGGACCCGGACTGGCTGGTAATGAATCTCAGCAAGAAAATCCCTTTGGGAGCTTGAAGTAAAGTACGTAAAAAAGGATTAAATATGTAACGCTAGTGGGTCTCAAGAAGCAGATGTGTAGAATAAAACATGAAACAGGAAGCTTAATTTAAATAAGTGAGTGCAATAAATTTAGGTTAAATTGAGCTATAACATCTAGGTGAGATGCCTAAACTCAAAGCGCTACAAGGTTACGGCTCATCATACTATGTCTGAAAACAGAAAAGACATTTATGGGAACAAGCGGTATTTCTTTTATTTATTCTGGATTTTAAAAGGACTTCCCAAACATGTCAAAACGTCTTTTTAACTACACTTGTGTATTTACTGATTATGCAAAGATGAAGTGAAAGGAAAAAAGAGCTGTCACAGTGACTTGAAGGCTAACTGACACTCTGGTGACCTTTATATTGTTGCTCTGTTGTGGACTAGAAAGCAAAGAAATCTGGAAAAACCTTTTACTGCCTCTGAGATTTATCAACATTTGCCCGTACGCGTTGCCTCTATTTAGAGCTTATCACCACACAAAGACCGAGCTGCTTCAAACAAGCACTCTGGATGTGTTTTGTGAAAAATGCCACAAGTTGTCGCGTTGATGCGGGGCGGTCCTACAAATAAGGGCAGCCGTGACCTTTGGGAAAAGTGGGAGCACTGGTACGTTGAAGAAAGTGCAGGGGCTGCTCTTCTTTTGTATATTTCCTTTATAATTTTATATCCATTTGGGGAGCTGCTGCTCTAGGGGCACCTGAGGCGAAAGAATCGACCGTGGCTTACAACTCCTACAACAACAGTGATATGGTTACTACCCTATCAAAAAGAAAAACATACCTCATGACATTTTGTCTCCCGACAGCAAAAAGAACTTAAATAATGACTACACGCTGTACAGCTCATAGCGACAAAGGGCATCAGCTGTTACCGTAACACCTGATGAAATGAGGAAATCATTTCGAGCCGTGCGTCTGGTTTTAATTAGTTTGGGACGTAAGGATTGTTTGCTTACCTTAGGTGTGGATGAGTGCAGGTAATCCAGGTCTGTGCTGCAGCTGCTGCCGTGGAGCGCGATCATGGATGCCTGGAAAGTGTCGTCCTCCATCCCGGAGTAAGTACGATCCAACACCTTTTCATCACACAGGTCTGCGTCGCTGGTGTCGATCTGTGATAATGCATGGCAGCGTAACCAACTCGGCCATTAAATGGACATTGCTGTCTTGTCACAGAGAGGTGAAATTATGATCGCATTGAATGATTTTTGTGTCGCTAATTCTAGATGTGTTTAACTACAAAGTACTGCTTACATGACATTAATATAACCCTTAATTTAATGGCACCTAATATCATGCCTGTATGCGTTTGGATAATTAGAAACAAACTTTTCGTATTGATTGGACACAACAAATATCACATGTAAAGTGTAATTTCTTTTTCCCTTTTCAGGTGTTCAGATTTTTTGTTTTTTTCCAGAAGCTAACTAACCAATGCCGGCTCTGCTCGGTAAAGGATTCCCTCAGTCAGTCCTTCTTCCTCTCCTTCTTCAACCAAAATACTGTTGAAGTCAAATGAATGGATGGTGGATGATGAGGTTATTTCCTGCTCACCATATGGGTGTGGAGACTGGGAATATCCACATATTCCCTAAGAAAGTGGAGAAATGCTTTCAGTGTCTCCGGATTTGAGTAATTTTATATTTTTGAAACCGAATCTAGAAGATCTAAATTAGTATGGAATGGAGATGGAGAGAGAGATGTTAGGAACTATTGGAAATGTTATACACTAACTATGGAGTTAAATAATGATTTGGGTTAAGAAAAAAAAAAAGAAGAAAATACACATTTAGAATATCTTTGAATAAATTCTAAACAGAAAAGCTCATCATTTCACATTTATTCCTTAGTCAGAGATCCTGACATTGATTTTGTACAGCTCGCAGCTTGGATAAATATATAAGCAAGAAGGCATACTGGAGGATTGCACTCGTCAGACTCAATTTTGGGAGGCAATACAACAAAATACCCCTGAGAAGTACATTCTCCGTCCTGCAGGAGAGTTGAATAACTCCACCGAGGCTTCCTACATCCCTGTAATCCAGCTAACCTTGGCAGCCCAGAGGTCTCCCTGAGTAATCCAGTGGCAGATTCAATACAAAAGAAATGCAGCTCTACATCTGAAAGAATGCAAGCTGCTCCTGCAGAGGGAATCATCCTGGACAGACAGCACAGCTGCCTGCAGCAACCAGCCAGTGGACAGAGCTAACATCCTGACAGGTTCCCCAACGTGTTGTAACGTAGAAGGACGTGTGCGGTTTTGAGAAATTCAATAATGCGATGGAACAAAGGGCGCGGAGCATTTTAGGCTAGACGCCCCCACTGAAAGGACAATGGGTGGAATGCTAAACCGTACAACGTACGTCCACTCTTTTTCCTGCATGAAAAATTCAAGCCCTTGTAAGCTGAGCCCTCATGGTTACTAACACGGCCCAGCTCAAAACCTCACACATGTGCGGTGACAAATCCCCGACTGCTGAACAAACATTGTAGAAAATCCCAGCAGCTATGTACACACTCAGACCCTTGACACACAAGTCACGTTCTAAACACAAATTGTCAGACAGCTTTAAAAGAAAAGAGAAAGTAAAGTAGACTAATATTAATGCTCACAGGCAGCGGCTTGGCCACTCCGATCTGGACTTTGCCAAGTTTGGCTCCCTTAAGGGCCTGGACAGCATCCTCCAGGCTGGCGTTCTCCAGGTTGGTGGCGTTAACATACATGAGCCTGTCTCCTGGCAACAGCCTGCCATCCTTCTCCGCGACACCGTTGGGAACCAGAGAGCGAATCACAATCACCGTCTTGGCGGGGTCCAGTGGGTCCTGTGGCGCAGCCAGAAAACATAAAGTCAAAAGGTAAACTCCCATAGGCTTACATTGAAATCACATGCATCACATTTTGGTTACCTGCGTACAACGTTTAGAAATGCTTAAAAGAGGCACAGCGGAAACAATAATTATAATAAATAAAGTGACGAATGTACAAATGAATGTTAAAAAGGCAACAATATCAGCAACGCATGTATAAAAGACGTTTTTCATGGCACTTTTTATTTGGTCCAAGAAAGGATTCTCACCTGATAATCCAAAATGCTGAATCCCAATCCCCCTTCACTCTTTTCAAGCTCGATATTCTGGATCTCCAGCTCCCACATGGCCAAAGGAGATCCTATCCCTTCCTCAGTCACATTATCCTGTGTCGCTGCTACTGTGTTCATCTCCGAGCCTTCAGCGACCAGCACACTGCTGAGGTCTATTTCATTCTGCGGAGAGAGGGAAAAGTCCAGAAATCACTATGTAGCACCATGCTTTCCTCACTTTTACTCAGAAACCCATAGGCTCCTTCCCCTCTAGTTGTGTTTCTGGCTCAGGTTTCTGGCAGCGGATAAAAGGGAAATATCATTGGGATGCTCCGGCCTTAGTACATTATCACAGATAAAGCTAGAGAGATGAAAACCCCTTCCCCAAAGGGAAGCTGCTTTTGATGTCTCATATCTCTAGCAAATGTTGTTGGCTACTGCTGAGGTATCGCTAGAATTGGTCTTAATAAACTTTCAGCCTCCCCACGCTTATCACAGAGTCTTAATCCATCATGGCTGGCAATGTGGAAAGCAAATGGAGCGATTGACAGCGAGGCTAAGCTAATAATAGTTGACGGGTTACGACAGAGGAGGACGACTCAGAGAGCATCACTCTCATGCCTTGCTTTATATGCATGAGCAGGAGAACGTGGTTCATGATACATTACTGCTTGTCACAGAAAGGCAGGGAGTTTCCTACACTAGTTATATGCATATGCTGCAATGATCTGAAAATAAGCCAGCCTGGTTTAGCTTGGAAAAAAGGAACGTATTCAATCTATACTTTCTGACATAAGCAAATTTATTGCGATTATAACGAGAATGATTATTCTGATTATAAGAAGATGTGGAGTAGAGTTTAGCAATGCAAATGTGTTACCTTTAATTGAGATGCTGTGGACAAAGCCTCTGGTTGCGGCTGGTCAGCATCCACGTCAGTTTGAAGGTCAGGAGCAGGCCTGCAGCACGTCATGTACACGCAGAGCGGAAGCTCCTTCAAGATTTTCACCACTTCTTTGTGGGTCTCACCGATCAGAGAAATGCCATTCACCTGAAAATTCAAAGCTCGGCATTAGCCTCATTTAAAATGACTCAAACTGTATTGTATCTATTTATATCGTAACTATGCAAACAAAGGTAAAATGTGAAAGGAATCTCTTTACGAGTACAATATTGAGGGTTTGAGTAGCTTTTACTGTTATTTATTTGGAAGTGCCTGGAGCACGTTTTCATTTCACGTTAAAGTGGTAACTATTATCTGTTCACTATTCCATTCACTCGTCCAGCAGGAAAGGAGCAACATTAGGATTAATTTGGAGTCATGTCTGTGTGCCGCTTGGTGCCCACTCATCTAGAGCACAGAATGTGTTTTTTTTTTTTTTTTTTTCTTGCCTGAAAACAGTTTTCTGGTAAAGCTGGAAATGAAAGTGGTGAGAGTGAAGTAAAACAGTTTAAGTGCATGCCGTAAATACAAAAACAAGCCCGTAGAGTCGGGGGAAATTCAGAATTAGGACTTAATCCTCAATCACTATAAGCAACTGGCTTCTCATTAAACCAAATAAAACTTCAGAAATGTTAGTTTGGTCATTTCCTTGGGGAGTTTTGTTCTGTAATAATTACAGGCAGTAAGAACTGCCTGTAATAGGCTTATAAAAAATACAAGCATTATGTCGCACACGTAGTATTGTGAGGATTACACTATTTGCACATTATTTGCCATCAAGTAATGCATTTCTAAGCATTTGTTTACAATTAAACCTTTAGAAAAATGAATAACAGGTGTAATATTGGACTCATTCAAATGACTGCTAACCTCAAGCAGCTCATCTCCACTGAACAGCTTGCCACAGCGACCGACAGGTCCCTCAGGAAGGACAGAGCGGATGTAATGATGTCCACTGTTGGCTTCTAGACTAATGCCCAAGCCACTATTCTCGGTAAACTTCTCCACCTGAGCCACCTGCCAAGGAAACAAGAATTATGTCTCAATTAGCATGTAAAGCCTTTTACAAGGGACTATTATTCATACCATTAACATGTTAATGACTCAGCTCCTTCTTCTCTTTTTATACCAGCTCTGAAGTGCTTACCACTTTCAAGCAACTGCCCAGGAACTTAGCAACGTTAAAGGGCTGGTAAGTTAACTCTCAGTTCACAGCATTACGAAATTAAATAAAATCATCAACAGAAAGTGAAGAAATAACAAGAAATAAAACTTGTTAAGAAGTTAGCATGCTTACCATGCTAACGTCAGTAGATGGCTTTCACGATTATTTAACAGAAACAACATGTACACATATTGGACATTAAGCAAAATCTGAAAAGAGAAAAACAAACTTACTATGACTTCATTACTTGGACCTAGAATCTCCTGCCACTTCTTCATGAGTTCTTCCTCTTCAAAACCTTGAAAAACATAAAACAAAATGACTATTAATAAATAAAACGACATAAAATGGATTCAAACTTCTAAAAAAACGTTCACAACCTGTAACGCACCGTGCCATTAAATAGGTGTGGTAAAAAGACCAATATAATTAAAGCTATCTGGAACAAACAGGACACATCTTAGCGGTATTTCCTCCCATTGTGTGTTTCTCGTCAGTGTGGTCCTGTCAACAATCGCCTTTATCTGTCAGATGTGTGCCCACCATCTTTAGTACTTAGTACTTGGAAAAGAATCCCAGCCTCCTACCATGTTTGTCTTTTGTTAGCTGATCCGCGGCCGGGCCGACATCAGATCCTTCACTCTTTGTCTGGAGCTGCTTTTCATCTGCGGTGACTGTAAACACACAATGAACCGTGAGGCAGACAGAAGCAGGCAGCGGCACAGACAACGAAACAAGTCATCTACTCTCCACCCACAGCACACGTACATACAAAAAAAAAACAAAAAAAAAACACACACACAATTGATGTTGATGGATTTAGTTGGAATATTAACGCTCTTTTCATTTAATACTCTCTTTGAATCCTTCTCACTTAAGCAGAGGAACCCTTTTAAGTTCCCTCAGTGCCCTTGCCGATGTCGTCCATAAACATACTGGGACTTTGAGCTTATGTTTAATGATGCTGATACTTTTTTTTAACAACTCCATGCCACAGTTTATGTCTTTGAGGTTCCACAGGGCACAGAAGCGGTCACCCATGTAATTACTGCTAATGCACCTGTACGAGCCATGGTGCGCACTTTGCATCAGCATCTTTTAAGTGCCAACATTAAACTAATACTCAGTAGTTTCTCGAGGAATAAACAAATCAATAACCCTAAAACTGATCTGACTACAGTTTGAGTAAGCAGTTAAATTTCTCTCCACCATCGCAACCTTTTAATAATGGTTTACGGCTTTATGCACCGAGATAATTTCCTCTAACTTATTTTCAAATCCAGTCTTGACATCGATCACTGCTGAGGCGGAACAGCTTATACAAGTGAACATGGTTGCACATCTGTCTTGTAAATCGGTTGGTTTAGAGATACAACATAATGGTAAGCGCTGGATTCTCAAATAAATTAAAAAGTGCCTAGTTTCATTCCCTTGTCCGAGAAAACAGTTTTGTCATCCTCCAGTTTTGTCCTCAGTATCAGTAATTGTTTCGTGTCAACCTCCTTGCTATTACTAGCCCCCTTTCACTGGCAACATTAATACCAGTGTAAATGGTTACTCGAAATGTTAAATACATTCCTCTGCAGCAGAATAAAGATGCCTGCTGACACACTGTGTTGAGGGGCCAACTTTCTCATTGTATAATGTAAAACAGTGCTGACATCAATTTGGGCTGTATTTCGGGCTTTAACTCAAGTCAGCGGTTTCCATATGTGACTGGAGAAAGTTCAGTTTCTGTATTTTTTACTGTAATGACTGAAAATTCCATTTGGAGTCACATGGAAATTGCTCCTCACTGCATGATGAAAACTCCATTCTGAGCCACATTTACACATCAAATGACACCTTTTTTTTTGACAGCATGATGAGTGGCAAGGAGTGTGTTTTCTGCCCCTTTTCCTCATTAAATTTCTTCCCCTTTATCTTCCCTACCTTGTGCAGGCTCCTCAGCCTTCTGCCTCTCCAGCTCCAGCTCCCTCAGTACGGTGGTGGTGGTGGGGATGGTGGTGGAAGAGGGCAGGATGGTGACGCTGGGGACCATCGCGGGAGGGATCTCGTCAGGCCTGAAGCCCCGCCTGATCAGCTTAAGGTGGACTGTCTGTCCGGTGTGTCTGAGCACTTCCACTGCCTGCTGATTGGTGTATCCCTGGATGTTTACGCCATCCACCTGCAGAGGGCGATCATTCGTGAGCCCAAGGATTAAAACACTACACAACAGCTTGCTTTGACATTGTGAGTCTCCTACACTGCCATCTACTACAAGAAAAATACACACATACACAACTTAGAGTGTTTCCATCTATTTTAGCAATTCACTTATTATTTTGTATCATGTAGTTCAGGTAGAAAATGCATACGTTTGAATAATTCACAGACAATTAAGTTTGTTATTATAAAGTTCCTAAGTCCCAAAGAACATCACCATTTGGGAACAGAAGTAAATCAAACAAACCAATATACATATATATTAAGAGGCTGAAGGAACTTCAGGAAAAGACAGGGCAACTTTAACTCACGTTTCAAATGATGCAGGACATTAACTTCTTTGTTAACGTCCTGCAGTAATGAAATTAAAAACCTAATTGCTCACTGACTCTTTTTTATTCACAAGAATTCTGAATTATCAGTTCATTGTGAATTATTCAAAATTATGCATCTCATAATCTCCCTCCACTGGCCAAATGAGTAAATGTGATCACTATAATAGATGATGTAAAACACCCACTGAATATTTTACTTCATGCCACTGAAGACAGAGGAAATAGTGATAAGTACAAAGAGCATAATTAGGGTACTTACAGCTATTATCTGGTCTCCGACATGAATACGGCCATCTTGATCCACAGCGCTGTCTTTTGTTATACTCTTAACAAAAATGCCTGAGGGCTCTGAGGAGTAAGAACAAGTAAAAAAATAATAATAATTAAAGGGTGAGGAACCGATAACCGTGAATCGTGGCATTAAATACGACCTGCAGAGAAAAGCAAACAGATGTTTCAGCTTGAAGTTCGTGTTACAAAGCCTGTTTTCACACACATAAAGCGTGCTTTCATCATAAATTATAGTTTGAATTAATAAGAGCCATTTAATTCAATTCAGTCGGTATAATAAATTATAATGAAAGGCAGCGTGTGGTTAACGTTACATTGTAGCTGATTTTGTATTTTAAAGGCCAATAAAAGTTATTTCAATGTTAATTTTAAGTCGGATTAGTTTAATTCATTTTCAGCCAAAAAGGGTAGAACAAAATGTTGACTTATCTTAGCTGTGACCGTGATAGTGCATCACCACATTCCAGCAGATTATGAGCATTAGTTTTCATTTAAAGTTAAGTTTCTGAAGAATTTACTTTTAGCTCTCATTTCTTGAGGGAAGAAATTAAAACTAAACTGTTCATCAAGCTGAGGATGATTTCGAACCAGTGGAGACAATGCTCTGGCACGGCCTCAACACTCAGTCTTCCTAACAGCTTTGTGATTGGTCACAGCTTTGCGGAAAATTACGATTTCAGGAAAACACGAAGTAACGACGTGTTCAGTTCGACTCGATCGCTTCGGCTTAGAAGACATACTGCTGTTGCTAGTCCTGGATTTGTAACAACAAACTAGGTGTGGAAAAAACACAGACATCATAACTTTAAAACAGGGTTATGTCCTTAAAATAAAAACCATAAGCTAAAAGATAAGAGTTTATCAAGACTGATGGAAAAATACCTATCAGATAGTGCTAGAAAAATACTACACATGTAGCCAGAAATGTAAATTACTAGTCAACATGACGATTTAAATGAGCATTTAGTTCTGAAAAACTACCATCTCTAACCTGAATTTTTATCTCCAACATAGCCAGCAATAGTGATTCCCAGTCCTTGGGTGTTCTTGGTAAGGCTCACATCAAATGCTTCAGCATCTTCTTCCTCCTCGTAGTCCTGTGTAACAATTGATGAGAATGACAAATCGACATCCACTGATAACTGCACAAAAGATGATTAATTTGACAGCAGCAGAAAGGCGAGCGGTGGCACGTGAGTCATTCCGCAACATGGCGTGATCACAAAAAGTTGCTCTGCTTTGTTTTAAAGGAGCGCTCTGAACCTGTCAGAAAGCAAAAACATAGCTAATGTGTGCGATCAAAGGGACGTGATGTTTGTCAGTCATATCGTGAGTCACCGATATTCGTGTTTTAAATAGAGCTGATGGTTGAGAAGGAGCTTTTGAGAACGCAAAAGAGAGTAAATTCCATTTATCTGACCGAGAAATCAGAAAAGATCAAACAGAACGTAGAAAATATAGAGTTTAGCATTAAGGATTTTGCTACACCTCTAGGTCTGGTTAAAAAAAAAAAAAGATTTCATCAAATTCCTGCTTCCATGCTTTACAGTCACAGTCACCTGCTGCTCATTGACAGTGGGGAGCACCACGGGCATGACAGCGGAGGGAGTCTCATCCACGGGACCCCTGGTAACGACCAGCTTCACCCTGTTGCCGCACTGCCTGAGGACCTGGGCCACCTGCTCGCTGCCCATGCCGTACAGGTCAGTGTCTCCGATTCTTAAGATGTGGTCCCCACTGCGCAGGCGGCCATCCTGAGGTAGAAAAACACGTTTTTTTTGTCCTGGTCTGTGTAGCTTCAGCAGAGTGACAGTTAATTCTGCGCTTGCTTGCAATTATCTCATTCTCATTACATCAAACTGACAGGAGTCATCCTTCCAGAACATTGAAAGTGCGGCATTAAACTGTATAAAACAACTCTGCGAAACCAAAGCCGGCTCTCTGAGATGCATCAGTTGAATCACCTGATCGGCTATGCCTCCGGTAAGTATGGTTTTGACGATGACCCCAGTGGTCTTTCCTCCGACGATACCGAAGCCAAGACCGGTGCCGTCGTTGACCAACTCAATTGTCTCAACATGTTGCCACTGAGAGAACATGAGGTGAAAGGAAAAGGTAAAGGAAATGGCTGAATAATGTGGTTTCAACAAAAATGCATTGCAACATACACCAGGACAGTGTTTTGTTTATGTGCGTGTTTGGATTCCTACCGCACTTGAGTTGGCCGATACTGTGCTGGCAGCAGAGGGCGTGCGGGACACCACAGGACTGGCCAGCTGAGGTATTGGCCCTCTAGCCACCACGAGTTGAACCATCTCTGAAGCACACTGTAGGATTCCTATAGCCTGCTGGTGGGTCACCGTCTGATCCAGGGGCTGGCCATTGATGGCCAAGATCTGGTCAGCTTCTTTGAGCTTCCCATCACTGTAGGCGCAAGAAGCATAGAGCATAGCATTACACGATGCAAAGGGAAGGGCATAGCCTTAGTCCGAAGTAACAAATGTTTGGAACAAGCTGGTACTTCCTGTAAATTAGCCAATTTGTAATCCAAACATCCTCATAAGCAACTGAAATAGACTTCTCTAATTCCTTAATTCTAATTCAACAATCGCCCAAATGTTGAAGAACTTTCTGGGACGTTGCTACAAGCTTAATCACGCTCGAAGTTTGTCAGTGTTGCCCTACGAAAAGACCGCACGTTGTCCCTTACCAGTGAGCGATACTTCCTGGTTGAATTTCCTGGATGAAGATGCCGAGTTCTCCGCGGTTCTCGCTCTTCAGGCCCACCACGCTGAAGCCGAGACCTCCGGACGCTGGCTTCTGGAGCTCCACGTGTGTTACGTAGCGCCCCTGCATCACACACACACACACACACACACACACATATATATATGTACACTTTGGCCCCATGCTGATTCACTGTAGCATCAAAGCTACTGGCAGCCTTTAGAAGTCTATTTGAAGTGCCTCTGGGAGAGAAAAGCACAGTGTGCAGTCTGTGGATGTTTGGTTTGAGTTGTAGGACACATTATTAGTAAGCACAATAATTCAGGTTTTTCTGTTGGTTATACCTGTGCCATGGAGTGGATGATGTGTTCAAACTCTTCAGATGCTGTTTTGCCATTGATGTGTGCAGCTGCAGAGAGGTCAGTGTAGGAAACATTGCTGCCATTGGGCTTGGCTGCTGTGCTGTGATCGCTGAGGTCGCTCCCTTGTGTTGAAGGGACAGTCCCCTGGAAAAATACATTTTAAAAACCATTGTGAGTAATGTTGAAAAATTCAGATACTATCTAAATACTAAATAAGATGAATAGGATTACAACACGGAGAAAGCGTTAAAAAACAGCGTCGAAACGTCTGTTTGGTTTGCAGCTTCGACGCCACATTAGAGGTTTGGATTCCTGCAAAGCGATCCTGTAGGCATTACTGACGCTTTAACAACCAAACACAATCAAAAGTTTAAATAAATCGCATCTCGATCCATCCGTCGCGTGAACGTAAACATTTAGCGCGTTTAATTTTAGACCGCAAAACCCTGAATCTGGGAGTGTTAAACCACTGGGATGTTTGTTATCCCACCATGATTAGCTGGATCTATGGCAGCCTAATCCTTCAGGAGATAATGGCTCTTAGCTGATGTTCCAACAATGACTCGACTCCAAATACAATATTTCCATCATGGTAGAGGGGAGAATCGTCACTGGCCATCTGGATGCTTGGGTTTTTAATTACTGCAGTGACTTTACTTGTGTGACAGATGAATTACATGGATGCGACAACTGCATAAAACAGAAAAGCTGCAATTTCATTAGGCGTTTACGACCGTCTGAATTAGATTCTAAAGGACAGACATAATAACACTCCATTTGGCACGTGGCGTTCCAAGCTCAAGCTGTCCTTGCGAACTTGTGAATTAGCATCAGGAAGTTGACTGTACAACTTTCAGCTTCGGAAGCATGTACAGTAAACTGAGCTTACTTTAAACAGAGCCTCAAATTAGACCTCGGAAACAAAGCAAAACTGGACGGGACACATTAGTGCTGCGCGCCGCAAACAAAAACCCTATGGGCCGGGCTAAGTTAGCGTAGCATGCTGCTAAGTTGCTGTCCTCATGCATGAGCTTTGTTAGCCGGGGCCCTGGCTAAGAGGATTAAAGTTCCAGTTTGGTTCTTGCACATTTAAGAAATTGTTTCTGCCCCACTTCACACGGCAGCAGTGCGCTCTTTCTCATTGGAGAGCAGGGCCTCGTCGCCATAGCGACACGGGCTGAGCGAGGCCTAACTAGCTGAGCCAGAAGACGGACAGCGTGCGAATGTGTGTGCGTGCGTGTTTGTGTGTATCTGGCTCTTGTCGCACCATCTCTCCAAATTGGTTCAGCTGAAGAGGGCCAAACAAGCGCAGCTGGCTCTATAAAAATGTAACAGAGACTCATGTTTGGTGCTGCTTCTGAAATATGTCTCTTTATCACTGTTAAAACACAGCATGGGACCATTTTCAGATCTGAGGTACCGGTAGTTTAAAATGATCATCTTATGGTTAAGATTTGCTTAGTAAAATAAACATACACAGAAATACAGATATAATAATGTAACTTGTAAGTTAAATCACCAGTGAACAAAAATGCCACAAGGGTTTTAATAATCTAAATTCCACAAGGGGTGAAAAAAGCTCTGGCATCTCTGCCTCCCACTGCATAGCTCGCATATTTCCATCTCTGTTTCTCAAACGCTTACCCCTGGCCCCTTTCCACTGTGACTTAAGAGCTCTCTCCTTCCACTCAAACGTTCAATTCTCAACGGGGAGAATCAGCCAGAAAAAAGACTCCCTGACTTAGACCAACTATCTCTGCTCATGTACCCATATTATACCAGGCTTGTGCCGTTGTTCGAACCCTGACAGCAATTTGGCCGTGGCAGCAAACACTGCGGAGGGTGAGGATTGGACGGTGATGGGAGGGCGCCTTGACAAGAGCCAGAAACAGAATGAGTGAGGTCCCCCAGGAAACAGGGAAGAGACGGGGATAAGCAAACCTGAAGAATATGGATGGGAAAGATATTCTTAGCTATTCTGAGCTGCTGCATTGGTAATGCAGGAGTTTCAGTTTGGTCTGGAGGCTTATGGATGATGTCACTGTATTTTGTCGCAGAAATCATATACAATCCATACCAGATATATAAAAATACATCAGGCATGACATCGTGACTACCTTACTAATATTGGGTCTTCTGAGGGCGTCCTGTGGTGTCTGGCAACAGTGTGTTGTTGGTGGGGGCCCTTGGGTCCTATGGGTTGAGGGGGGCCTCTGTGGATCAGGCTTGTTCTACTTTTTTTCATGTTTTTTGAGTTGTTCCTAAACTATTTTTGTGTGTGTCTGTGTGCATCCTGCTGGGGTGGCTGCTGCCATCGAGGAGTGTCATTGCTATGGGGTGGGGGTGCCTGTCTGGTCTAGGTGGGTGCTACATGTCTTAGTAACATCCAAAATAATCCCAGGTCCAAAACTTGTATCGTAACAGGATGGTCAATATTATTCACTTCACCTGTCAGTGGTTTTAATGTTGTGGCTGATCGGGTAACTACTAATGCAGGGCTGTAAATTAACTTCCATGAGTTGTGTTCATCACTGACATCAATCCTTCAAAACAACCCATCCCGTAAACAAAAAGTATTAAGACGTTATGGTAAACACATCATCCAGTAGTTTTGTATTTTGCTCTTACCTGCTCCTTGAGATGCTGGACTGACTTCTGCAAGGCCAGGATCTGGTGGAAGAGGGGGCTCTGGAGCACTGATTTGAGCAGGCTGAGCTTCTCCTCGGTGGGCACCTCCCCCCGCTCCTTGAGTTTGGCCTGGAGACGCTCCACCGCCTGCAAGGCACGCTGTGTATCTGCAGGCCGTCGCATATTTTAGTGACAGCGCCCGGGCCGGAGCGAAGGCGTGGACAAAAGGGGAAAAGGAGGCGTGGGAGAGATAGCGGTGCAGAGAAGAGACGAGGACAAGAGCTTTTTTTATCAGCACGGGCGAAGATAGTGAAGCCGGGAAGGGTTAAATGGATGTGACCCTGTTTAGTCATTTAAATACCCTTATTCAGTTTAACCTTCGTGACAATTTGACACATACCTTGAACTCTTTTCTTTTTTTTTTTCCTAACAGTGATTTAATAAATAAAAGCATAGAGGAGTAAAGTCACATATCACAGCCTGGGCTTAGCTAAGGCTGAGTAGTGCTCAACAGACCTTACGATATAAAACTCAGCCACAGGTTTTTTTTTTTCTTTTTTTCGCACAGAAGAGAAAACTCCATTCTCAACGCACTGGTTGTTCTCAGAATAGCAATGTTTCCTTTTCTTGCCCCTCGGGGTCAACAGTGGGCTGCACAGGAGCATAGCACGGTTATCAGGAGGAAAAGATAAAAGAAGCAGTTCCTTTATGGTTTTGCTTGCTGGACCCTGCATAAGTCCCACAATGGAGTGAGTCCGGAGTGGCTTGTTAGTGAGGACGGGCCAGCCAGACGTCATCTGGGCAAAAATGAAGCAATTTCTGGAGCTCACCCACTGTGACTAACGCCTAATAGGCCGTGCACAGGGGCCAAAGCACTTCCTGCACTTGTTGTTTGAACAAAGGTTGTAAACAGGACAATAACCCTTTTTTTTTGCCCGTAAATGTATCACTCATTGTCTTTGCCTCAATGCGTATATGATTCTTGGGATATCTGAAGTACTAGATCCAATCCTCAATCCACTTTCTTTAAATATGGACTGAAATGTGAATTAAAATTAAGCTTCCATCCTCACGAGTCCAAGGCTGAAGTACAACACCCCCTCCAAACTACACATCACAGCTCAGAGATAGTACATGGTCAACATGCCAGTCTTGAGAGTGACCGCAGATTGCGGCTTTAAAGGAAGAAGCTGGCAGCACTGATCTGGCTTCACGCTTGACAGCTGGGCAAATAAATCTCTACAGGGACAAACAAACAATCAAATTTATGGCGACATCATCAGATATGGCAACACTGGCAGTCCACAGGGCTTGAATTGAATCCAGGGCCTCTCACGCTGGTGGAGAGAAACTCTCAGCAGGAGCCAAATGTGCAATGTGGAAGCAGTGAAGAAGGACACTCAAATGACTAGATCGGATCCTGATTCAAAAACCGCTTACTTTAAAGTGAAGATTAGGATAAGGTTTTTGTTTACTATATCAGGACTGAATCTTAATTAAAGTATTATCTGTTTGCCCGGATTGCTTCAGTCCATTTAGGAACGTAATTTAGAAACACAAAACGCTTTTTAAAGTTACACCGTATTCAAGACTGAGGTATGTAGTGATTCTACTAATATTATTATTTTCTTCTATTTATCACCATAATAAATACTACAGACTCAATACAGTGTATTTGGTGTCATAAAACAGTAAAAAGCAATTACTTACCCATTGTTTCTATCATGTTTAGAGCTCCTTCTCAATGAGATTTCTTCCCTTTTTCAAGGCCTGGAAAATGACCAGAAGAATAGTTTTCTTAGCACTTAGCCAAATGAATATCAGGGCACAGATACGCATTTTCTCTCTTCCACAAAAGATGTCTAAGTGAGGAAAAGGCCCATTTATCTATGAACCCCAAACTTCTTAAACATCCTCCTTTTCTTTACTATTACACTATCATTGTTTGTCACCCCACCTCTCACCTGATAACAGCTGGGATAGACTCCAGCCCCCCCGCAAACCTCGCAACGTTATAGCAGATGAGATGTGACAACATTATTGATGGATTAATGTAGAAAAAGTTAGCACCTCGCCAACAGTTTGCATGCAACGTGTCAGCAGCAGGCTTTAAATACCCCTTAAATACAATTTAAATATCCAGTTAGTCCAAATATCAACTTTTTTCATTCAAATTATACCTACACTTTGGTCCGCACAGGCTCAAAGGGAATACAGTAATTGTGTTACACTGACATTTCTTATGTCACACTAGTTGAGATATCCACATAAACAGTCTGCCATCAAAATGCATCAATGAAATCTGAAATGCCAGAAGGGAAAAAAAAAAAAAAAACACTTTACACTTCCTAAACAAAGCCACAAAGATCAGTAAGATTACTCCTGCCTCGACACTTTAAAAGGTGGTATTTGATATTTGTCGACTGCTTTGAAGCCACGACGGCTGCGAATTCCAACGGAGGGAAGGAGTCATACTTGACTTCAGAGGTGGCTTTGTTAGAAGCGTGGCATGACTAAGGGAGACATTACACGATTAAAGGAGATTGGTCAGATAATTAAAAGCCCTGTATAGACTCCCAGAATAGCTCCAGTATAGCGTACGTGGCCACGGGATCTCCGCGCCATTGGTTTGTGTCCATCGCATTTGGTTCCCAGCATACCTGTCATGGTAAAAACAGTATGCTATAGTAGTCATAGTGTTTTATTTATCTTTTGATTTCTGGTGGCCAACGGTGCAAAACACCCACCACCTCAGCTGGACAGTTGCACCACGTTGTACATTTGCACTCTTTAACTGTAAAAGCATTATACGTTCCAAGCATTTCATTCATACCAGTCATATCATTCCTTCCCTACTAATTTACATTTTGTCTGTGTTATTAACTCAACTCTATTTCCAAGTCCCGCATTTAATCTTGGCTTCGTGAAGGTATTTAATATTTGTTTAAAAGAACAGAGAGAGCTGCTGATTCAACTGCGTTTCAGTTTGGGTTTGCACTACTATGAAATTGCGCTGCGTTGGAGCGATGTATGTTTTGAATACATCCAATAAATATACATGATGATGGCGCTGATTTGCCATTTGTGTTGTTGAACTTTATAACGATTGCGATGGGGAGATTTAGTGAAGGAGATTTAGTGAATGACCACCTTCCTAATATTGTGTAGGTCTCGCTCGTGCCTCCAAAACAGCTGCCTCATGACATAATGGACATGGGTCTTCTGAGGGCGTCCTGTGGTGTCTGGCTACAGGATGTTGTTAGTGGGGGGGCTTTGGGTCCTGTGTGTTGAGAGGAGGGGTGTAGTCTGGTTTGGTCTGGTCTAGGTAAGCGGTACATGTCTAAGTAACATCCACATAAATCTCAGGTCCAAATGTTTCCCAGCAGAAAGTTGAATTTGTCAGTGGTCACAATGTTATGCCCGATCAGTGTAATTCCTCATATGTGTGATCATACATAAATCTGACTCACATCCTGTTATTACCTCGTACTATCCTATATATTTCTGTAGCACTATACCTCAAATGCAGTGGCCGTGTTGTCGGGACACACTAAGTATCCTCTGATGACTCACAACCAACAGGCCTGAGGAACTTGAGCTGCTGTTGTTAACCCAAAACACGGTTAGCTTTTAAGTTAGCATTTGCCTCCCGAAAATAACAGACCGAGCTAATGAGAACTGCTGGCTCTTATATTTTATCGTGTAATCGTCCGCCTTAAAAAAAATAAAAATGAAATGTCGGTCAAACATGTCCCAGTTTCGCCAGTGTTTCCGTTAACTGGCGGTTTTAGCAGAGCAACAGTCGCTTGTTGACTGCTGCTAAACCAACGGTGTTTTGAATATAGTCGCCCAGACACTCGGGACAATCCGCTTTTCTCAACTCCTCCTCCTCCTCCTCCTCCTCCTCCGCCTTCATCTATGGAGCAAGAAAGCAACAGGCTTCCTTCCGATAAGGAGGACGGTAAAGAAGTTGGTATCCTATAGGGTTTGTAGCAAGGCTACTATAACGCTGGCCGTTCACAACACGCAATAAAACACTTTAAACTTGAAATATGAGCTATTTAAACCCGTCTTGTTTGGTGACCCGCCGCGACGGCAGAGTATTTATTCCCCCCACTATCATTAGCGACATTTTAGCGAAAAAAAAAAAAAAAAAAAAAACGACTCTTACTGACGCCTAAGTTTATATTAATGTTTGATAAGGTTTTCCTGGAGGTAAACGCGTCTGAAAAATAGCCACTTACATAAGTGTGGAGCGTCCACGAAACCCCGGCGGCTGGTATCCCGTGTTATATCCCGTGTTGTCCTGCGGCTAACGGCGCACTGTCTGGGGCTTAAAGATGGGGCGTAGAGTAACTCGATCCTCTGTGGACATTCGCAACAAGAGAGGGGCTGCTCCGAGAGCTACACTGGGACTGAAGCGCCGCTTGCTGGCTGCCCTGACACCTAGGACGGAGATGTCTTGTCAGGTCTGCCCCCTCCCCTGACTCCCTGCTCCGGCCGGAGCTAAGGTCAAATAATAAATCCCTTCCTGGACACGGGGTTCCCCTGACGGTTTACCACGGGTATACAGTAGTGTGGGGGGAAAAGCGTTGGCCCCTTCCTGGTTTCTTATTTATTTATGTATTTGCACGTTTCTCACACTTAAAATGTTCCAGATCATCAGACAAATTCAAGACAGAGGTTTAAAAATAAAAAACTACATGTGTGAAAAACTGATTGCCCCCCCTAAACCTAATAACTGGTTGGGCCACCCTTAGCAATAAGGACTTTACAGAGTTTTTTGTAAGGTTTTCCAGCATTTTTAAGGTCATGCCACGGCATCTCAATAGGATTCAGGTCAGGACTTTTTGTTTGCTTGTTCAAACGCTTTGTTGTTGGGAGTGGATTCTTTGAGGATGAAATGCTGTATATTGAGATACTGTGAAATATCCACATATTTTGCTCTTTTTTTAAAATAGCGTTTTTTTGTCATATATCTGGTTAGAAAGTTCGCAGCCCTATGACAGAGCCGATGAATTGAAAGATTCTGGCCCTCTCCACCGTGTACGTTGCTCATCCCTGATCTGGGTTGTTATTGACGCTATATAAATGAAACTGAATTGCAGTGAATTTAATGAATAACGGACGGGCTGCAGGAACATTGAGGAACGAAACATTCAGCATGGAACATTCTCTAAAGGTTATTTTTGAAACGCTTTTACAAAAACCTTCAGGGACTGTTCATAGAAGCTTTCATAAACCCTTCAGAGAACTTTCAATGAAGCTTTAGGGAATATTCTCTAAAGTTTTTTTTTCTTCTTTTACCTTCAGAGGACATCCAGGCAATATTCTCTTTATGATAAATTTAAAGGTCCCAAAGAGAACGTTTCCAAAACGTTTTTGTTAACTAAAACCTTCACAACGAATAACCTTCCAGGAGCATTTGGGGAATATTGCTGACAAACCATAGCCCTCAGGGAACTCTCACAGAACCTTGAGAGAATGATCACTTTTCAAGGTTATTTTTATGAATTTGGTGTATCTGGGAACAATGCACCCTCTGCAAATTATTATTAAGTGTGTATTATACAGCTAATTACTGTACATAGTGTTTCTCGTTCATAAATTGCAATTGTTATACATATATATATATATATATATATATATATATAAAATTGTCAGAGATTCTTACTTCTTATTTTGTGACCTGTTCACATTTCGACGCAAAATGCTAAGCTGTTAATTTGGCTCCGAACGTTCATTCTTCATTCATTCTTATCCATATCCAGTGAGACTTAGCTTGAATAGTCCTCCCTTTGTTTTCCAGGCAATCTACTGTGAGCTCTTAAGAGACTTTAGCAACGAGCAGAACGGAGTAGCAGGAGAGCCGGGGCGTCAGCCGAGGTTAAATCATAATCCTCATAACCCAATATTTTAGCGCTGACAATATAAAACAGCTCGCAGGAAATTACAGGTGAAGGGTATTATCATGAAGTGTAGTTCTGGGAGGCAAAACATTCAGATTGTTTGGTCTGCTGCATTTAAATTGGCTCCTTGAAATTATTTTCCGAGCCCTCCGCGACCTCCCGGTGAGTGGTACAGGTGCAGAAGCATGCTGTTTAGGTGCCCTTGAGAAAACACCGTAAATATACGGAGGAACGCTACGGCTGTCATTCTTTTTGAAGATAATTGGAGTTATCGTGGGGCAGATGCTTGATCTGTTCCCATCTCTGACATTGCGGCAGGGGATCCACGGTAAAACTGTCACAAGTCTCGTATTTTATTGCCGCTTGATGACAGTTGGCGACTGTAGTAAACAATTTAGCGGCAAATGATTGGAACGGTTTTTGGTGAGTCCGGTACATTAAGGAGTTTGATCAGGATAATGATTTTTTCATCTGTTAATTAAAGATGTCCAAAATATTAAAAACACTGACAGGAAAAGAAGTAAATAACATTGACCAGACTAGACTAGCCTGACTAGATCACAAACTGATCCACAGAAGTCCCTCCCCTCAACTCGTAGGACCCAAAGGCCAACACTAACACCATTCTGTATCCAAACACCACAGGACACCCTCAAAACGACCATGTCCATTCTCTAATGAGTCACAGACCTACACAAAATTAGGAAGGCGGTCATAATGTTATGCCTGATTTGTGTACATCCAGTTTGTCGACCACATGCAGACTCTCATTTAATGCTGACACCCTCGGATAATAAACACTGAAGTGTAATAAACAGTAAATGGTGCAGTTTTGATTACAAGTGGAAAGGACCAGGAAGGACCTTGCCTCGGAGAAGGACATGGCAAACTGACAAAAACCCTGAATTCTCCATTTCTGTCCTGTTTACGGAATTTTGCGTTCCGTTCCAGACAGCGAAGTGGCGCGCCCATATTTGAATTTGATACGAGCTGTTATCCGAAATGAAACATACCAAATACCCAGTGGGATGGAATGGCCTGCGTGCTAACTCAGATCGAGCAGCACCAGAATAGCAACACTATGATTATATTTGCATTGTTTTCCCCATCACTGTAGGGGAAAGGGCAGGGCTGTGTTGTAGGCAGGTTGCTGATCAGGTATTCCAGCAGTGTTAAACTGTCCTTTTTGGCCGTGATGCTGCCATGTCCAGAACTTTTTTTTTTTTGCTATTGTTTTTGTGGCCCTCAAACCCTCAGGGGATAGCTGGGAGGAACAGATTCACTCCATAACAAGTCATTTCCACGAGAGGGAAAGACATACAAGCAGCTTTCAGAGAGCCGATACTGACTAAATCCCTTTGCTGTTTTTATCTTTACTTCTCCCTCCATCTTATCCACCGAGTAACTCCCCTTTTACTCTGACAATAAGCCACTTTTATGTGGGAGGTCTGACTCAGCCAAATGCTGAAAAAGACAAGAGATTGAAACAAGACTGAGAGGGAGGAGAGGGGAAAAAAAAACATCTTAGCTCAGTACTAGGCTACTTCAGCGTTTTTATTTTTATACCTGTCTGTCACAGAGGCCTTCAGCAGTAGTCATTGTTTGAAAGCGCTTAGTGACATGAGACATCAAATCTCTGATAATAACGGGATTCAGATATCTTTTTTGCAGCAAGTTCTTTTCTCCGCTTCGCTCCTTACAATACGGGCAGAAGTATGAGTCACTGGGAACTGGATTTCAATCGGTTATATATATATATGAATCCCGTAATTTGAACTTGCATAGTTTCATCCAATCTGTTCATTTCATTTTAAATGGGGTTGATTCAGTGCGGTCAAAGCAAAGGGTGAATAAGTTGGACCAAAACAAAGAAATAGCAAGAAATAAGAAATTATATTCTTTAGGCAATCTGTATGCAGTGATGGACAGAGGAGTAACAGTGACGCACCATCTGAGTCAATTTAGTCACAACCCAATCACACTGACTTATTTATTTATTTTTACTTTTCTTGCTGGGAAGTCTGCTCACCTGTTAACCAATTAATCTCCGGCAAAGATTTGCTGAGCCAATCAAAAGGCGAATAAGTTAACTTGTGTCTTTCGAACCTAAAACAAAGATACAAAAAGGTTGTTCAGGCTTCGTGTGGAGATGGACAGAAGTACAGCGGCAGCCTAGTTATACGTGACATCTGTCTGCCGTTGAGTCCGTTTTGTTTGCAACAGGATAGCAGTTGTCAAAGAAACAAGATGTTTATGATTCGCTAGTGCACCCTAGAAACCGAACCACTTTTTTCTTGTTTGTGGTGTAAAGTTTTCAAGGATGGTTTCTGTCATTGTTGATCGTTATATCATGCTCAAGTATACCCAAGCTATTTTCTGTGAAGTTTAGTTATTTTTTTTTTTTTTTTTGAGTTTTTTGACAGGACATGACATCATGATGAGTAGTTGCCATGCTACCCGTTCCGCGACGTGGTCCCATATGTCCGCAAGAGTAGAAAAAATAACTAACTAAACAAATATAGTTTATAATCCAACATTTCCTTGTGACTGGTGGAGGTAGAGTTCTTGGCTTCAGACTCCAAAGATGGCGCCACTCGTAACCTCGCATCAGTTTGGCCAGTGGAAGGAAGTGAGGATGCATTGTCCATATTTATCTACAGTCTGTGTTTGAAAAACAGTTCTTAATGAAATCCAGGCCTGTTATCAGACTAATTGGGTAAAAACTGAGTTTGGCTATGCTAGACTCAGTGGCGCTGTATGAGGAAAGTTAGGACAATTCCAAGGGCCCTTGACTGTCATTCATTCAGGATTCGTGTACCATTCATTCATTTGAATTTCAGTTCAGACCAGAAAATCAATAAAATCGTAAAACAGTTTGTTATTTCATTATTGGTTTCTCTTGTTAAAAGAAAACACAGATTTTAACCTCTATTTCTAATATTCAGTTTAATGTTTTGGTCAAATGTGATTTTTTTTTCCATAGGGCCCAATATTCCAGACGGCGTCCTTGGCCAGACTAGAACTATTATGTCCGTTGTAAAATATACAGACAGCGAAATAGTCTACATAATAATATCCGAATTTGAGTCTGAAGATAGCTTCAAAATATAAAAACCAGGTGCAGTAAATGGCACTATTTCATCTTTATAATAAGGCGTCGCACATGTAAAGTATGTGATGATGCAGTAAGTACCAGTGTTTGACAGCCTCAGTGCTTGGGGCCATTGTCAGATGTTTTCCATAACTACATGTAACCAATAACAAAAATGAAGGCACGACACTCTTTGAAAACGTGCCGACACAAGTAATGCTGCAGCCGTGTTCATGGTGCATAGATTATTAATGTACTTTGCGCCAGTCACATTCACGTAGCTTGATTGCACTTTCTGAGGGAAAGTGATTATTCAAGGGCACAGTCATTTTGCAATGAAAATTATGTCCTCTATAAAAAATGACACCTCCACATGAAAACTACACATTTTCCCTGTCAGAAACTCACTTTCAGATATCAGGCTTTATTGTATATCAGCCCCGCATAGGAAGTCACAGGGTGTAATAAAGAAATGCCCGGAAGGAATCACAAATTTCAGTGTCTGAATCATATCGGCAGAGCGAAAGCTGGCGTTGTCTGGCTGTCTTGATTTATTGCCAGTAAATCCATCAACATTCAAATAGCCTTTGGAACTGTTACATCCCCAGAAGATGTAAAGAGCTCACAGAAGGAATCAGACGTTTTATTTTTCGTGCACAAGATTCAGCTCAAGACTAATGAAGCAAAGATTTATTAAGTATGTGTTTTTTTTGTGCTTTGTGTGAGCAGGTCATCAGGGTCGGGAGACTGAAAATTTTAACTTTGGCCCATGTAATGTTTCAGGGCAATGGTCAAATAGTCCATCGTTAATCAATAAGTCTGGTCCTGTTGGGAGTGCGACTGTTTAGATGGAATTTAATGTCAGTCTAGCAACTACTTTTGGAGATTTTCAAGACTTTGAGAGATTATTTTGTGTCTTGGAGGGTTATGTGAGAAGTCGTAAGGTTGTCAAAATCAATCAGGTTGTGCATCTTGGGAGCGTAAATGTTGGCACCAAATGTCAAGCCAATCCAGGCATAAAAATCAAAACCAGTGGCACACAGTTTTTAATAACACTTGAAACTCAAACTCCAGTTTTCTTCAGCACTTAGCTCGGATACGTACGTAACCCAGACTGTTTATCTCTTCATGTTCATGATAATAAACATTTATTAGTGAACTCGATGAGGTGAATCAACAAAGAATTTGTATCATTAGTGCATATTTGTGTATCAGGATCTCACTGTGAAATAAATACGAGTTGTGATGCGATTCGGTGTGATTAGGAGTCGAGTGCCTTCAGCATGTGAGAGTTCGCAGCTGTTCCATTGCTTTCCACAGGTTCCTTGATTGCTAACCTGCCTTGGTGGCTTATTACTGACAATTCATTGCGTCTCGCTTCAAGTTTCTGTGACACTACACCTTGAGGAGCCTGCCTTACTTGAAAGGGCTCTGAAAGCAGTTAACCAACCCATAAATCCACAATATGTGACCTCGGTACACCAGGCAGCGGAAGTTCAGGCTTTAACGCTGACATTTCTCGGAACAGACTGCTGTTGATGTCATTATGTTGGGAGTCGAGGGCATTTGAATACAATGCGAGTCGCAGCCGGTGAGTGGTGAGGAGTTTGATGAATGAGTCGCAAATGATGCTTTGAAGAAAGCCGTTTGAGGAAGAAAATGTGACAACTGGCCAAATTAAACGTAATATATGACCAGAATGGGTCTCTCAACAAATGTCTTTGCATCTGAGTCTGTAGCGATAATATTTCATTTCAGAGTTACATTTTGTGCTTTTTTTTTTCACAGGAAGCCAAAATTTGTAAAACATTGGCAGAAATGTAACTACACTCACTGGTATTAAGGAGAAATATATTGGTGGCCTTTACATTCTTCAGGGAAACGTTTGGTACTTTTGTCTTATCTATATAAAAAATATAGCATGTCCATATGTCCTTGAAGCCTTCCTCTTACAAATTGTTTGTGGTTGGTAGGTGGTCTGGAACCCCTCCCTTGGGAGGTGAGTAGGCTCCTGCAAAGTGTAACAACAACATAGTCAGCCATATCCACTTGAATTTTTCTATGACAAAATGGCTTTCCAATTACTATTGTTTTTTTTCTCTGTGTCTGTTAAAACACACCACATAATGTTGCCTTGTTACCAGATTCGTATTAAGGAACACAATAATATGGTATTTCATGGGAGGGGGGAAAAGATAGGGTCAGTGTTTGCAGTTAATTCTTTATCAAGTATGTAATATCAGTAAGCTAACATGAGCCAACGCTAACATTACTTTTGTATGTTTACCTTCCTAGCTGGGTCAAACTTCACATGCGCCAGACATACAAAGGAATTGAAAAGACGTTTCTCACTATCGGGCAAAAGACAGTCAGCAATAGCAGCAGAAAATTTCTGTATAATTTATTGTTGCAATGCAAAAAGAGAGTTTTGAAGTAACATTAGCATGCTAGCACGTTCAAACTGACGCGCTAGGAAACTCGTTTACCTTCTTGGCTGAGCATGTTGGTGTGCTTTTATTTTTGAATTAGCACAAAGCACAGACTATATTCACCTAAAGTACAGTAACTGAGTAAGTAAAATTGAACCGTTTCGACAAATTGAGACAGTCCATGCTAAGTTGCTGTGGCTTTAATATAACTGGTCTCTGTGCATATGTGCTGTTCCGTGGTGATCAAGATAAATGGGTGAACTGCAAGGCCAGCTAAACGTTCTCTTTTAATTTACCTCACAGAGTAGTTTTAGCATAATATAGTCAGAGTTCTGATCTCATAACATTAGTTTTTTTCAAGGTGTCTCTTTCACTGCTCTTGTGTGGTGGTAGAAGTAAATACATGGACATTTACTTAAAAGATGGCAACACTTTTGGGTCTCTCTCACACCCAAGAAAAGGCCATTCGTTTCTCTTGTAATTTTTTAAGAAGGTTTATGCCACAGGTATTTGAATATTACCCAAGCCTTTTAGCACAAGTTGCACTAATGTGTCTTGTCAACAGTCCGCGTCTGGTTTATATTTACTTACTCTGTCATCATTTTCACACCACGCTTTAAAGAGGGTACATCACAGAGATTTGTGCACGCTTGTCACGATGATAAATAATGTAGTGTTGTTTGTGGAATGTTGTTAATTACCGAAGTAAGTGCTGTGATGTATGTGTGACAGGCCAGAAAAGGGTGTATCTTATCAGCAGTCTGTGCGAAAACTGTCTGCTTGTTGGTTGATCTTCCATGTAGCAATACACATGACCATCTGGTAATTGTGGGGCTATATTTCTAGGCAGACAATGGGATTTTGAACATATAAGGACACAATAAATTGTGATTATACACCCATACTCAACTGTGGTTAGAGGCTGGAGGTAACAAATGTGTCTCAACTGCACATAATCTCCTAATAATAGAGTCTTTGTATTGACAAAAAGAAATCCGGATAATATTTCTGGATCACACCTACAGTATTAGGACCTTTCCTTTTACTTACCATTGTTCTCATTTCCAAGGGAAAAGTGTGGAACTGTGAAACCGGAGAAGCAGAAGTAGGACATGTGTCAGTCTTTGTTCCCATTTGAATTTCTGTACATTTGATCTCCTCTCTCCCAGACTTACACCTTTAAATAACATGAATGGGTCTAGTAGCGACGTTAAGATAAACTTAACTTTTTCAAAATAAACTTTTTAATAGGTGTGCAAATGTGGCATGTTGTGCAAAATGTAATGCAACCGTCAGAAACCCGTTCTGAATCACTGCGATGTGGGTTGAGGGTGGCTCTTTTTAGCACAAAGCTCCAGTCGTTCCCTTTGTGGTGTCACCGTGTGCGCTGCTGCGTTTTCTGCTGCAGTGATTTTTTTTTCTTTTCTTTCTTTTTTTTTTTTCTCCCTAGTCATGGCCGAGTTTACACACAGCAATGGTCAAACTCACATCTCAAGGAAAACACAGCTGCACTCTAGGTGTATGTGTGATTATTAATGGAGCTCTTACCGTTACGGTGGTATGTAGATGACCTGACACGGGCAAACACGCAATGTTTTTGCTTGAGCTTTTATCTTTTCCGTGCACACACGCAACCTTTGCCTTCGTGCATAACATCTAACCTCATCCGTCTCATCCCCATAAACACTGCAGACACACAGACTCGCCCTTGCTCACCCAATGCATTAGACAGGCTCATCGATCCATCTTTTTGCTACACTCCATTGAATTATACACTCATTTTTTTTTAAGGTTCTGTCGAAATCATTAAACTTCCATTCATTAGGTGACAAATGAATCTCAAGTGGATAGCAGCCGATATTCTGACAGTGGAATTGTTGTTGTCAATTACATTATTCAAATGCCTCTATTAGGGCCGACGCCAGTATGTCTTAGTCATCGTCATGAATGAGATTTAAGAGGGAAAATCGGATCGTGTTCCAACAAACATGCTAACACACGGTCACCCACGCACTCACGCACAAAAACAGTCACAGCCTGCATGTTGGACTGTACTATGTTCAGTGATTTGTGACAATATGGTGCCGCTAGACCCACCATGACTGCTTCAGTTTTGAGCCATTTTAGTTATTGGACTGAGTCTTTATTCCAAAACATTAGTTTTATATTATCTTAGCATTTCTTTATTTAAATAAAAGGGTACTTATTTAGCATTATTGCTAAAAACTGGAGTGTTCTTTGGAAGTGAGACTGCAGTGGGTGAAAGAAATGTAGGTGTTACTTGTTAAAGTTTATTGCAGCTGACGTAATGTCAAATGTAGGCAGGCGTGTTGTGCCCACTGCCTGTGGGTAGTCGTGTGCCTGCCTGTACTGAAGTTAAATACAAAAAAAAAAAAAAGAAGAAAACTCAGCACATTTAGGACCATCTACAAAATAGTTTTAGGAGAATGAAATAAGTGTGTAGCTTGCTGGAATGCGCCAGATTTTACTGTGAAGGACTCCCATTATGGTTTAATTTAGTTTGAATTAAACCTGCTAATGCCTGACCATTACGGGGCACATTCTTACTCTTAAGTGTTTTCGACAAAAAGTATCTGAAATGACATTTCAGTCTCAGGAAGTTCATCAGATATTAGTCCGGTAAAGCTCGCAAGAGCGTAAAGCCTTGAATGTGCAGATGTTTTTGTTCCCTCATTATCAGAAGAAGTAGTTCTCAGTGCACAAAGCCTCTCAAGGTTGCATCAATGGCTCAAGAATAAATGGTTCATTGAGGAGGTTGTTGTTCAAATTTTCCTGGGTGTTTTAGTAGTTTTACTATAATCTTGCTATGGTGGGTCCCTGACCCAATCCAAACATGACCAACTTATTGTCTCTTCTCTAAATCAGGGGTCTTCAATGTTTTTCAGGCCAAAGACCTGGAACTGATGAGAAATTAAGTAGGGACCCTCTACTTACTATGTGTGTTCTCTATTAAACTCGTACTAGTGCTATTTATATACATTATTATTATTATTATTATTTTGCATCCAATGCTAAGCTGTTCAAATAATACACAGGTCCAAAACTATTATTTTTTATTTTAATCATGTGCAACAGTAGGCCGTGTTGAAAAACTGTGGGGAGGAAATTAAAAAATGTATAAAAAAATGTCTAATCAATTAAAGTATCATGCAGTACCTCCACTGACCCTCTAGAGGTCGCGGACCCCCTGTGGAAGACCTATGCTCCATTAAGTGTTTTAATCTTTCCTGACAGTCATGTCAATTACAGCGATGTCTTGTTCAAGTTTTCTAACCCGTGGCTCCATATAACTGGTGACATGTTACTGGTCATGCAAGGCCAGTTAAGGCTGTTGAAGTAAGTCATAAGTGTGCATGACTGAAAGTGATCTTATTGCTTCAGACTTACTTGAGCTAATGTGCAGTTTTATTTATTTATTTATTACCAGTGATGTTTTGTGCAATATAAGCCTGTGAATATTGTTTAAAAAATGTCTCTTTTTTGGAGATATTGCTTGTTCATACTAGGCTATTTAGCTAACTGTAGGACCTTGCTCATCCATGCTAGGCGGTTTAGCTAGCTATAGTATCTCGACATTTCATAATAGGCTATTTAGCTAACTAACAAGATTTTGCTCTCTCATGCTGGTTGTGTAGCTAACCAAAACATCTATCCTTATTCTTGCTGGGCTGTCTAGCTATTGGTAGTATCTTGCTGATACAGGCGAGGCTATTTAGCTATTAGTAGTATCTTGCTCATACATGACAGTTAGCTGTTAGTAGCATCTTGCTTATACATGATAAGCTATCCAGCTGTTAGTAGTATCTTGCTCATAGGCTATTTAGCTTGCTAAGTGGCTCTTGCTCATTCATGCTGGATGTTTAGCTAACAGCAGGCTCTTTCCTATTCGTGCCAGTTTGTAGGACTAACTTGTAACTTGCTTGTCGATGCTAGGCTAAGCTAACTCCGTGTCTTGTTTGCTAGCTGTGAGCTCAATTTCAGTTTTTTGATGTGGCCCACCTGTAAAACTGAAACATACCTCCATGTTTTATGCTTTCTTATCATAAAATGTGGTTCTTCATGAAATGTCTTGAGTAATATATTATTTAAGTTTGTGAACTTGTGGTTACCAGTTGTGTTCAAGAAGCAAACAACCACACAGACAACAAATTCCAATTAAATCGTTTCAGTTTAATAATGAAAACATCACTGAAACATGAAACAATGTAAAAGAGGAAACTAGCACTAGGTCTAACTATGTTAGCTGTCTGTCTAATTAAGCACTGACTCATCAGACTACGACAGAATACTTTTCTTCATTTAGCCAAATTTGTCCCAAATTCTCATGTGGGCCATTTCACCAGTTTTGTATTAAGCACTTTCAGTTTAAATATCAGTAATATCACTTTTCTTCTCTGGCCCGCTTTGTACTCACTCTTCCCCTCAAACAGCTGAGGGAGGGCGTCTGGTCGTCGAAGCACTTAAAAGCACTACTGCATATGTAAGTGTCAGCACAGTGGAGATGATTGTTCCTGGGCTCGCTAGCGTAGATGAACAAATGGCCTCCGTACTACTGGATTCACTTTGCACAACAACTATCCCCATAAGCCTTAATTTTCCTGAACAGCTTTGTATTTGGCAGGAGTTCCTTATTACAGGATGGTGAGTAGCTGTACAGAGGTTTTATAGTGCCATGCATCACTTTATGGTGTTCAATTATGACCGTGTCTCAGGTGCTTAACTGTATGTATTTAGTAAATCTGTTGGCAGCTGGATATCTAGCATTAGCGTGTGACTCACACAATTATACATAACTGAAATGTTGGTGTTTACAAGGAAGTAGACACTGCTTGCCTTTTCCTTTTGCATATTTCATACATTAGCATTTCACGGTGTTTGCCTTGCGGCGCACTTAAACGCAATTCCAAAACTAAACACAAGAACATAATCATGCTTTCAATCTGTCGCGTATTTATTCGTCAGTACTTTGTTCTTTCTGTCTGTTATTCAAAGGGAAACAGTAGGTCTGCAAAACCAAATAAAATCTGAATCGAGCTTGAGCAGCCCAGTGTTTAGCCTTTGAGGCTATTTCATGTGTGTTTTCCACAGCACCTGGAAAGATGCACGTTGTGTGCTAGCAGAAGATGAAAAATCCAAAGTTCTCTGCTGAGGTAAGTTTTGAATTCATTGAACAAACAGTTGTTATTGCTCAGTTTTTACTACAGTTAGTCATATATTTTAAACTTAATACGTGCTACTACGGGGTAGCAGAAACAAGTTCCAAACTACACTGATACTCTTTGAGTGAAGCAAAATCAAAACGTCATGCTAAATCCACCACCATACAGTGAGTTAACTTGTTCATTTTCTTTTTTTTGTGTTTTCATGCCGTGTCCAAAAACAAGGCTGGTCTGTGAGAGTGAACCAGACGAGAAAGATTTAAAATCTTCACTGATTTTGAAATCGGGTTGCATCACGCACCTACGGAGAAGCTACGTTCTTCTTGCCAATCTCAAACTTGCACACTCATGTGAAAGTGGGAGTGTGGCAACACGATGTAATGTAGATAGTCTTGTCAGATCACGGAGCGGTGAATGAGCCAGCTCACGTGATCTCACAGGGAAGCGCAGGTAAACAAAACAGAGGGTGTAACGCAACTTCCTGCAACTCCTCGGATCAGGCTTTAATGTTTTGGCTGATCGGTGTAGAGTGTCAGCTGTGAAAGCGCTTTCAGCCGCCCTGCGTCCTTGTGAACGCCTCCAGCAGTGACGTAATCCACCAGATTTTACGTCCAAAATAACAAAGACGTTTGCTATTAACTGTGGCAGCCCAGACGAGCCTCTGAGCAATCGAGGAGATTTAAGACCGGATCTGAAAACCTCTCACATTACCATAATAATCTGGTTCCGAACCTCGGCACTAAGCGGCGTCCAAACCAGATTTCTCTTGATTGTCAGGGTGAATTATGGGATAAATCGTCCCGAAAATCCTGTAGCCCGAGTGAAGTTTAAAACTTCGCAGGGCTGAGTGGAACTGCCGAGTTTAATGGCAATTCCCTCCCGGTTCATCTCCACAAGTGACCCCTCGCATACGCAAGTAGTCATGTGATCAATTCTTAATATAAAAGTATCGATCACGGCGGCTTTAAAGTTGTACGTTGGCCGAGGGTTCACCGTATGAAAATCATTTTATCACTCTGCTTTCTGATTTAGGGTATCGTAAAGAAAAACACCTCAAACCGTGAAGCTTTTTTTTTTTTCCTTCTGTTTATGATTAGAATTTTTAAGCTCGAATCGTGACGAGTGTGCGTATGTGGGTGTTGTATCTGATTCAGTGAAAACACTTCACGTCAAACACCGACCCCATTCTAATATCGCAATTTAGAAGAGGCGCATGAAAATACGTGAGTTTTCTTTAATTCCTTGAAGGAGTTTGTTTTTCATCTGGCGGTCGTAAACGTTATCTCTGTCTGGACTGTCGGACCAGAATTAGTGTGAAAAAATCGCTTCCAGTTTGAAGCAAGAGGCCAATCCTTAAGCAGATCTGTTAATATTAGAGTAAAAGTTGTTTTTTTTGAGTGTGCGTAAACGTACGCTACACAAAACCTTACATGTGATTTCAAACTATTTGCCTGATCTTTGCCGAACAAAGAAAAAAACTGTCCGATCAGACAGCATTAAAGAAAAAAAACAAAACAACAACCATCCATTCTTGCTTTTCTTTAAATCTCAAAAAAAGGAGAGGCCGCCATGTTCGTGTAATTCACGGACGTTCGCTGTTGCTTTCATGAATTCCCCTGCAGTGCAACTAGATGTAGACGAGTCTGGATCGCATTCATCTCCATGTATTTGGGATGCTGTTCCATTTCAGAGCAGAGCAAAGCTGCTTATACTTTAATCATGAGGAGTGTGTTATTCAGAAGTTGAAAAAAGGAACTGATCTGAATCTGACTTGTATTCTATTAGTCTGCAGGCAACTGCATTTCTAATATTGATGCAGCCTTCATGTCACTGCTGGCGTCCTTTTTTTTTTTTCTTCTCCCGCTTCTTGTTTGTGCAGCCCGAGACGCAGGCGAGCGCGCCGCGCCTCACTTAAGGCGTCGCTTTGAAGCCGGCTGGTTTGTGCGAGCGTGATGGCATGCGGCTTCGGTCAGCTCTCCACCTGGAGAAATTCGTTTGCGTTGGCGTGGGGGTGCGCCGTGGGGGCGGGGGGCGGCGGAAAAAGCAGTGGTAGGCCGAGATAAAGCTGCACCTTTTCAAACGCAGGCATGCAGTTATTCGTCACGGCTGCGTTCGGGGGTTCAAGGTCTTCCTCAGACGACAGGAAAGGAGCGCGAAGAAGTAAAAAAAAAAAAAAAGTGATTTTGCCAGCTCTGTGCTCGCACGGGCTCATTAGTGGAGCGCCGGGTGAGTGATTGGATGATTACCTATTGTATGATTGCAATTAGGATTATTAAAGTGATTAATTGGCTATAGGGTGATTGAGGGGTTGTACTCGGCCCACGGTGGCCGCGGCTGCTGCGGCGTTCAGAGTTCACGGGGAGAGGTCACGGATTTTTTTCCCCGAGTCACAATCTGGGGGCTTAAAAACACAGCCGTTCGTGAGGAACACGCAGGGCGGGATTAAAAGACGGAGCCCTGACAGCCACGAGCAAAACCCATCCGTATGAATAATAGGCTTTCAGCGAGAAAAATGACCACGAGCTCTTCTCTGAGACACCCTGCGTTTAAAGGATCGTCGAGATGGAGGCGCATTTCACGAGATGTATTTAACCGAGACACCTAAAAGATAGTGTTGGGGGGGGAAAAAAGAAAAAAAAAATCAATCAGCTTTAATCTTCAGCCCGCATTTACTTGATTGAACTGTTAATTGGCAATTCTTCTTGTATTTTTCGAGATTCTTTTGAGAGGGCGAGAAAGAGGAGGGCAGGGTATTGCACATAAATATTGCAGTCGCAGGCGCACAGACAGAATGTAATATAACATGGGTCTCGTTGCCAGCCTCGGGCAGGAGGCACTGTAGGTAGGGGAGGCTGTGCTTTGTGGCATGTTATCTAGTGTTTGCTGCTAGGTGGAGCCCGAGTATACGGCGAGAGCGGCAATCCACATCCGAGTTTTGCCTCTCACCTTTCACTGGCTCTCCAAACCCCCTTGGTCTCCATACAGAATTACTCCCAGCCAGTGCGCACAATTGGTTTGTCATAGTCGCAGAGAAAGAGAGAGTGGGATCAGTTTTTTTTTTTTTGGGACGCAAACAACTTAAATTCCTTCCCTTTTACCTCGAGGAGCTTTTCTTGCAACATTTAACCCCCCCTCTTTTTTATTATTATTCTTTTTTTTATTTATACATATTTTTTTCTACCCCGTATTCTTCTGGATACTCTTTTCCAGTAGCGCTCGCGTTTCCACAGCTTCACCGGGACGTGATGTAGCGCCCCGCGCAGAAGGACGCCTTGTGCCATAAAGGGATGTAAGGGACAGTACAGTGGATACAACGCGAGGAGGCTGCCGCTTCTTTCTCGCTCTCTCACCCCCCCCCCCCTTCTCTCTCTCAAACACACACGCACACACACGCTCTCGACATCACCCGGATTGTGGAGCCCACGGCAGACCAGATAGAGGCGATTTTTTTTTTCTTAACGCGGATATTGGACGCAGCGGCAGGAGGCAACACTTTGGATTCGCTGTTCGACCCCGTTTAAGTCCATTCCCGGCAGCGCGCAAGGACTCTACCCCGCGCCAGAGAGACACTTGACAGAGAAATTAACACTTTGAATCTAAAGGAGCCGACCTATACGTCCATTGTATTTTTTTTTTTTTAATATTTTTTATATTTTTTGCTTTTTTTGTTTTTCCAAATACGCGGTAAGTGTGACGTTCCTCTACAAAAATAAAAAATAAAAATAAAAAAATAATGCATACCCCAGTCCGTTTTAGTGCGCGCATCCGCCGCTGTTATTTGCGGATTCAGCTCGGGGCGATGGATAATTGGATAATGCCCATGAATGAATCCCCGCAGCGGTGTAGATGTGCTCCGTTCATGTCAGTCCTGGCGTGCGCTCCGCTCTTAATTACTTTAACCGGCCTATCGATGCGTTCAGGTGCAATCAGCGCCGATCAACGCGCAACCTATCGATAGCCGATATGAAAATTTCAATTTCCCGTCGGACTTATTAATCTCCACTGTTAGGTGCTTAGATTATGATGCAGTGAGTAATGTAACCCCCCCTTCACCCCCCCACCACCACCACCACCACCAGCCAGAAGTTGCATTTTGTATGCATACGTGCGTGTGAAGTTTGTTTGGAAGGCAATTTGAGTTATTTCCTCTGTTTTTAAAACTGTATATTCAACCCTCAAACGCCGAGGGATGCGGCTCGTGGAGGCTTAACTGTCTTGAAGTGCAGATGCAGGCCTGTGTTGTGTGAGGATGGATGCAGTGGTGTGAGCATCTGAATTTTTCATTACACCGCGCGTTAAGCGGGGGGGAGAAAAAAGAGAAAGGCTCTCTCCATGTGGGTAATGTCTACGTAGGATTTTCATACATATTTGACCGGATGCCCCCTTCTCGAGTCGGTGGGGCGCGCTTGTCACACCCGCGGTGTGTCCGGCGCAGTCTGAATAAGGAAAAATAAAATCATAAATACTGCACACTCTGCATATCACTATTTAATGCTCGCTGGAAAGAGGGAATGGTGATGAATGGTTGCCTGTGCTGAAGGAGACACGCTGTCCAGTGTCTGAGAGCGGTGCAGGGGTTGAGGAGGCCACTGTACCGAATCCTTTGATGTGAAGAAAGCACACTGTCTTTCAACATCAAAATCAAAGTGGAAAAGGTAACTAAGCCCATCACTTTGAATCGGATCTGAGGATCCCGTCGCCGCCGTGCCGCGACGCCCTCCGTTTCCAATTTGGAATATGCTTTGAATTTTCATCCCTGGTAATGTAAGAGCTGTGCGAGTGTTAAAGTAGCGCGTTATTCCGCGAGTACTTTTTCAGCCGGGGTCTGGCCGCTGGACGCGTGACTTTCGCTGTGTGCTTTTCCTCACGGCGGATCATTGACGTGGCCGCCGGTTGGATCCTTATCTGACAATTACATTACGTCCAGGACCATCTGTCATATAATCTGCATCGGTGGAGTTGCCCTCAAAGCAGATGACACACGCACAGACACACACACGTAGAGTTGTACTCTACCAGCAGCTCAAACCTTGACTTCCTGCTCCCAGGGGGACTCTCGAGGCTAAAATCTGATGCTTTCTGACTTAGCTGCTATGTCAACCTGCACTTTGTTTTCGGCGTGTCTCATCCATTTTGATTCAGCTAAATGCTGCTCCTCGTGGAATATAATCTGTGTTTAATAGAACAGCAGTTGAACCTAGCATCTGGTGTGATTCCTGATGGGACTGCGCTGTATGAATATATATAAAAAAAAAAACCATCTCCCTCTTGCCTTTCTTTCCTGGAGTTGCTGTTATCTTGCAGGTCCATTGTAGGGAGTTTGCTGAATGTGAGCTACTGTAGGAGATATTGATTGAACCGGTTATCTCGGGTAAAGAAACACAGCTAGATTGTGATGTGTGGCGGAAATAAACACGCAAGCGGCCCTATTGCGTTTTTAGCGTTCTCACTCTAACCGCCCCCCCCCAGTTCACGCCCTTAATGTTTCTCGAACGCCTGCTTTGCCTCTTTGTCTTCTCAAATGAATTCCTTCTCTTTGTCTTAGAAATGATCAAAACACGTAACCTAAAACAAAACTAAAAACAAACCACTTCACTTGATTCATTACAGGCAGCATGAAAGGCTTATTTTCTGTCTCATTCCATCGTGTTTCTCTACAGTGTAAGTCCAACACTTTGTTCTGGCACTTATTTCTTCCTGTTGCTGCGTGTCGCACTAATACGGGTTAATTTGGTGCCCTCACTGCTATTTTTTTTTTTCTTTGTTGGATCTCTGTTATGTTTCCCTTTTTCCTTTTCCCACTCCGTTGATGTCATGTAGTTTTTTTTCCTTGCCATTGGCAGCTCCATTTATTTGATTTGATTTTTGCCTTTTTGGACACAATTGCGAGTCAGGAGGAATCCAATTTGTCGTAGCTGCCTGAATAGAGACGCGGGCTCTCCAATTCTCTTCATTAGGTTAGCTTACGTAGGATACGGCTTCTTGGCTCGTATTATGTACAGTGAGGGCTTTTACTGGTGTATCAATTTGGGAAGCCATTCTTCAAAGAGTGGCCTTTGTAAAAAGTTGTCTGTTCCCCCCCAACCACCCACCTGGTATTGTCAACAAGTTTTTTTCTTGTTTTTTATTTTATTTTTGTATTTTTCTTTAAATTTAACAGTTCTTTCACAGTTCTGGTTTGGGTGTCTTGGTCGTAACCAAAGCAGACAAAGCAAAGATCTTATGGAAAAGATTGCAACCTGATTGGACAGCTCTAAAGCAGCGTTATTTTCATTTTGCATTCAATATTAATCTATCCCTTATCCCTTTACTAAAATATGTTGGATTCATGTTAATGAAATTAAAATTTGTGGGTGAAAACTAAAAAAAAATATATAACAAACGTCTAATCAACCAAAGATTTTGCGGACCCCCTAGGGGTTCCTTACCACCTGTGATTTGCTGCATTGTTGCACAGTGGCTTATTTTGTGCTTTTCTTACCAACCGACAGCAAATAAATTGTCCACTGGACGCACAAGAGATATACTCCGTTGCCTATAATGACAAAATTAGCCCCTATGACGAGAATAACCAGGCATGCTTGAGTGTCCTGTACTTATACCAAGGAATGAAGTACAACCGAAGGGGTTTCTGTCCACTCATTTGTTGCACTTTTTCAAATTAACCCACTGAAAGAGCAATTGCGCGGGTTTCTTTTAATCAAATGAATGCACCCTAAGGCAGTTGAGATGGATAGGAATAGGATTTAACAAAAGGAGACCTGAACATTTTGCAGCTTTAAACTAATCAGCTGAGAATGTTAAGACACAGGACTAATGCTGTAAAAACTAGCCTCCTGGTAACCCCTCTGGCGCAGTCCTAAAGACTCCTAAATTCTGCACTAATTCACCCTGGTTTGAGAATGGCAAAATCACTGAATGAACGAATACCTTCTTTTTATGTCTTTATCTATTTCCTATCGCGGAAGTTATCTGTCACTTGTGCACTTCAGCACTAATATGAGTAGTTCGTCTATTTATTTAACTCAGACAAATGTTCCGTAGAGGGGAGATATAACAAAACATGACATTGAAGCTGCTTGTTTTTTTTTTTTTTTTTTTTTTTTTTTGCAACTAAAGCAAAATTGATGGTCTCCATGGCTACCGCTCTCTGAAGGCCCTTTTCATCCGTGGCATCTTTGCAGCGTCGTAACAGTTTTCACTCCTTCTCCCATTCACTTAAACTTGAGCCTGTGCGACGTCACGTGTTTCTGTAAAGGTGAAATAACCATTTGATCAATTAATTAATCATATCGACAAATAAATCACTTAGTTAAGTCAATTTGGCCAAATTAGGTATTAGATTCTGTATGTTTTGGTTAGTTCATCAGACAGAATAAGATTTCCAAGACTTCTTTGTGACACATTTACCACCACTCCCTGAATCATTAATGGAGATAATATTTGAGTGCCTCACCTTGGACAGTTATGTGGAATTAAACCGACTATACTTTAAGGCTGTGGTTTTCAGCATTTGCTCAGTACACAACCTCCTCTTACACGGAAACATCGATTTTACCTTCTTTTTTCTCTTTTTTTTCATTTGTCAAAGCTACCACTGCATGAGATTTGAAAAATAGGAGCACTACAAGAAAAAGCAGCTTTCTGAATTTACACACTGTCTAAATGATTTAAAACATTATTTTGCAGTTGAGCGTTTGTTTCCCACACCCCCATGCTAAGTATCACATGGGCTTTTTCAGTACGAGTAGGGCGACGGTATATGCTTGCTGACTGGCTTTTCTCTTGTGAGTTTTAAGTTATATAGTTATGATAACTTTATTTCATTGTGTTACACCAGCTAAGAGTTGTTTTAGAAGAAGACACTGACCTGACTTATGTGCATGAGCAGCAGAGGCTTGTTCACCTTTGGTCACAAGGGAAGGAACAGCAAAGGTTCATGGAAAGGAAAATATATAAAATCTAAGGAGGCAATTGGCCGTGTAAGAAGGCTTTAAAAACAAGCAATAAAATACTCTAAACCAGAGGCCTTCAACAGTGGGTCTTTGGTTGATTTGACATTTTATATGTATTTTTTTAAAAAAAATTCTCCCACAATTTTTCCATCACAAACTTAAATTCCTTTAAATACACATTAACTTGAATCCAGTGAAATCCCAGACGAATGCTGCAATATCAGCAGATGAGAAGCTAACTGTGCAGCTTGCTCACGTCAGCCAACTACTAAAACCAAAATGACTTGGTGAATCATTGTCCCTACTGCTTTTATCTGTGTTTAAGGTTAAAACTACTGTCTGTCATTCACTCACTGTCATATACTCAGTTCATCCCTATACTTTATTTGCCTTTTAATATAATATTAAATGCTCTGGCAAAACAATTAAAAGGCAGGCCACCTACTATAGTATATTCACATTGCTGGGGGCTAAATATCACCCACTGCTACAGAGAGGCCCTTGGTTTTTCTAAGGTGCCCCCGACTGCAGTTATCATGCTGTTAGGAGTGAGACAGGTCAGTCTGCTGGGGCCCTTTTCTCTGGCAGGAATGTCACACAAGAAGAAAAGCAAAAGTTCAAAATAATAAAAAAAAAAAAAAAAAAGCAAGCACATGGCCCAGAAAAGGTCCTCAAGGTCTATGCCTATCAACACTTTGGCTGTCCTGTCTCACAAAGAGCGGGGACACAAAGGTTTTGACACGAGCTTTCACAACCCCCTGAACACTAAATTGCAGGAAATGGGGTTAGAGTTGAGATGGAGACTTCAGCTGGTGCTCAATGGAAAGAACGCACAATTAGTTTTCTTGATTCTTTGTGGCGGCGTAGACAGTGACCCTGACATCTGGGAGCGTTTTGCGCGTACAAGTCAGACAACAGGAGACAACAGAGTGACAGATTATTTTCTAAATAGATTTATTCGTCGTGGGTCGAGTATGTCATGAAGCATTTGAATATACTTTGTCTTACGAGGTCTGATCCAGGCATTCTTGTGTGTGCCATCACTATACTCGTGTGCATTCACCACAGCCTTGGTACAGAAAAGAAGCATTTTGAAAGAAATAGAGAGCGCAATGAAGAATATACCACAGCAGCATTAATTCCAGAAGTTTAAAGAACGTGATTCGAGGCTGTTCTCTGTGTGGTGGAAAATCAATGCAGCCTGTTCATCTCTCATTTAGTAAACCCAAGAGTTTAGTCCCAACAATGCACCAATGAGATGATCGGATTAGTGAATGAGCAAACCATGTGTAGAGTGTAATAGTGATGTATTGATGACCTAACAAACTAACAAATTTAAGGAAATTGTATACCACTGTAAGTCTCCTATCGTGCAAAGTGATGGGGGTTAGTTGTAGGTCATGAAAAATATTTTTAATTGCCTTGGATTCCTGAGTGTCAAACTGCGCATAAGTAGGATAACGATTATTAGCTGCCCATTGAATATACCAAGGGTGCACTGGCAACTTTTTCACGACTGCATCGGTTGAAGGCGTCAATCTTCTTCTTAATGAATCCGACTGATTCATTGTCAAACTCAAGTGTATGTGTTCCCATGGCCTATGTCGACGTGGTTTAGAAAATAATACATATTAACAGTTTTAATTATCTGCAAGGCACCCTTACAGTCTTAATCCGACATATGGTTAAGTTGTCCCTCGGGGGATCAAAACACTTAGCAGGCAAATTTGAACACTCAACAACTCATGCAGGCAGGCAGAGATGCAAAGACTGCACGACAAAGAGACGTTAGCGCGAAGCATTAACTAGCCTCTGCAGATACAAATGCAGACTGCCTTTGAGAAGAGTTGCCGTTTCTTTTTGTTTCGCAGATGACGTTTACGGCAGTATAGCGATCAGCTAAAATCAGAGTGATTATATCTGTTTTTCTAAAAAAAGCAGCTTGTTCTACAACATGATTAACCCTCACCCCAAAAGGCTGAACCTGCCCAGGTTACAAAAAAAAAAAAATACATCCTTGGACTAGATTGCAGATATGGACCCAAAAATGTCAACTTAGCATTTAAAGCAAGCCAAGCCACTCTTACGACCCTGTTGGTGGTGTTAAAAGGTATCCAAAAGCTATCAAACTGACAAAGCCTGACGGAGCCGCAGTACATCAACCTCTTTACTACTCTGTTAAATCTGATACATTTGTCTATGTGCATTTTACAGTATGACACCAGTTCTCTGCGACGATATTGATAGCTTTTTGTTCTGAAGGTTTTTTCCTTTTTCCTGGTGAACTTTAGACCAGTGTAGGGGGATTCAAACAGAGATGCAATGCTTCTCTGGGGCCGAAGCTCTAAAAGAAGTTAATTTATGGCCTGTTTGGGAGGCAGGTTTGGGCTTGAATGCATAATAAGGTAGTGCACCTGCAGCTGCATACAAATGAATGGAAATGGCGGTTAGTATTTACGCCTCCCTAAACCACTGGGACCTCCTGATCTGACCACTAATTGGGCAGCAAAAAGAGAGATGAAGATAGGTTCCTTGTTCACTGGCTTCTAGAGCTGCAAAGATTGGGTGCAGATGTGCACATAGCATCTCTGCCCACACTCATTACTATTGCCATTTATGAAGATGGGAACCTACAGATTATGACAAAGCCGTAAATTATATTTCTACTCGGATAATGCTGGACGGTCACTTCAAGTTTGATGGCAGAGCATTTGCCTCTATAACTGTATCACATAGCTTCTGGGCATAGACTTCCACATGTTCTAAACCGGAGGTCTTCAAGGTTTTTCAGGCCAAGGAACCCTAAACTAATGGAGAGATTAAGTAGGGACCCCTACCTACTATATGTGTTCTATATTAAACTAGTGCATTTTGCATTCAATATTAAGCTATCCCTTTACCAAAATACTCAAGTTAATCTGTATTTAAAGAAAATTTAATTTCTGGGGGAAATATATATATGTAGAAAAATGTCTAATCAACCAAAGATTTTTGGTACGTCTACAGACCTCCTGTTGAAGACCTATGTTATAAACTAAACAATGAATATCCTCTTACTTTGCTTTTTTGTTTCACCCGTGATCATTTTCAACTTGGCCTCATTCAGAATGAAGTGATTTGTGTCCTTGGGCACAAATTTTCCATTTTATCTGAAACCCTAACCCTATCTCTAACCCTCCCCCTACTTTGATCCAAACCTTGATCGTTTCCAAAATGTTTATGGTTTCTAGGACCAACTGACAGTTACAGAAAAGAGTGACACAAAATAAAAGAAAACTGTGAATGGAAGCAACAATGGAATTTAAAAAAAATAAAACATTGAGCTCCAGTTTCCTGCATGTTGGGATTCCTGGAAGTCCCACTGCTGCCCAACCAGAAGATGGACTTTTGCCAGTCCTTCTATTTACCAGTGGTGCATGTCTGTGAAGGTCCACAGTCGTCCAGGTTATAGTATATTCCTAAAAACGCTGAAAACAAGGGCAACTGGACCAAGTAGCTGCTAGGGAGAACTAAAGAAGCTCCTTCGTTGAGTGGTGAACCATCTTTATTAAACTCCAGTCCTGTTTTTTTGGATGTGCTAGCACTTTACCTTCATCCAATTTGTAATCAGTGGAACAAAAAATGGGAAATAGGTGTATGCATACAAATGACGATTTCATAAACAAGCAAAAGACCGTGCAGCTTTGAGTTTCCAACAAGAAAAACTATTTAAAACAGCGTCTCCAACAGACAGACCTTGGTATTCACGTACTCCATACCAGCTTGACACTTTCAAAAGACACCGTCAAACTGCGTAACATACTTTAACTCTAATAATATTCCTCAATTATGTGCGTGTGTGTGGGGGGGGATTCCTACTAGATTTTTTCCTGCCATATTTCAATTCAAAAGAGCTTGTAATGGAGCACAAAGCACGAATGGCTCGCAGAAATGTTGATTACAATATCCCGCTAAATGTTTTTTAAATTAGAATACCGCTTCCCCATTCACACATGATGGAATTTACAGCAGGCAGATAATGAAAGTGTTTTTCATACAGGTGGATAGCTCCGTAATGATGGATTTATGCTTCTATGATGCGAGGTCGCTTCCTCTGTTTCTTTAATTAGAAGAGGGCATGTTTGTCATCCATTAAACCGAGGTGTGTTCCTTAAGTGGATCAGGAGCCCGTTCCGTCCGCGGATTCAAAAAGTGTTGCAGCATTTCAGCATTTCACTCCAACAAATAGATTTTTCCTAATCGATGGCACAGGATTGGATTGAAAGGCGTGGGGGGGTCCGGCCTCAGATAGGCAGCCCCGGGAGTGGAACCTTGCTCGTTTCCGTCTTTGTGAGCCTCCGCTCAGGAGGAACGGTGCGTTTTAAACGCGCGCCCTCCGCCGTCCCGCGCCACCCCACGCTGGTCTAATGATGGCAGAGCCGTGTATCCTCTGGCAAACGTAAACCTACCTGCCAGCCCTTTGTCACCTCTGGAATGGAGATGACTGAATTGATGCGCCGCCCCGATGGAGCAAAACCGTTTAAATGACAACACATTTTTGTCTCACCTTGAACTTAATTGACTGCCTGAAAAGCCGGCGTTTTGGAAAGTGCTGACAGACTAACTCGCCGCGTTCGGAGACGGCAGCTACTGACAGGGTCTGTGTTGTTTTCTGACTCCCCTCACACCGGCGTGAATTTCTATTTCGGATTCTTAAGTAAGAATCCATGGCACGTCTCGGGAAAAACATTTCATGGATGGCTCCTAATATGTGCTTTTAATGCGCCTCATTTCGGGAAGAATACGCGTTTATTATGTTTCTGCAAATATAGCCACGACTGTTCAAGAGCAAATTAGGAGACGCAGATCGTTATTGAGCGCGCAGGCAGGGGAAATAAATGTTATTCTCATTCAAATAACTCGCTAACGAGACACCTGATGACGAATAGGTTGACGACCCCGGTGTCCAACGGGGCCTCCGTCGGCCATGACGGCTCGAGGACTGGGTAGCAGCCATGCTGTCACTGGAAAAGCCCTCCTTCCCCTCCCCTCCGCTCCCCTCCACTCCACTCCTCAACTTCCACCCATACATTGGTTTTGCCTGTGATGCTGAGCCGCCGTGGCACAGTGGTGGCAACTGTGGGATTTCTTAGAGGGGAGCCACAAGACTGTAATCAGTCATTATGTCAGAAGCGAGCCCCGTGAGCCCGGCTCCAGCTCATTCAGCCAAATAATAAGCAGCAGATAACGGCGCAGGAACAGAGCCCCCAGGAGCTGGAGAACGCGGGGGCCCCTTTTTTTTTTTCCTTTCGTCCGCCCACACAGGAACGTCACCTTGGTTCAAGGGCTGGACGGCGCGTCGTGCGCCGGGAAAAAAAAATTTCCGCTGGTTTCCGGGGCCCTTTCTCCAGTTTGCGTCACCTCCCTACGTACAGCGAATGTGAAAATGGTGCTCGGCACGTTTTAAAATAAAAGCTGTAATGAAACAGAAATGCGGCGCGAAAGGTTAAATTCTCTTGGAGTAATTTCCTTTTTGGGTGGTTATAATACATCGTGTGCATAATTGAATGTTCTGTTGTTTAATCATTTGATTCTTTTTTTTTTTTCCTCCCTTCGGTTCCCTGTTTGTAATATTTCTTAATATCGGATATCGAAAGCTTGACTCTGAGCCAGAATAATAAGAGGAACAATGATGTAAATTAGGTTGTTCTTCTAAATTAGAGCTTATTTAAAAATATATATTGGGCTATTAATGATAAACCGAACTAAATCCGGCCTAAGGATAGCATCAGTATTCTTAAAGCTATTCCTCAAATGATTTTTTTATTTTTTTTTTAAATGCGACCACAGAACTGCAGACTATGTGATGTTTAATGACTCCACTATTACCCTCATTCCTTTCCACTCCACCACTAGCGGGGTTTTGTCATTCCGTAACAAGGGTCAGAGTCTCCCATTGTCTCGCTGTAGCATTCCTCGGCGTGGTGGTATCGACTGGTCCTGCCGGCCGAGTGGTGCCATATAACGTCCATACATCATTGGGAAGACAGAATGACAGACAGTGGGAGTTGAGATGTCAGATCGTCCACTCCAGGCAACTGACATCCACTCCCTTCCTTTTCTCCACAGTGATACTCCATCTTCTGACAGACGCTGCATTCATAGTCGCAGCCCCCCCACCCGCCCCCCCCGCCCCTCCAGCTCCAGCACCTCGCTAATACCCACGACACGCTCGCGATATAAATTTTTTGATGGTGGATGGCGCAGCCGTAATTCTGCCTCAAATTAATGTTTTTTTCATGCAGTTCAGAACATACAGTCGCAGACGTATAAATGCTATTTGTTCGCCGACTGCCACGTTATAATTGGTTCACTACTCTTTGCATGCAAAGATTGATAGCTAGATTAATCTCATCAAAATGTTAAGCTTTTATAATCTTCTCATGGACCTCCTTTAACCCCCTCATACATAATAAATGTAGCTGGAAGTCAGGTTGACGTGGAGCAAATAGCTCGACACAGTAGCATGTTAGTTCTGTTTGGAAAAACACATGAAACTGCAGCGTGCCACTTGACAGTGAGCTCACTCGGGTCAGCGTAGGTCAGCCCCGTATGGAATTCCTGCCCATAATGATTAATAACGTAGGTGTAGTTATTGCTTTGGAAGTCATCAGAGGAATGTCGGACTTAGGCGGTTATCTGCAATCCTGTTTTATTACACCCGGGCCTGCGCTTTCTTTCTTTTTCTTAATGCATTGTTCTGTCTTTTTCTATTAATTCTTGTGCGCGTTGCAGTTTCTTGCTAATGAACAGCCCACTATTGATTGGTATAGACAATAAGAATGACTTTGTTCCGTTATTTCTTAACTGGTCAGTCTATCTCGGGGCTTGATATAAAGCGCGTGGCAGATAGCCAGACTTATTTCTGGAAAATACAGGCCTATCAAAAACGAAATAAAACAAATGTCAGTTAACTGCTCTGTGACTGCGACGGAATAGACTTAGAAGGGCATTAAATCGGGTGGATTTTGGCATTTGAAGCTTGAATGCTGCTAGAAGGTCAAAACATTTTAGCAAACGTATGCTAACGCTAACAATCACCATTTAACTGATAGTTATCTAATGATAGTTTAATCAGATTTCAACCTACATAGTACTAACCCTGCAAGATGGGATGAAAAATGGTGCTGGTGATAGAAAACCCAACTTTTTTTGAACCAACTTTTCTTTTCTTTACCTTTTTATTTCATAGTTGGTGGTTTTTCCATTTCCCGTTTTGATTTATTGCCAATTTTTGGTGGTTGGGTGAAGGTTTTACTAGATTAAACTATCATTTTTTTCCTAGTATTTTAGATCAGAGCTACCGCACTGTCAAAAACCCGTGCTCTAATTGGTAAAAACAGTCCATTGACGACCAGTTGATCTCTGACAACATGTGTCAACATGACACATTGCATCGCATATTCACTCTTTGTTTGCCTAGTAGGACCGGGAAGCAGGGTTTCCTTGCCACAGGCAAAGGCGCACGTGTTAACGTCGGTTTGTGTATCCCAGAGTGGCATGGTATCGTGTTGCGGTAAAGAAACCATCCACCCCTTTTTAAAAGTGCCAAACCAAAGGTCCGTTTAGCAGGAGTTCTGTTGTCACTCACGAGCGCCGTGCAAGGTTAGACTCCTGTAATCTTGTTTATGTTTTTGGTCAGTGGTAAGCCTCCCTAAGCCAGCTTTGTGTCAAACACAGCTGGAGAGGCCTTTACAATTGCAGCAGAGCAGAAATAATTGGTCCAGCAGCTTGGATGCAGCCATGACACACAGGTAATTTGCTAATTTCTGTCTCTCAGCTGGTGTTATCAGGGTTGGACGCTACAGTTTTTTTTCAGGAGGAGTGTGTAAAAATGATTTGCACTCTTCATGCTGCTTTGGTAGAAAGGGAAATTAAACAGGATAAACAAGGCCTTGTTTTTTTTTTAATTCTGTTTTCTGTTTTTTTTGGTTTTTGCCAATAGCTGCGGTCACAATTTGCCAGTGTGCGATTACATCTGAAAGGGGGAAAGATCAAATTGTGATTAAACAATAATTAAAAAGGGACCCCTTATGTCTTTTGTCACATCCCCTGATTTCGGTTGTGCCCTGCTGTATATTATCTATAACTGCACACGGAGTGCACATCGAGTCACAGAGTTTCTTTCAATTACCTGGCCTTCCACACATTCAACTTCCAGCATCCGTGATGCCAAAACACTCCCAAGGGAGCCTGAATTTATCTCTCATGACTTTGAGCAGGCCACCTCCACCTGATGGGGAAATCTGGATTGGAAAGTCCGTAGTAGCCACTTTTAATTATACTGGCACTAAACGTTGAAACCAAGCATGAATGAAGTGCTTTTTATGTATTGATTTTTCTCTGTGGATGCCCTGGAGGTGGGGCGGGCGGGGGTGCAATTGTAACCTTCTCTATCGCTGCACTGCAGGCAAACAAAAGCGGCCTCCATGCGTGGCTTTTCCTGCATACTTTTTAATAAAATGAGAGCATTTGCAGTACATCAAACTTCTCATCTAATTAGGCAAATGCCGCTGAAATGAAAAGGAGCTCAAGCAGGTCTGGACAGAGGCCACGAGAGCACTTTATCCTGATAGAGCTTTGATGGTTTTTGTGATCTGTTTTGACGTCTGACAAACTTTGGCCAGCTGTTGGCGCAGAAATTCAAATGACAAGGTGTGACAACGCCCGCGGACAGATCCTCCGAGCTCTTCCTCGAGGTTTGCCCCGAGGATTCGTGCCCATTTCAGGTGCCATTTCCTGCGATCTTAAGCCTTTATTTTGGCAGAATGTCACCCCACCTGGGCATAAGGAGAGCGGCTGCCTTCTTGATTGCCCTCGGTTCCCCGCAGGATTCACGCCCGCCTCGGTTACCGCGGACGACTATAAAAAGGCCGGTTCCTTTGGAAACAGACGACAGCCCGGCTTTGGTTTGCTTGTTTTCAGACGGCACTTCCTCCTGTTTTCTTGAGAACTTCCCCTGACCGCAAGCTTTGCACAGTCACACCAGCAGATGCAACAATTCGGCGTGCATTAGAAACCCCACTCCGGCAGCCATCTGTCTCCTTGCGTCTGTTACCATGCGCCGGCGGTTTGTTTTCGTATACAATTTTAATGGCATGCAAAATATGACGAACCAAGTCTCGCGACCTACAAACCTTGCTCCGAAAACCAAGTCTTGACCTGAGCACGACCCGTGTCGAGGAAACCAGAAAATACGACCGTCGGTGCACATAGCTTCTGAGGCTTGTGGGAGGGTTTGCCATTTAGTGGGCTGCTGTTCTGAGTTACTGTGCCCAGTTAAAATGAATTTGACTCCACGGGGTTCCTAGATGACCTAACAGAAACAACATGTCAAACCATAACTGGTAAAAAAGCAAGTAGGTCAGACGGATCATTTTAACTGCTCTGGATTGAGGAGCTGTTTTTCAGTTCCACTCCCAGGGTGAAATCTAGTGCTCATTGATAAAAAAATACTTGTAAATGTTTGTAGACAATTGCAGAAAACTTAAAAGTGCCCCCGTTTAATAAGCTCTTGCTTTCTACCTGGCATCCAAGGTATGACTAAGCACCTGGATCACATGAGAATTTTACTACAATCATTAGACAATCAAACTTTCCACACAAAGCACAACTTAAACAGTTTCTGTTGATGTCAGTGATGTCTTCATCCAAGCCATGATCTTTTCCTTAGCCTTACCTAAGTGGTCTTTTTGGTCAAAGCCAAAGGACGAAGCGGCGCAACTAGAGAGAAAAATGGAAATGAAGTGTAAAAATAATGCCAAAAGGTCCATTAAGGAATCATACCCGAACATCCTGGGGGAATGTTCTGTGTGTAATTTGAAGCACCGTCACCCGTCCAACCCTTTTAATGTTGGCTTTCGCTAACAGTCATGGTCAGAGTCACAAAAAAATGACAGCGCATGCAAGACTGGGCTGCCTTGTTGTGGTGCAAACATGCGTCACAAAAGGATAGAAGAAAAAAAAACAGTATCCACGGACGCCACTGTGGTTAAATTCCTAGGTTAGGATTAGGGGAAATCTGTGTCATCAAAAATTAACTTTGGTTAGGGATCTTAGGGTTAGACAATCAAAACACATGTTTTTGGTTAGGGAAGAATTCCTCACTGTCTACATGAGGAGTATATGCAAGAGGTGTTTAAATGCTCTGTTTCTTCCGTACCCTTTTTCCGCATTGTTGTGCAGAAAGTGACAGTCTGATGTCGGTCGGTGGGATTTGCGGGGCTTTAGCAGCATTTGCAAAGTGTAGCTTAAAGGTTATCCATATATTGTTCAATACTCTATAGAAGAGAATGCACCAAAGTGGACCACCCAAGCTTTTCCTTTATCCCTTCTTCTGCGCCGCCCTTTCTTGTAATTAAACGTGTAAACCCACCTTTTTTTTTTCTTTTTTTTTCCTCCCGCTTGCCTCGACACCGTGCGTTGGCACGACTGCCAAAATGCCTCGGCCGCATTTGCCCGTCGCAGGTGACCTGATGCGAACAGAGGCGCTTATCTCCACGGCGCCGAAGAAGAAGAATTGAACACGTTCCCGCGGACCGTATTCTAACGCTAAAGCAGCCGATTGCCACATTCTATCTCAGGACCCACTGGTGGAATAATGCAATCCAGGCTTTCAGTGATAGAAAGATGCCTATCATTCTTTGCTGGGCTTTTACTCTCCTCAGGGCTACATGTTTAATATGACTCTACAAATGTGATTTAGTGGGCAGATAGCCTTGGGACTCTGAGGTCGCAGCTCAAGAGACCTCTGGTGTGTAGTGCGAGGCAATAACGTATGTAGGTTAAGGTTATCTCTCTGATGTTGGTTATGTTGTGGAACTGGATATCGCTGAGGAATTTCTACAGTAAAAGCGTACATGAGTTTTGGGTTAGGGAGCCAACGTCCGGGCTTTTAGCTTCCACATTTCGACGGCGACACGAGCACACTCGAAAAGCTTCAAGGAGTTCCAGGTTATTTACCAATTTTCTATCTTCGCTGGCAATTTGTAACTTATTCCTTTTAGGCAGACTTTCCTGTGTGTTTGTGCGGCAAGGCATCAAATTCAACACATTTCCTTCATCTTCGCATCCCACCCTTGTCTATATTCATCCTCGAATTCAATTACTTTTCGGATTCAGCGGAGACTCATTCTATGCCGCGCTGCTCCCCGACGCGTTTTGCCACCGCGCAGATTTATGTCGGAGCTGAAGGATGGCTGTCCAATTTTCTGCATGGACGGCGGCGCTGGTGGCATTGTGTGTGTTTTAAAGGCTCTTGTCAGATGTGCGTTAAAGACGTATGGGCCGCGCTGCCATGTAATTCTTCCACATGCTGCCCCGGTTTTTTTGTCGCGTCCCGCCATTAGCACGAGTGTGACAGTGGTTTGTCATGTGAGCCTGTCTGCATATATATATGTGTGTGTGTGTGTGTGTGTGTGTGTGTGTGTGTGTGTGTGTGTGCGCGTTGGGATGCGTTTGAAAGGATGATTCATTGACTGCGCAGGCAGTAGTTAAATTACACAAAAAATGCCAAAAAAAAGTTTCTCCCCCTCTCTCACAGGTTATTAATTTCATAGATAATAAAAGTATTACCATCTGAATGGTCACTTTATTCAGGGTGCTAAACATGGAGAGAATACCAAATTGAAAAATTAGTCAAATGAGTCACATTTTTTTGTATTTTTTTTTTTTAGTTTGTGCAGAATAACTGATTGCGGCGCACACTGAGAACAATTATAATAATAATCGTACTTTTTTCCGACCTTGGCCTTAATAGAGACGCAGCTATTCACCTATGAGGACCCCTGCGTCCATATTAAACCCAAAATTTTTAGCCTCGATAGTCAAAGTTATCTCTGAACGATCTGTCTGCTGTGCAAACTGCAGACAACCTCAGCCGGTCACATACCGGCAGACGGCCGACCAGCGTGAGGTCACGCAGCCCATTACTGTGTCCATACACTTATAGTTATGTCTTTCTTTGTAGACGTGGGCCTCAGTGATCGCCCCCCTTCCTCCTTCCCCTCCTCCTCCTCCTCCTCCTCCTCCTCCTCCTCACGGGGGTCCTGGGATATCTCGGTTGTCTCCTTCCAGGCCTGAATGGGCACATTGTTGCCGTCGCCCGCTGCTGTTCTGCAGACCACTGGGTCCTCAGCACACACCTGTCAAGCCGCGTCCTTGGCGCCTCGGGTGCTGAGACTCTCCAGAGCCCCCCTGCTGCACACATGGTCAATTGAACCCTCGCGCGCCCCCCGCGCAAACAACCGCGTACGCACCTAAAAGCAGGCGCATGTGAACAAATAAACGCGCGCGGTTATCGAAAAGCTTCGCAAAAGACGCAGACGTGAATTGCACTTCAACGCAGAGAACGCGTGCATTTACACACATACCTAGAGTTTATTGGAAACACACCTCGCCCCCTCCGTCTGTGCCAAGGTTATATTCGGTGCGGAGGTCGGCTTCAAAATTCAGAAAGGGTCAAGTTCCAATATTTGTCAGGGTGGGGGTCAGGGGGGGCTTTCGCGGACATGGGAGGCTGGTCGAGGTGCACGCGCTCACACATGGAAACACGATTCAGGAGTAAACTACCAGTAACTCGATCCGGCCCTTCAATCAGTTGCAGGTTTTCTGTTTTGGGAGCCGAGGGGGAGGCCTTTTGGGGGCATTTAGCTCGTGCCTCCTTTCTCACGAGTGGAATATATTTGACATTGGTGCTGAAAAAGTCTAGCAGAGTGAATTGAATAAGCAGCAGTTGTGAATGACTGATAAGTTATTTGAGGACTGTTAACGGTGAGTTTGTTAATCGACCAAACTTTTATCGTTTCCCGTCATTTTGTTAATGGCTGTCTGTTATATTTGAAAATAATCATTTGCAGCTTCACAGAGAGCATTATTGTTACTCCATACTCCAGTTTCCGATCTCGCATCATCATAAACCGAGGGTTAGGGCTAAGGGGCGACATTTCAGCGACTGGTCTAAGTTCTTTTTTATAAAAAAAAAACTTTAATAGACCTAAAACCTTGATATACTTTTAAAATACTCTTTTATGTGATGTAGCACGTGTTGGAAACGCAACATACGCGTAACTCATTATCTTCCACGTGTAACTCGTGAGCCACTGAATCCTCCTTTACGGTGTCCCGCAGCACCCGAGTGCATCCTCTCCATCACAGCTCTGCGAGCGTCCCTCCTAGGCCTCGCCTCGGTAACCCTTCACAGAACAAATGTGCCCCTCCACGTGGCGTAATCATCAAAGACAAATGCAAAGCGGGCTCTTCGCACCCCCGTGAACGACCTGCGGTGTCAAGTCCCACTAGTGTCACCCATACAATTTTCCCCCCTATTAACTTTTATGTTCTGCTGCAAGTTTGGTCATCGCGGTGGGGATATGTATGTATTCCAAATAAAGACGAGCGTGATTACCATAATGATATTCCTCTGCTAAGGTAAACAGCTCCCTGGCCCCGAGCACAGGGGGGAAACTGCCGCGTGAATGCGCGGCTCTTCGACGGCCCATCCCTGACCGCACACCTCACGCGTTTAGCGTCGCACTCCGCGAGCGCAAAACCTTCTCAAGGATCGTCTCCGAGCTCGAATTGCAGGTGAGATCACGTGACGATGGGAATCTCGTTCTGGCTTGCGATCTCGGGCGCGAGGACTACAAAAACACAACATTTCCATAAATATTCAAACGCGTAAGCTTGCATGCGCCCACGTTTAAAACGGAGTTGCCGCGCACCACTTGGCCGAATGCATTATTCTAGTCACCTGCGCCTTTATTATATTCACGCAGCTCAATGCTCACAAACACTCGACACGGAGCGACCTGCAGACTCACATCACCAAGGTTCATCCCTTTCCAATTAAGGCCAATTAGGGCCATTGTATGAGAAAGTCTTCTGAGGAAGGACTGCGGCCTTTTGTTGCTCTACATCTCATTTGCATGCCGGCGCAGACGGAGAAATGAAAGCTAGAGGGGAGCGGATTAAAAAAAGTAATGATAGAGGAGATGTGGGGTAAAAGAAGAAAGGGAGAGAATCCAGAAGCGGATATAGAGAAAGTGAAGAGGCAGAGGATTACAGTGCGGCTGAAGAATGAGAAAACAGACGCGTAACTATACATAATCTTCCAGCGGTTGCCAGCAACCTCAGTCAATTGTTATCAGCTTCTCCGAATTTAATGTGACCCTCGGGGGCGAGGATGCTGCCCTTGCATTATAAATGCTGCCCGTCCAACTCGGTTGGTAACTTCCTCTCCTTTCCGAACGAGCGGTTCCTGTCTGGCCGTGATTATTTAGCTGATAATAGCGATTTTATTTGTTAAGCCCACCAACAACGGCCCCCGTGCGCATCTGACTCAGAGATAGATCCGCCGTTAACCTTTCCCCGGAGCCGCCGCTGCGATTTAAACATTTAAAGACGCACGCGGAGGCCCCCGCGCTTCCCTTGCGAGACCCGGGAAAGTCACGCTCGGAGTGCGCTTCACCTGAGGGCGCCGGCGAAATCTTTATGAAGTCTGGTTATTTCGGTCGCAGAGAGCAGCTCATTTTAAAGTCTGTATAATCTACGAAATAGCTGCGAGAAGGCGCTTATTGGATACTTCACAGAGCAGTATGTAGGTTACTCAAGGCTGTCTCTGCTTGTAAAAAAAAAAAAAAAAAAAGAAAGAAAGAAAAAAAAGGCAGCATTTCAATACATTTTCTGTTCATTAGCCGTATCTCCTTTGCCTTTGGCCTCAGTCGAGCACAGGCCGGCTCGTCAGTTACAGTGTCACAACTACAGGGTCATTTAATTTAGAGCCCTGCTCCGCCGATTAGGGCTTTTGTTGTGAGCGGCCGTGACTACTGTAATGCGGGTGTTTGGGTCAGCGATAGGCACAAAGGCTTAGTTACTCTCGCTGACTTCCCCACTATTGCCTCTCCCTCACTTTCTCAGCACATTTTCCACTTGGCTGATAAAGTAAGCCACTCTTTGATGAGCTTTCGGGCAGGCTACGGCGCCGCGCCTCAGTAAATGCTTTTATGAAGACACACCACAGGCTGTCGACTTGGATCAGTCATACACCGGCTGCATGCGTCTGCGGCTTTCTCATGTGTGCTATTGTCTCCTGGTAGCAGGATGTTTTGACACACGATGATAAGCAGGGGCCAGAAATTATTCGCATATTTCAAAAAGGAACCGTAATTTCTTCCTGAGCGAGGAAGAGTGCTCCTGCCCTGCGTCTTTTCAGACGGTCGGATGGACGCTCTGGTACTTTTCATCGTGAGTTGTTTGCCGCCTTGACACGTTACGAGGCCGGAGGCCCGAGCTAACCGGCGGAGAAGAGAGGTTAGATGGCGTACGCAGCCAGACTTCGTCGTAGATCCGGTACCTGCACACGTCATGATTCGATTTCCCTTCACCGTTACCTTCCCTTTAATGTAAAAAAAAACAAAAAAAAAACAGCAGCTATATTCGCTGTGCTTACACTGTGTAATCCCGTTCTGTACCATTGATTTTATTGTATGACACTGTAAGCTGACACAACAAGTACTCTTTTGTTGTATTTTTGACAGTAGCTGCTCAGTGTGTGCTTGCCTCCTTCAAGATTCTAAGAATTAAATACCACAAATCCACAAGCCACAAATTCACAAGGATACTCACAATATTTTAGTTGTGCTGCTGCTTTCTGTTTTATTTCCTCTTGGGGTAAAACACTGCTTTACTTACTTAAATACGCAGAACTACTAATGATTTTGTAGAGTTCTGTGTAGTGGAAATTGTAAAACGGAGATTAAACACGTACTTTCACACATTACTCATGTACAGTTAAGTATATATACCTTTAGACATTGGCACAATTCCTCGAGGGTATTAGCACATTAGATGGAGGGTGGTTTTTGAAGGTACAGAATTGGAATATTCTGAATCACCTGATCTCAACTTTACTAGGCTAAAGTTCACTTCCTGGAGACGGCAGGAAGTAGCCAGCGACGGTGTGAGCCAGTTACACCTGTGCGCTCGTCAGTGTAAAAAAGCGGTGGTATCTTTTTTGCCAGTCAGGTTCAATTTTGCTTCTACTTCCTGCTTCGACTTCAACAATGGCGAGTGATACTTTGGGAAGCTTTTGGCCAAAGACGGGTCATACAAAAGTTTGCAGCTACCTGTATCCGTCTTTAGCGATCCACAACAGTCAATTTCAAAATTGCGGAGATGGAAAAACGGACAGAAATCGTAAAGCTACTAAGAAGACGACCAACGTCAGTCTGTGGCGTTTGGGTTTGCTGTAGGGTCTGGAGTCACCAGATTCACTATGTAAACAGCCCAAGTAACAGCTCAAACAAAAAAAATGTCCAAAAATGTATTTATGTTGTACTTATCAACAGAAAGATTGGTTCTATATGTCAGCCCATGATAGCTTACCTCCATGGTTTAATGCTCTGTCCAGTTTGGCTGCATTAAAATGGACGATTAAATCCTGAATCCCACACTGGACAAAAACATTATTACACCCCACATCCCTGCCAGGTGTGGTCAGAAATATGTCGGGCCGCTGTACTCCAGCCCACCGCAGCCACAGTGATTCACTTTCGGGGTGTGAAATCAAATTTAGGTGCAAGTTCATGGCAGCGAAAGCCGGATAGTCATGCCGCGTTTCATCGCTTTGTAATTCAGAAAGAACTCCTTTGGGCGAGGGGAACCGAAAAAACAGAGAACAGTAGATAATGTGACAAAGGAAAAGGCACGGTTTTCAGCGTTAAGTTGCCACATGCGGCACCTCCTCTCGTGCTCATGCATTTCAAGAAAGGGCAATCATTCACTTTCACCTTTTTTTTTTTTTTTTTTTTTTTTATCTGGCTGGCTTACTTGGCAGTCCAACAAAAACCTTTCACGTGGCTGCCTGCTTCTCTTCTGATCCTTAGCAGCGAGTAAAAAGTTAAAGACGGGATGTTTTATCTCGTAAAGATAGCTCAGTGGGCCTTAATTTTGTAGGATGATACACTCCAACTCTAAAATGTCAATAGACAATCCCCAAAATACATAAAAGCTTTTCGAAGTTAAAAAAAGTAATTAGTATTTAAATCACCTTTGCAACATTGCGCGGGAAAAAACAGCAATTATCATCTTCTCCAGTGGTTGAGAACTAATGCCAGCAATGTGGCCTTGCAGCATAAACCTTAAACAATCCTGAGTGCATTCATTAATGAGCATCCCGGAATTAATAAGCAGCTTTTTTTTTCAAATGGTGCCAGCTTGGGTCATCCATGCCTTCGATGCTATTGCGTATCTTTGGAATGAACGTCCTAGCAGTAATGGTGTAAGATTGCCTTGGGTGTCTGGGACTGCCTGGCATTTATTCCTCTCCTCCAAAACTCTTTGAAGATATTTTGGAAGCTTCGGTTCCCGACTATTGCCAGTACTTTTAACACCGATGATTACAAGAGAGCAGTAAATTTGGCTCAGTGAGGAAGACCAGGGTGAGGAGAAAAGCAAGGTAAATGTGTAAAGGATTTCCACAATTGCCACAATTACTGTAAATTAGGCCTGAACCGAAACAGATCCAGTGAAAGCGCGTGACAAATGGCTCATTACGATGTCCCGGGTTTGTAGGATTTATTTTTTCCTGTCGCCTGTGAACTGGGGCGCTCCTTTTTTTTCGTGCGACAGTTTGCGTTTGGGATTATTGCAATATGGCGCGATTTGTTTTCCCGTTCCAAACACTTCCAGGCCGGCTAAATGAGTGTCAGATGCTCCGTTGACCAAACTGGATTTCAGCAGGGTTCGGCCCGAATCGACCTCTAGCGCCGGCCTCCGTCTGCCAAAGTCTCCAGTTTGATGAAGCGTGATGAACGGCAGATTTGATGAAGCACGTCCTCGCAGCTTGTTCGGAAGCCAAGCTCGGTCGGGCCGTTGTCGTGCCCGGATGCTATTAGGAAATGTGGCGAAATAACTGTTTTTTTTTTTTCATGTGCCATTGCACAATTTCAAACCTTTCTCGACTTCTGTTTGCTTGCGGTTTCTTTTATTTTTAAAATCATGCGCCTGTTCGTTGAAAAGACACGTGGACACGTCAAGGCTGGAGCCAAAGAATTAAAAAAAATAAATAAATAATTAATATAGCTTAAACCAATATCTACCTCATTTGCATAGTAAACGCAGTACTACTGATTAATCCTTTTTAATTTTAGCTTATTATTCAACACCTGCTATGAACACCTCAATTACAAAAGCTTTGGTGCTCATCAGTTTTATGATTGCGTGCTAGATTCAATTATAAATCATGTAAAGATAGTTAGCATCACAATAACAGCTTGAATAAGGTGACATGTTTTTTTTTTATAGCAGCGAGGGATAAAAAGAAGAGACGCTCCTTTCAAAAAAAAAATCTCTGAATATTATTTGAATTTAGCTCCGCGTACTTCATTAATTCCGCTTAATTAAACTCGACCTCTTCACCTGCGCGCGTTTGTCAGCGCGGCGTCGAGTGTACGTTGAATATTCGAGCGAAAAATGTAACGGGTCGAATGACGGCGGAGGATGGAGTGGCGCTCTCGAAAGATGGATTGATACAAAGGCTAACGGGGCGGAGGGGAAGCGGTCCGGCGCAAAAGGTGACTGGGGGAGGCAGTCATCAAAATGCTAATGTTGTATGGGATATTTACTGCGCGGTGTTAATGCAGTTTAAAACAGGCTCTTTGTCCCGCAGCCCATCGCCGAGCCCCGGTCGGGCCCTAATAAATCAGCCATTAAAAGCTGATGTGACCTGAATAGCGCTTCATACGGCGGCGATCGGACTCGAGCGCCAGTGTGGGAGAGAGACAACAGCTGAAAAATTTATGAAGATGCCACTTAATGACGGTCAGCCCAGAAGGGACCGAAATAAAGACTTTATGTGATGCGACTATGAGAAAGTATCACTTCTGACACGGAAAAGTAAATCTGTCTCTTGCAGTCAATGCAAGCCTCTTAGGGGGGGGGGGACATATAATCCTTATCCATATTTTCTGACCAATATGCAATTTGACATTGGTGGGTATCCATATTAAACTGAAGTTTCAAATAATGAGGCTAAGCTTCAGGGAAAATCTGCTGCGTTTCTTATGGGTTTTTGGTTCCACTGGCATTCAGGCCTTTGTTGACGAGCTGATGTCACAATGTGTGGAGGTCCAAAACTTCCCAAATCAAAAATGCCTAACCCTAACCCTAACCCTAACGCTTTTTGGATGTCTCAATAAATAATATAATATAATATGATACTTAATGCACCAAAAATAAAACTACCATATAAACATGGGTGTTAATTCATATTGTCCCACCTACAGTTGAAAAGTTGTCCTTTGAAGGACAGCCCAAACAAGCATCAATCCATTAAGAAACTTAAAATAAATAAGTAATGTGATGTCGTCAGTCGCAATATATAAATGAATATATCCAAAATCAATCACTTTTCAAAGTTCAAATATGAATTTGCTTTACAAATCAATGAATAACTCTGTTTAGGTTTTAAATATTTCATGCGTTTAATGGCCTCTTCATTTATTCATTGACTCATGTGTGTGCCTCTGTAGTTTTGGCAGTTGTGGGCCTCCGTACAGGCCGACATCATCTCATCACACATTTCTTCATATTATTCTTCTGCTCCAGCCACAGAACACTCGTAAAGTTAAACCAATTCATAAAAAAAAGTAAAAGCAGTAAAATATCCTGTACGTAGCGTGTATTCTGTGTAATATAATATATCAAGATAGTAAGTACCAGAGACATCCTGCTATGATCCTTGTTGTTGCAGTTGTTTGTGTTGTATGTTCTATGTCAGATTTGGGATTGTACATGTATGGACAGGTTTTGAGAAGTTCACGATAAAGAACGACAACTTACGTTGCTTAGATTAGCTTCCAGCTACACCAGTATAAGGGATCTACTAGCTGCTACATTAATTCAGTGACCATTGACTAAAAGCCATTCAATGAGAAGAAAGGGGGCCTTAAAGTGACAGTAGCTAATGCTGCTTGTTTCACATGGTGGATCATTAGTTGGGGCTGTATAAGGGCTATTACAAGAAAAGTAAGAACTTTTTCTAAACTATGAATCACGCAGTACAAGTGCAAGTTGAGAATCTGGTTAAAAATACAGATTTGAAAATAAGCATAAAAGGTCCCCTTTAATGGTGGCTTAAAGTCATCCTGGCACCCTTTAAAGGTTCCTCCTGCTGGACTTTTTAATTATGTCCCCTGTCACCTATTTTGAAAGAAAAAGTGCGGCGTGTTTTACTGACTTAAGGCTGTCCCGCTCTGTTTCCTAACCTGTTTCTTCTCTCTCCCTCCTTCCAGGACAGGACATGCTTTTATTATCTGGAATGTGATACGCAGGATTTGTTAGCAGCAGCTCTCCAGAACCACGCTTCCTCTCACGCCAAGGTATTGTACCGTTTTTTGACGGCCTTCTTTTGCACCGCACCAGACCTGAGAAATCGAGGCTGAATCCAGTCCTGGAATGAGAGCCGGGGCATTTTCTTTGTGTGCAATAGGATGTTTTTATGAAAATGATTCGTGGCAGGCGCTCATCTTCATATTCAAATGGGCGGGACACCTCTGGCAAACCTTTAATGTCTGTCTCCTGCAACAAGGAGGGGTCCCTTTTGGTCGGGAAACCATACGTAGCCGCTGAGCATGTGTTTGGATTTCATTCCCTGATGCAAATGATGTTTTCAGTGTAATCATGCAAAAGCGCAGCTGGCTTCCATTTCTCTGCGCCTTGAATCTGTTGCCCCCCCATCCACCACCCCCTCCACCCCAGCGCCGCAGTGCCCCCCAACCCTTAACCACCGAAACCTTCACGCACGGAGCTCCGTCTCCTCTCCCTGTCTGTTTGTCATTGTTGTCTTCGACAACCCCGTGTGTTTGCTCTCTGCTTCTCGTACTTATCTTCTCCCCCCTCTCCTCGCCTCCTTGTCATGCCAGCCAGAGCCCTCCCCCTCCTCCCCCTCCTCCCCCTCCTCCTCCTTCTGCATCCCTCCATACTGAAAGAAGCCACTAGCTTCAGTGCCTCCTGTAGTGAGCCTGGAAAGAATTCAATTAGGGAGATTGTTTGCCCTCCACAGTTTACTGGTGGGCTCTGTCGATGATTCGCCTCCCGACGCCCCCCCCCCCCCCCCAAACTCCCCCCACCCCCTCCATCCTCATCCTCCTCTCCTTCACTCACACACCTCCTCACGCAAACACACCCGGCTACATCCATCTCCCCTTCATCTGACTCGACGCAGCCGCTCCTCCTTTCCTCTTTTCCTAACAACTTCCTTGCGGCAGTGCTGCTCTTCTTTTTTTTTTTTCTTCCTTCTCTCGGTTCATACACTGTTTACATTGCTCTCCGCGCTCCTGTTGATGTTTTTATGTAATTTTGCGACGCCGCATTCAACGAGATCAAGGCAGGGAAAGTGGCACTGTGGGAGAATGTGTCATATCACCTTTTTTGATAAGACCACAGGGCCTCGCGTTTTCCTTGATTCCGCTCTCTGCGAGAGAGCGGCTGGGGTGGGAGTTTTCTGCAGTAAATAATTGGGAGTTTGTATTTGAGCTCAATCCCTAGAACCACACACACACACGCACATATACACACACACACACGTTCTAGGATAATCCCCTCCCTTTTTTTTTTTTTATTATGATTATTAGTAATCTGCCAGCATGCTAGCATAAAGAATGGACTGTAAATGTTGCTGACATAGGAGTAATGGTCACATTAGTCGCAAGGTGAAAATAGAATTGCAATGTCATTTGAATATCACTGGAAGCAGCAGGCGGCGGTTGTGCGCGCCGCTGGCTCGCGCTCCACAGATACGAAGAAAATCTGGTGCAGTCACAACGGCCCCGGTCTCGATTCTGTGTGGAAACACGTTTCAGCGGCTCGTCCCGCGGCCCCGCTGCTTTCCTTCAGATGTCACGCTGTGTGACCGCGATTCTGGTGCTTCTCAGATATCAGATACTGTATTAATGCTGAAAGATGTCAAACGAATTAAAAGCCGGGGGATCGCCGCGATGATAAACGTCCTAATGCGCTCCGATGGGGGAATTACGACTTTCTCTTGATGTACCTTCTTTTGCCTAATTTGTGGTCACTTTGTATTAGGTCTAATCTTCAACTGGATCATATGTTGGGCAATGGAAAATAAAAAAATAATAAAATCAGACTTGATTTGCGGTATTTTGGAACAGATCGCATTTGAAGGCAGAGTTGGGTTATAGCAACTGATATGAAGGATATTTGTCAGGCAAATTCTGGACATCCACAACCTTGTAAACTTCAAAGCTTCTTTTCAGCCTCGACGAACGCAGAGCACCAATCTCTCTCTCCATCTGCGGCGCTTTGCATACGCAGCACGGTTTCCCATAGCATCCGCCATTCAAGTTAGCTTGACCATAATGGCCTGTGATGACATTCGGCCCGGCCGAGCTCCGGCTCTGTTATCTTAAAGCCCTGCCGTTTGTTTTGGTAGCGCGATCCTGCCCGGACTTCTCAAAACGATGCAAAGCAGGTCATTTGAATGGGGAAGGAGTGGACTGCTTTTGGCCCGACGTCAGCGGGGATTTGAATTCCGTCCAGAGGTAGTTGACTTTGCACGTCTTTGTTGCCGCGTCCTGTTACTTGGGGCGACCGCGGGCCGGCCCCTATGAGCAGGCCCGGCTCAGGGATACCGGGGCGGATCGGCGAAACCCTCTAAACGACCAAATTATTTAAAAGGCACACATTGCTTCGTGCAGCGCGCGGCTGTTAATGACAAATTTGTTGACCCTCCGCGCAAATTGCCGTCGCCTTGACAACGGCGACTCGCCGCAAATGTATTTGCTCAGACATGTCGGCGGTGGTTTTTTCTCCCGGTAAGGCAGGGAGCCGGAGCGAGAACCTTCCCGCAGCTGTATAGAAATGCGTCTTGGTCATTTCATTACGTTTATGTGACACATTTTCCAAACAGTGTGATTATTATTGACTTTAACCTCAAGCAAAATCGCATACATTATTTTGCTGTCTTATTAGAATTGTTAGAATTGCATTATTTTTTTTTTTTTTAAAGGCTGCCTCTTTTTAAACAAGGTGGATTTGCACAACAGCGCTCCACACGGGGACATTTGTTTTCTTTTGTGCGAGCTAATGTTGTGTTCTGAACGCGAAGCAGCTGTAACCTTAATTATTCAGAGTGTTGTTTATGTCTTCAAGAGATGTATTTATGTGTGTTTTGCTGGCTAGCGTGCGCGTGTGCACCGAACGTGCAATGCGGCATTTGCCTCGACGGCGTGCGTGTTCACCCCCCCCTCCTCCTCCTCCCATACAATATTCATGGCTTCGGTGGCCACTCACCGCTCTCTTGAACTGCATTATCATGATAAAAGCATTTTTTTTTTTGTTTTGTTTTTTGTCCCAGCTGTTATTTCTTACCGCATCCACGCATTTGTAAATCCCACAAAAAAGGAATGTTAATACATCTATCAAAGCTAAGAGGGTTTTGAAATTTGGACCCCGCCGTACACATCAGCACTTCAGCTGCAGTTAATTTAAAAGTTAAAGGAGTTTAAATGAGCAGGTCAACCAAGAAAATAAGCCTGTTAGGAGATTGATAGGACAGGCAGCCGGTTAGTAGAGACGTAGGGAAATGACTGACCCGCCTCATTGACTGTGTATAAAGACGGACAAACCCTCATTTGGGTCACCCGTGACATTTCAGGAGAAGCTCAGAGTGGCGGCTCTGGCCGTTGCTGCCGCCACCTTTCCATCGCCTGACTGCACCCCCCTTTTAGACGTAGCTTGTCATAGCCAGACTCTGCCAACACCCTGGGGCTCTCGGGCCCGGTTCTGAATCGACTTCCCCCCCACAACATTGAGTCGTAATGATTCAAAAGCCGCGCAGTTCGCCTTATTTCTAAAGCTCGCCGTTGCGGTCGCCCTGCTGCTTGCGTTGTCCGGCTCAAAAACCCGAGGTGTCCTGCCAAAATCCAGCACGTAATCCTCCTAAAAAAATCATGCGCCGGGGTTTGCATTCTGGTTTTTGTACAGATTAAAACAATCCACGGGCGTGACAGCGCCAGACCGGGCGGTGTTCTCTTTGTTTCCTGTCCTGATAGCGAGCTTCTTTTTCTTAGGAGACACATGCGAGCGCGTTAGACGGTGGAAAAACATATTTCTCACACTGTCGACCCATTCCTCCAACTATGGGTTCTGTCTGGAGTCTTTTGCGGAAGAATACACTTTTGTAACAACTTGTATTTTCGCACTCTCCCGGTTTCTCCCACACACACACACACACAAACCACATTGTTATTGCCTGTCACAACCCACCTCCTCAGTCCCGTAGGGCTGCGCAGGTGAACGTTTCACTTGTCTTGATTGGTGCAGGTAAGAGCCCCTCTTCAGCGCCGGCGCCCTCCACAAGTCTGACAGAGTCTGATGGCGAATTTGGACGGAGCTATTTCGGTCGGGGGAAGGGGTTACCGGGATGTTAGCGCGAGCGTCTTGTCATGTGCCTGGCTGCTCTCCTGATACCTGCCCTGACAGTTCGGGCGTCTTAATAAAACAACACCCTTGACAGCGGAGTCGCGCGGCAGCTCGGCGGTTTCTCTCCATCATCTCCCGCCAACCTTTCCCTTCTCCTCGTCTCCCCCGCCGCGCCCGTCCGTCTCCTCCGTCGCTTGCCGCGAGCGTTTCCCCGCTAACGCGAAATGAGCGTGGCGATCTGTTGTTGGCGATTAGATTTTAAGGTTGCGCCTTTGGGATGCAGCTTGATATCGTCTGACACGACAGAACAGCAACGGCCCTACTTTTTAAAGGTGTTCCAAGGGAATGTGTTAGAGATAAAGGGCTGCTGCCGAAACGTATCTAATTGTGAGCGACGCCGACTAACTTTTTTTTTTTTCTTTTTTCGGGTGTTCCCTTGAACTTCCTCTGCACTCTGTCCAAAAGCCTCACCTCCAGCAAGGTGCGCGGGCCTTAATCAGCTCGGCTTGATGCGCGGAGGCAGCAGGCTTTACGGGACGAGCCAAGATCTCTCAGGACATTAAGGGGAGAGGAGAGGAAGAGATTACTGCTGGTCTTTTTATAGTGGATCACTCCATCTTGTCCTTTTTAGCTCACTCATTAGTTCACGCTTCCCCCCCCTCCCCACACCCCCGAGGGCGATTCTCTCGCTCCGTCTCTCACCACGACCGGGGCCACTTCTCTCACTTTGGCAAGGGCCCTGTCTGGCTATCAGTTAACCAAATATGATTCCCCAGCCTTTCCGTCATTATCAAGTCGCAGTCAGGAGGCGCTTGTGTGGTCGGAAGCTAGTCCCGTTTTGGCAGGTATGGGAAGAAAGAAAAAAAAAAAAAAAAAAAACTCGGGCCCAGGAGAGGGAAGGGAGACAGATGAATAATGATTGCACGCGTTTTCCTTTTGTTGGCAGCGGAGGCTGCGGAGGCCCGTGACATGCCTTTTCTTCATTTTCTTCCCTCCATTTCCTCCCTCCCTTTGGCTAGTACCTGTGAAATCAGACATCCTTCTGTGCCCGTCAAAAAATAACCAACACTCTGCCACTCTGGAACCGGGGCTGTCAGGGGAGTTCACCGCCTGACAACCGGCGTGCACGCTGAGGTAATCAGAAGTTGTCAAATTTGAAGTGTCCTCTGCTGCGGCTGAGAGCTCGGGAGTGCGTTTTCCAAGTCCAACATCAGAGCTCTGGCTGCAGTGTAGGTGCACTAATGGCCTCTTTATCAACGGGGATCGTTAAATAATGTCCTGCGACTGCATATTTGGCAGCAAAATTGTTGTTTAGCAGAGGAAAATGGAGACTCGGATAGATAATCGGAGCTCGCTGCCAGCCCAGTGGCCAACCCCGGGTTGTGTGATAGAGCGTTTCATACTTTCACAACCTCTTATGATTATACATCATTCTCAAGTACACCGAACGGCGTCCCTTTTTACGTATTCCCGAGTGGTTTATGAAAATTTAATTTACATATTTGTTCTCCGTATGCAGAGTCTGCCCCTCCGAGCGGAAGCGCCTGTCTTGTAAAAACACAAGCGGAGAAATTATTGATTTGCATCTGTTTATCCGGGACGAAGCGGGGCACCTCCCGCCTGTCAGCCCCGGAGGCGACGCGCGAGGATCCCAAAGGTGCCACCGCGCTCGTCTGTCCTTTTTACGGTGGCTCTAAACCGCGGATAGGGGCTGCAATCTGTTTCTGCCCTCCGCTGAATTTTATTTACAGCTCCAGCCTGGCAATAAAGGCCAAAATTTATGACTTACTTTTTAATTAGAAATAATGTCTTGTAGGGTTTAAGTGATGGATGGTTTAATCAATATATAGACTGTGGCTGGGCCTATGATGAACGTCACTATTGACAGCGCGCACAGTAGCCTAACTTAACACTTTGTCTTTCAAAGAAATATGCAGCGTTTTGTTTGGTGATGGAAACGCTACACCTCTCCTTCCTATGTCTCTCTCATTATTTCTCCTTCCACTTTACTGTCTCTTCCCACTCTGTCAACACTTTTTCTCTCGACGGGCAATGTTTTCTGCCGAATGAATCAACCTCTCCTGTCGCACTGTATTTAGGTAATTATTTTACCTTGCGAGACCCCATTGTGTTTTGTGCCACATTTGCTCAAGTTTCAATAAAGTAGGTGCTGAAGGTGGGTTCTCGTGAATGGAAGCTGACAAGCTGGGAGGAATGCAATTCTCCAATAGGCAGAGATCTTTTTTTAATGGGTAAAGAGTTTTTTTTTTTTTTTTTTTTTAATTTTTTCTCTGAGAAAGGAGAGAGAGAGAGAGAGAGAGAGAGTGGAAAGGATTTTCAAGTAGAATAATTAAATAGGAATCAAGTCAATGGGATTTGTTTCCTGGCGCTGTGGATAATTGCGTAATATACACCAGGGATGGAATTGTGGTACTTGACAACTGAAGTTCAATTTTGTCACTTGTGGCTTACTGTGAAGTGCTGCAGACATGGTTGGGCTGAGCTCGTAGTGCAGTTTTTCCTCTTACCAGACAATGCAAAACAGTGATCAGATGTGGTAACTGTGTTTAAATTCTCTGCATGAATAATGTCAGTCGTGTTGCTGGGCAGACTTTAGTAATGAAATAGGAGCCTGATGCAGCTAAGAGTGATTGTAATACTTATAAAATGTCTGGATATGTTTTTGAAACTGGAATTAGTGAATGTCTGCAATTTCTTTTTAGCCAGATACGTGACCTAAAATTCAGTAAATTGATAATCTAGTATGAACTTATTCATTATGTATTTTTCTACTTTAATTTTATATATTTTTAAACAATTATTAAATATTTTAAAGGCCCCCAGGCGTAGGATTGGGGACCCCTGCTGGCAGTGTCAAAAATGTCATTGCATTTGACAACAGTTAACTGAAAGTTAAATTTTTTGCCTTTTCTTGTTTCTACAAATAAAGGTTTAATTAATTAATCCATTCATTAGAATGTCTCTTAATGAACAATATTCACATAAAAAAACCTGCTCAAGAGGCTTTAACTTCAGCAGTTAGGGTCGAAAGACAAAATCTAACTCCCAAAAGCCATTCAGGGTAAATGTACAGTGTTAAGCGAGAGTTAATAAAGTTAATAATTACTAATCTAAGAAACAGTGACATAATGTGAATTCCGTTTAAGCCTCAAACATTTCACTGTTACAGATTAATAATTGCAACATGACGCTTTAGGCCACCTAGATAACAAAGAACCCTAATACACAGAACAACCTCACCCATACTCGAACACACACCAACATAATATCCTCCAAGACGGACCACAATACCTTTCTTTCTCATTGATTAGTGTTGCGTTCACTGCTTAGGGGCAAGTAGGGGCCTTAATGATGGCTTTATGCTTTGTTTTCATGGTCTCTGGAACAGAATAACCACGAACGACATTGATCCTCTGCAATGAGTCCCCCTAGTCAATGGTTAACTGTTCTGCCTTGATTCAAAGCATCCGGGCTCTGTCGCAACTGACCGCTCACCTGTACGTCTTGACCTGGGTATGTTTCCACCCCCTAATTTCTACCCCCTTTCTCCATTCCGTCGTTGTGCTGGCATGTATTAGCTTATCTGCCTCCTTTGTGAAACATAAGCTCGCTGATAAGTAGTATATTGGGCCGGGTTACTCATGTCTGTCTTGTTCATTCCTCACAATCCCCTAATTCCCCCCTGGAAACCTATTTCCCAGACTGCAGGTGGCCCGTGTTGTAACACAGAGGCCATGCCTGATCTTTGCAAAGCAAACACAGACATTTAGTCACTGCTGCCTCCTTTGTATTCTGCATGAGTGCCGGTAATGCCCCGGTACGTATGTCCGCTGTGAGTGCACACATGACTAATCTCGGAGACAGTGTAAAAACATGCCACTGATAGGTACGCCGCTTTAGCCGAGATTAGCCGTGAAGGCAGGAATTATTCACTTGTTGCATTGGGCCCCCCACTTTATTCCTGGTTGACTGATGCGTGGCATGCGCAAAATAAACAGAACCCTACAGGGATCTTTATCAGCGATTACCCTTAAGTCCACAGGTGTTTGTAGTTGGGCCACGTCTTGAGAATGTACAGGCAGCCTCTGGCGGGCTTTAAGTCGTCCTTCTCCGCCGCGCTTGCAATTGCACGACACAATGCACAAAAAGCATGTTAAAGGAGGAGGTAGCCCATGTAAGAGCAGTACCCTGAGACGTCGAGTGGTCCTGTTCGCTGGTCAGGGTCATGGCCGACCATGATCTCTGTTCTGGGCAGTTAATTAGGAATTAGAACATTGCATGACCCTCAGGATGTTGTCCACGGTTAGAATAATGATTATTAGGACTTTTGAACTCGTGTGGCCTTTGTAATTGTACTCCCACATTTCCTTCGCCATGAAAGCATAATTTTTTAGAAGTAGTTTTTGAACAACTGAAGGACACAAGCTCCAGCTGAATAAATCTAATTCCTCTCTGACGTGATTGATAGTGTAATACAGTAAGAGCAACGCTGAAATTGATTACACATTGAATTTAGTACAGTCAGTCACTAAATTTCAGTCTGAGAATTTCGGTCTGGAGTCGCTCCTCTTTCGGAATTCATTTTGGCCGGCGAAGATCGGTTCGGACAATCAAGCCGCTTGGGCGGGCTTTATGCGCCATTGAGTTAATTTTGTTTACAATGGCTGCCGTTGGAGCAGCGAGAGGTTTAGACTAGGGCACTTTGTCAGGAAGTCACATCCTTCATTACTCTGATTAGTCTTGGATTGTTCATGATGTATTTCTTTCTCTATAATGGTTGAAACACTTCCCATCATTTCCCACTCATTCTGTGATAAGAATTCAGTTATTCCTACCCAATGAAGCTCTCTGCAAAGCAACTTAACTCTCCACTTTCAATGACCCCTAAACTGATGAAACTCTACCCATTATATGGGTTCTTTATTAAACTCAGTGCTATTTATAAATATACATTATTATTATCATTTTGCATTTAATATTAAGCTGTCCCTTATCATTTTACTAAAATATGTTGGATTCATGCTAATGTGTATTTAAACAAATTTAAATTTGTGGGGGAAATTAAAAAAGAAAAAAAAAAGTCTCATCAACCAAAGATTTTGCGACCCCGCTGCAGTGTCTCTGCGGACCCCCTAGGGGTCACGGACCCCCTGTTGAAGACCAATGCCTTGAGGTTTGCTTTATTTTCTTTAGCAGCAATTTATAAAACTGAAGTGCACAATTCTTTCCCCCAAAGGCCTCTTTTGGTTACCCAGATATTTCAAATATGTCTGTAACATAAGTAAAATATAAAATTCTACAAAACTACGACTGAAGCTAATGCAACTAAAAGAAAAGAAAATGTGTTTTGCAGAAAAAAACTGTTCCCGTTCATATCGATTAAACAACAGCGTCTTTGTGTTGCAGCAGAGCAGAGGCGGGTTTCACAGCTGAAAAATACAGATTCTAAAAATAACGTATACATGCCATCTTTTAAGAAATAAAAAAAAAAAACCCAGCGAAATCCAATTTAATTTATAATTCTCATATTGTTTTTTTTTCTTGTGCAGCTGGCGTGTTTGTGCAGGGCGACAGTGATTTTTATTTCATTCTCCCCGTGTATAAGACCCAGATTTGCTCCCGTCTGCCATATCATAATCATTTGGCCCGATGCCTTGATTCGAATTGGTGAATTGTTACACCCCGAGCAGGTAGAGTATGATACATCTGCTCGCGGGCCCTGCATTATTATATCAGCTGCTTTTGCAGGTCACAGTGCAGTGGAGAAGGTGGTGGTTTTTTTTTTTCCTCTCTCCCCTCTATCTGTGCTGGCAGTGAGCACGCCCCAGTACACACAGTCCCTAGATGCAGTCTGGCAAGCCTAGTGAATCATCTTCCCGTCACAGGTGGGGGAAATACAACAGCGGGATTGGCAGTCCAAAGGTGCCGTCTGGCCTATTCTAGACTGAGGTGTTTGGCTTTGCTTCCGCTGGAAATGACGGCATGTCATATTTTTGTCATGCAGGAGAAAGAAAGACAGAAAGAAAGAAAGGAAGAAAGTTTATATTTTTCTTTCCAAGCAGCTGATGCTGGAATTTTTTAAGAATATACAACACCTCTGTTTGTCTGTCTCCTGCTCCTCTGTGTTTATGGCGGTGTGAGTCCGTGCCCTGATTGTTTGTCTTTTCGTCGTGGACGTCCTTCTCTCTGTAGCGTCTCCTCGTGTGTGCCTGACAGGCCGTTTCATCTGCGCCCTTGCAGGAAGGTGGCTGCGAGGGCCGCTGATCAAAGCCAGAATCCTCAGGGCCCATCGAGGGCCCAGCAGATGTTTCCCATCTCTGTTAGCACCCCCAGTTAGCGCTATCCTTATTTAACCGGCCCCGGCTAATGGCCCCTCGCTCGGTGTCGGGATACGCCGTATCGCTTTTCTCCTCTCCTTTTGTGTGCGCAACATGGGACAGAACGTGAAACGCCAGGGATATCTTGTTCCTCTCTGACACTCTCATTGTGCTCCTCTGTGAATTTCTGGCCAGAAAAAAAAAAAAAAAAAAAAAAAATCCCTCTCACAGTAATTGGGTGTGAATGAAACACTTGCGCTTGCCTATTGTCTACAGTACAGTCTTGCATTCAGGCCAGTGGTTAAACAAGCCAAGAGAGAGGGCAGAGAGAGGGGATACAGAAAACCTGTGTTGAAATGGGGAAGGGATAAAGAGAAACGGATCAAGAGAAGCGTTCACAAGAACGGAACGGTGTGTGAGAAAACTGTCAAATAAAAATAAGCGGGTATTGTGGCTCACAGAAAATAAAGGAAACAAAGGCGGCATTAACTCCGAGGGAAGAAGGAGCACTCCACGAGAACGGCGAGGCACGGAAATGGTTTTTAGCATGCGAGAATACGGACAATTAGCAAGCCGGGGACTGGAATACAAAGTGGACGAACGCGTTAGTTGAACAGAAACAGCCAGCTCAGGTCCAGATTCTTCATATGGCGTACAGGAGATTGATTGAAAGATTTGGTGGGCCTAATTGTGCTGCGCCATCTGCCCAAGTTACAGAACCTGCCAGGCATGTGACAGTTTCCAACAGGCTCCCTGACGAGCAGATGTGTGCAGCAGTCAGTCTGTGTGTGTGTGTGTGTGTGTGTAAATGCGTGTGTTTAAGCACGTCAGTCTCTCTTTACTTTGCGATCACATCTTCTTTTTTAGAGAGAATTAAGACAAAAAAAAGAAAAAAAAATATGGTGTCTTGAATTACAGAGACCTGTCATGCAAAGGCACATTGTGAAAGCGCTTTTTTTGGAAAACATAATTAAATCCCGCTATGTGTGGCACTGCCTTGTGTTCTTTATTATTTCGCTCTCTCTATCTATGATGTTGGAGTGGTTATTGTTTCTGTCAGAATTGCTATTGATATAACAGCCTGACAAATGTCATCAGCGCGAAGTAGATTTCCATAAATCAATCAAGCCTCCCCCTCCTCCTTCCCCTCTTTCCACAATGGATTGCCAGTGGAATTAAACAAAGGAAACTAACAGAATGCTATTTACAATACATGCATGCTAATTATCCAGTAAATTCATTTGGTATTCAATTAGGCGGCGAGTCTATTCCAACCCAAAGTGCAGTTATCGCAACGAGGCTCCGACCAAAAATACACAGAGAATTCCTCATTTAATTATTTAGTCTTCTGAGATATGTTTTTTTTGTTTATTAAAAGTAATAGTTTGGGAAAATTGGTGACATATAGATGAAAAAAGCGTCATTGTACGGGAAAGTGGAAGCTGCAACCCAATGCTGGTTAGCGTCTGTAGACTGGAAACAGCCACGCTAGCTATCCTTTGGCTCGCTAATTAGCAGAGATAAAACAAATATGAGATGAAACAGAATGAGCTAGATCCTTATTTGTTAGCTTCAGAGATGCTAGTTGTGTCCCCCATACTAACTGGCCGCTCCACCGAGCTTCATGCAGTATTTAGCATACAAACGTGACTTTCTTCTTAATGTTAGCCTAATAGCATCATTACCAGTCGTTTGTTGACCTGTTACAATATCAATATCAGCAATGTTTTTTGTTATTTTCCAAAAACGTTCAAATATGACACATACAATACTTTCAAGCCAATATGAACAATTTTTCACGTAGTGTTGTTGCTAATTAGCATGCTACAGATACAGATGGAGCCGAATGAGATACGTGATCAGTTGGGAGCTTAAAATATGCTTAACACGGGCTAACTATTTACTTCTGTTTCCAGTGTTTATGCTAAGCTACGCTAACTGGCTGCATTTCCCAGTGTCATTTTTAGCTTACAGACATGAGGCTGGTATCAATCTTTGAAAAATCAGCTAGAATATTAATCATGTCCCTGATATAAAGACAAAGTGAATAATATTTACCCAGTATTTTGGCTTATTTGCACGTGAAAGGCACAGATCAATACTGACAGTATATAGTAGTATATAGCATCGCTAACTGGAATGCTCTATTTTGTGTAGATTAAACAAATATCTAAAGAAACAGAATAAGATACATGTTAATTAGTTCCTGGGGACTTTCATTACCTTTGGTCAGAGCCAACGTAGCTTTTACCTTGTGTTTCCATTTTTTTCTTTTTTTTGCTAAGCTACGCTAATTCAGTGCTGGTCCTATTTTTATATCTAGCGTACAGACATGACAGTGATATAAATCTTCTCATTCAGATCTCAGCATGAATAATACATTTCAAAAGAATCAAATTATTCCTTTTAGTGTAACCTCAGTGTCGATAACTGATTAAATAGTAACACTGCATTGATTGTCCATAATTTCACCATAATGTAAGAACAAAGCGCGTGAAGCTTTGAAGGCGAAGCCATCTCCGCAATCAGATGCAGAGTGCATAAAACAAAGGACAGGGAGCTGTTTAGCTAATGAAGTTTCGGTACACCGCGCTCTACTTTCAGGTGCAGAAGAGCAGGGATAGGATTCACCTGAAATTGGACACTCGTGTCTTTGCCAAAGGGGGGGACACCAGATTAGCAAATAAAGTAATTGCATTTACATATCAAATCACTGACATCTATCCTTCTGCTGCTTTGTGCATGCCAAGGTTTTGGATTTAGCTCCAGTACCTCACAAGTTTGACTATCCCCCGTCACCGAACACCTGGCATTAAAGTCATATAAGCCATCCATATTGTTGCATTCTTTTAAAAATCATCATCATATCTCAGCGTCAATTTCATAAAGATTTTAACTTCCGTTCATCGCGGCACATAAAATCCAGCTGAACTCGGTCGTCCAGGAGTGTGAACATTTAACAGCTCGATTCATTGAGTGATCAAGGCCCCAGTATCCTCAGACGACAAATAGAAAAAGAAAAAAAAGAAAAAAGAAATGACATGGAATTCTTGTAAACGTCCAACAGCGATCCAGGCCGCTTAACGTGGCAGTAAAGCAGCTGACTAATTTACATGCCGGCTTCAGATTTAATTGATGGCAATCTCGCAGGTGACGTCAGGAATGCGTCACTTCAGTAGCGGCGCGGCCTAAAATGTTGAAGGACAAATGTAGTCCAGAAAGAGGAATAGAAAATTAGGTCATCTGTTGTGTTTTGTGCGTCTTTCCGTCCCTTCTCCTTTTCTTGATTTGGTCACAGAAGAGCAGGGGACGCCGGCGTGTGTTTCATATTCTGCACGCTCATATCCCCGAGTCCCTTACGTAATTATTATTCAGTAGATGCACTGCTTGGCACAAGGACAAAAGTTTGCATAATTTATGCAAGGCCGTCATCAATTTTTGAAAAATGGCCCCGGCCTTTTCCTGTGCTTTTAACTAAATAGATGCACGTCAGCCTGGACATAAAACGACCGCAAGGAACAGAGAAAACTTTATTTATATCTTTACCTAAACTTTGAACCGACGCATACTTTAGCGAGCACGTCGGGGTTCCTGTGTCCAGCTCAAATAAATTTATTTTAGCCGTTCTCCCGAGCCCACTCTTCCCTCCCGTCGGGATTACGCCACTATAGCGTGTGAAGAATGTTAAAATAATACTTTTTACTGTTATGCACTTCTCAGATAAAGTATTTGGAGGTGAGCCGGGTATGATAACAGAGCACACTTCCTCTGGATGTGTCCCTTAAGGCTCTCACCTGAGGACGTAGGAGTTATTTTCGGCACAGCGCTCGCTGGAAGAAAGCCTCTTAGGAAAAAGGGGACTTTTTTCCGTTCCCAAGAGAAAGCGCTCTATATTTAATGAAGAGGAGGACAATGTAAATAAACTTCTTTTACTGTAAACCTCTTCCCTTCTTGTCCGCACGTCACACTTTCCATCCCTTCACCCCATAATCCTGGTCGTAAATGTTTTTTTTTTTTTTTTTTTTTCCATTGCATTGTCCACCGGTTTGGATTTAACTAATCTATAGCTTGGACATCGTGATCCACTTCTGTTGCCAGATCATAGAAGGGATGGCGGCCGCGTGCTTTCTGTCTCCTTTGTCGGATGTCACGTAAGAACCGAAATCTGGTATTTGTCCTTTAATTTCTAAGTAGGCTATGTTTAGTGGACAGAAGACTATTATCCAGAATCCTGGAGGTAAATGGCGAGATTGAATAACAAGGCGTTTTGGCTTCGCTTGCTGTTCTTTTATTCTCCAACGGCCGAGGATAAAATGAAACCAGAAAACGTTTCTCTGTTCTGTTTCTGCACCGGCTAAATTCCTAGGACGTTCTCCAAAAACACGATTATGTTATTACGCGTGTTTAACAATAATCATTATATAAGCCGTGTGTATAAGTCTCATGATATTTTACAGATACCATCAATCACATTTTCCGGAGATTGTTCCAACGAGCGAGCGTTTTGGGGAAACTGAAGATTGCTGATATCCTGCATGCAGGCATTTCAGGCAAGACACGATAGGCTAAATGGGCCATGTTTTCACGCATACCGAGCTCATCAGTTCATATTACATTTCCCTCCATGCAGACTTAGCATTTCCATTTAAACCTGCTGTTTGCATCTGTGGAACCAATCAATAACCCAGCAGAGTGTGTTATTTGCATGGTAACCACTGCGGAGATGACGGGGAAAGGGGAGGGAAAAAAAAAAAAATAAAGGTACAGGTTTGGAAAGAAGTTGCTGCACAACAGACTCTGGAAGGTGGCTTTTCTTTTGACCTTCATAAAGATCAGCGGAGGGGGTAGATATTTAAAAAAAAAATTTAAATAAATAAAAAAACAACAGATCGAAGCGCTTTACTTTGTCATCTGGGATATGTTACTTGGTGTGCCGTGACAGGCAGCTTCAAAGCCAGGGTTTTTGTCGAGATTTAAACGTGCCACAGAGATAAGACACATGCGTCTCACTTTTAATAACCTGGCCTCCAGAGCTGTAGATTTTGAATGCATACATATTAACGCAGAATAATATTCAGCCATGGACAGATCCGTCCGATATCCCACTTACTCTGGGCCATCTATTGTGTTGTCAGGTCTGACCGTTTATTAGGGCGTATGAGAACTTTGTGGAGACAGTGATGGAGGATACCGAATACTCAACTGTACTGTGGAGAGTTTCACTTTGAGATAATAAGTGGCTTCAGGAATACATCCTCACACCGAGGCGGAGACGAGCCGGCGTTTGTAACCTCTGCTCAGGTCTTTTAGCGGAAGGCGCTCGGAAATACTGAAAGCAGTAGCTCAAGGATGCCATCCTGACGGGCGTTTTCATTTTTTCTTTTCTTTTTCCATCCACCGCAGACAGCTTGAATGTATCCTTTTGTCCATCAGTTTACAGACAACACTCTCGAAAGTTGATATGAAGCCATATGGCAACCCGAGCCCTCAAACTGCAGTCGTCAAAGTGCGTAATTTTCGCGCTAGCTTCTATTTATAATTCATGTGGCAGGAGGGTGAGCTTCCCGTGGCGGAAAGGACACATAAAAACAACTAAACGCGCACAAATTGCGATGCCTTGTCGATTCAGCGAGACGGTTTCAGCTCTTTTTCTCGCTCGTTTGCAAATGCGACCCGGGATTCGTGGCCTTATTAGAAAGCAATAATAGATAAATAGCTTCGCAGATGTATAATAAAGGAGCTCCGCGAACAACTGCGGGCGCTGTATAATTTCATTTTAGATCGTTTAAATATGACACATGATTGAATTTTAAAGGCCAGTTATTTCATTCTTGACCCAAGTGGTGTTTATTTGCTGGAAAATATATGCGGGTCCGCCTTTTTCATCGTCGGTCAACGTGTTACAAATTTAAGGTATGCGCTTGGCGCTTGTTTCCTGGTATGCACGAGCTCCATAGGAACACAGATGTACATTCATGCCTCTCACACTCAATCTCGTGTGAAACCTGAGCCGAGTTTCCGGCCTCGGCTTAATCACGCTGCTCTGGTGTTTAATGTGCAGGTCATGCTGTGGATGCGGTGTGACGCGCCCGTGCTCCACGTGAACGAAGACATACTTTGCCGTGTGCGCCTTGTGCGTTTTGATTACAGCTGCACAGCACTGACACATACCGCTGTAGGAGAAGGGAGTTAGTCAAATCCCACATGAAGAAGAGTGGAAAATAACAGAATTAGCCAGAGGTTATGGCTCCTAAGCCCTTCCTGTCGTTACTCTTGCTAAGCCCGCGGAGCTTTTTGTTCGTATACAATAGATCACTGCATTTATTTGCACTTAAGTAAACCTGGATTCAGCTTTATCCGGTTAGATGATTTCTTAACTGTCACACAAAGATAAAAAAAATAAAACCTAGTGTCTACCTAATTGTCAGGGCTGGGGGTTATCTTGTGTGATCTAATTTCAGCAGTTAGGAGGTTTTTCCTAGTTTCCTTTAGTATACTTTAACATGAGAATCCAAAGCTACAGTGCAGAGTCACACCATGATTGTCTTCATCATCAAGTGCTTTCTTTTTTTAGACAGTTTAGACTATTTTTGTAGTTTAGACTGTCCAAACTGTTGTCTGAGCAGCAAGGTTATTTGATTTGTACTCTCAAAAACATTTCTCAGACGCTTCTTCGATTCTGTTTCTCCAAAAACTGTGAATTCATAGAACCTTGGTTACATTTGTAACCCTCACTGTTTCACCCTATCTGTTTCTATGTAGACTTTTTTTTTTTTTACACAGGTTTTACTTGCGTGGTCTCAGCACTGTGTAAACTCATTTGGAAATGACTTGAATGTTGACAATATCTCCACCTCAAGTATGCTATGCATGGCAATTAACATTATATCATGATAAAACATTAGCATGATACCCATTTCCAAAAGTCTGATCCTCGTCAGTTGAGTGTTGGCATAGGGGACAGTAAATTGTTTTCATCTATATCCTAACTACTTTGCAATGTATAGTAAGTGTATGATCAGACCATTATTTCAGCCTCATAAGCGTCCAGGACCATGAATTCTGAAAAAAATGTGTGCGTAACCCCAGAAATGGGGAAAAAAAGGGAAGCAATATCTTGTTTCTACCGTAGGTAGGAAGCTAGTTAGTGAAGCATGCTAGTTTTTGTAGCTTATGATGGTGTAGACAAACATATCCACATTTTCACTCCATTGCTTCTCCACACCCCAGGTAAAAATAGAAAATGCAAATCTCAAAACACTCTCAGCATTTAGTTATGGTTGCAAAGCACTGGACAGAATTGCATGAATTCTGGTTTATGTGGACCACTAGGCAACTCACTTATACAAGGAACATTTACATAATTAAAAACCCAAAATATATGTATGTATATGTGGGGCTGTGTCAAAAAGAAACAAACAAAAAAAAACTGAGTCACTAACCAGGTGCATTAAATTTAAGCAAATCTTAATAAAACTGACATAATATTCTAATCACTTAAGTCCCCTAAATCTGCATTAATGCTTACAGTGCACATTTACGCACGGCTCATTCCCACACACAGCTTTGTCTCCCGCAAGTCATTTGAATATTTAAGGGATCGTCAAAGAAGCCATCAGCCTCCGCGGGAGCGAAGGGAATCACTCAAATGCACTGAGTTATTGGCACCATTTGCGCCGAGCACCAGCGCGTGGATACGAGCTCGGATCACTGAGGTGTGCTCCAATCTGAATAATGATTTCCAGATTCAGACTGAACACACGACATTTCTCCGCTTCACTCCACTTAACACACGGCCTTTACTCCGCGCTGACAGGTCCCTAGGTTTGAAAGATCGTCTGCTGAGAAGACAGAGACAAAGACAGACCTTGTGTTGTTGTCCCAAAACTAAACTAAAGCCACACGTTAAAGTTAAAGGCAAATCTGAAAAAAAACGCAGAAGAAGTGTGACTGGATCAGTTTCCTAACACATCTGTGGGATATAATAAAGAGTATGAATCAGGCTCTGACAGCGTATATCATTTGACACCATCATGTTATGTTATCCCAGCCTCATTGTGTTGTTTTTATTTGAAAGCAGTTCAATTATCAACCCCACATCGTTCTCTGTATCCACTTTGTTCTGTCGTTCTTATCGTAAAATTGCATTAGCCTTTGTCAACCTAGTTTTCTAATATGATGATTCAGAGAAACCTTTACAACAGTTGAGTCACAGTGCTCGTCCACAGCGGGAATATACACAAACTGGGAACGCGTTTGGGCCAATGCCTGATTTGGCTTTGGGCAGCATGCGAGGTCAGACGAGATGCAGCTTATATGCAGATAAAGCTGCAGCGATTGGAGCAGAAATGATTGCAATTCACGCTCATGGGCTTCTCCCTTCACAAAGTTTAGACAACAGGGAACAGGAGCACAGCAGTACATGTTGCCATCATTAATCTCTTCAGAGGCTCAGTCACTGTGATGTGTCAGAAGAATGAAAACCATGTTCCTCATAGATTGGGCTGTTTAAAATTTCAAGCTTCTGAGAGATGGCATCCGGATACGTTGGGGTTGAAGGCGCCATCGGAGCGGAACCAGCAGGGAAACTCATCTCAGAGACCCCCGCTGTTTACATGCACATGTGAAAAGCTGTTCAGGGAAGTCAAGCATAGAGGAAGGAAATCACTATCTATTTATTGTAATGATTTAAAGAAACAAAAAAACAAAAACACATTCGTCACATTTTTTCCCATACCTGTGAATACTTTTCAACCAAAGCAGGCAATTTTTTTGTCTTTTTTTTATGCTTTTCTATTCCGTTTCCCAGACATAGTGACTTCATAGAATCTGAGTTACATCGGTAACTTCCAACTGGGTTTCCTATTTACTGTTTGTTTCGCCAGATCATATCAATCTCACGATGATTTTAAGAAATACTGCTGTCTGACGCTCAATAGAATCCGATAAATTCTTGTGAAAGACTAAAATTACTTTCCTGAAACAGCTTGGACACCGTAGCTTTTACCTAATGTTAGTCAAATTGGGAGTTAACGGGGCCATTCGCTGGGGTCTATTTTTAGATTAATACACACCTGGTGTTGTAGCCAGTGCTTACTTGACTCAAAATAAACTACAGTGCTGGTGTGGATCATGTTGTAGGAGTATCCAATGCAACGATGAGGCAAACTGAGCTGTTTTTAGTGTTTTTGAGTGTTTTGTTCTATGCTTATACTTAAATGACTATTAATGTCAATGAGCTACTTTTCTATAACCAGCCCTGTCATATATAGTCCGTTTAACCACTTCCAGCCTCCCCATTGGCTGCGTCGCGTTACTCCCTTGCCAATCTCGATTTCATGAAGTCTCTCAAACATAAGATTGGAACAGATTTTTAGAGGGAAGGCTGCCCCTGTGCTGGGGAGTCATCTGTTGATCAGAGACTACAAGATTTATGGTAACTGAGCGGCAGTTTTCATTTTTCACTTCGTATTCTCAGCCTTGCCAGGAGTTGCCTAACCATATCCATTCTGAAATTCTTGACACGAGCATTGTGGTGTTGGCCGCAGTCGTAATATTTCCACCCCTCCCCGGGGACATATTGGGTAATAAATATGAGATCCACCAGTAATGTCTCACACAGATGATGTTATTAGACTTGCCAGTCTGAGGCATCAGCTGTGTGTATTGGATGTGTTACAGGGCAGACTCACCCCCTACCCCCCCCCATGTTGAAACCAACTGGTCCAGGGATTGCATGCCAGACTTGTGGAGAGCCCCACAGACCCCTCTTTGCTCCATGTCTAAGAAAGACTCTGACATTGAAATAGACTCCCCTGCGTGGTGTATAAGCAAAAATGAATCTCTTTTGACTTGGCCTGCTTCACTGGGGAATCAGGGTGGGGGTGGATAGTGAAGGCCTAGTGGTTAGGATAGAGTTTCAGAGTTTGCTTTAAAGGTGCCCCCCCCACACTCCCAATGTCCTGTTGTGCAGGGTGGATAACATTCCAGTGTCGGATGGATACAAAACTGAAGTGAGGATAATGAAAAGCGAAGGCACTGGAGGGCTAGAAAGTCTCCCTTGGCTAAGCTTCGGGCACCCCATTGGAGGTGGCTGACAGGACTCCCCAGAAACTGAGAAAATATTCTACTGTCTGAGAGTGTTGTGGATCAAAGAGGTTCATAAGTAATGCAAAAAAGAACCACTGCAAAATTGGTATAGTTGTCAAAGTGATTTGACAGTGACACCATGAGCCTGTGCACAATCCAAGGTTTTCTAATTTAGAGAGTTATCCCTTAGGACGGGACAAGACTTGGATATAGTGACTTTTGAGCTAAACATGCTCACATTGCATGGGTATTACATGTTAGGATGCTAGAAAAGTGGAAAAATAATTAGTAGAAGTTACTTCTACCTAAGGCAGCATTTAGGTTGATAGGGGATTAGTGTCTCGGGAATGTGATAAGGGGAAACACCTCACAACTTAAAAGTAGTATTACTATTTTTAACAGCCATATTATTAACATAAAATGCATTAAGCACTAGAGGATGGCTTAAGTGGTTAAGACTGGGAAGTCTGGGAGCCTTGAATGTTTCAAAACACTTTCAAAGTGGCAGTCCATCCAAGTCTCGGTCAAGACATTTCAGTAAAGACATGTGAACCTCACAGTGACAGTGGAGATAAACAACGCAAGATTTATCTTCTGGGAGACATGAATGTATGTAGGAGATGGCATTTAGTCATAGGTAAAGTATGTAAAGTAGATTAAAACCAGTATGGTGGCTAAAAAAAGCTTCATATTAAACCAACGTATCTACAAATACAATATAAAGATTATAAGTCGGTTGAAAAAGAATTTCTTTCGTAGGATGGATGACATATCTTTTAAACCTTATGGTTCAGTCCCTGTGACCAAATTAAATATATAGGCTTCTCCCGAAGACCTCCCAGCATCGACATGTTCAGACATGGACATTGATTAGGGGAAGGCCAATGCCATCAACCACAGGCACAAACAGGACAGGACGCGGCCTCATTAATAAGGCTGCGTCTGGAGTGGGTTTGCAATATTTTTTTTTTTTTGCACATTTGTCGTCGCCGTACCCTGGAAAGTCAAAAGCAATTACCGACTTCCTCGTTTGCCGTCTGCTCTGAGGCGGCCCGAAAGTGTTCGTGGCCGCGGCCCATGAGGACGAGCGGCATTACACCAGAGTACAATTAGGACCCGGACTTGGGTCACGAGTCCTGATAACTCTACGCTTTGTCAATTCAAATGTATTTTATGGGAGACAAAGAAAGTACGGAAGGAGTGCGGCGAAAGGTTGGGGGATGAGGGAATTTGAGGAAGCGACTGCGTGAGGGTATTTGTTATAGAATGAGGCTGTGTTTGTGTACACTTGCTACGTCTTCCATAGTGTATCCAAGCTGCCAACGAACGCACAATATTACATTTTCTCCCGAGTCAGTCTGCTTTCCACTCCAATAACACAGGAATTGTCAGGCCTTCCAGGTCCAACCAGACAAACCCTTTATTTCATTCCACATTGTGCCTTTCCACAGCCTCGGACCGAAAGGCTTTTCCTGCAACGCGCTGTAGCGGCTTGCGTCAGTCCAACTTGTGCATGTGTGCGCGCGCATGTGTGTAAGTCCCAATCACAGCACTGTAAAAGCCAGGGTTTACAGTCTGTTCCTGTACTTTGACATTCGCTAACTACCCCCGACCGTTATGCGGCTGCCTCACCCCGGGAGACCTCCGCTTTTAGATTTCGCAAAGTTGCCTGCTGAGTCCAACCCAAACACATTCTACGGCTCAGCCAAGAGACACAGGGCAAGGTCACTGGATTGTGTGAGTGTGTGTTTTTTTTTGTTTTTCTTCTTCCCGAAGTGTGTCTGTGAGTGCATAAAAACACAAAGGCGCTCACGCACACAGACACGCACGGGGTCACGGAGTGTCCTCTCCTCCCCCAGCGTACGGCAGGTACTCTTCTGATTCCAAGCGTAAAGCATCTAACTATCGTAGCTCGTTCGGCCTCGCCACCGACCATCGATAGCGTCGACGCGGTGTCAGTGTGATTCTCTCTTCGCGGGCCCCTAATTCACTTCATTAAATCCCGTGTTAGCAGATTTGTGCTTCACGCGAAGTCTTTAATGACTTAATTAGAATTAGTCAGCATCTAGTGAAATTAAACCAGTACATCCTAAATGACTTTTTTTTTTTGTAAATAGCCCAGCATGTGAGTCCACGCTGCTGAGTCTATTACACAAGTACTCCATTAGTTGCGGAGAGAGAGTTTGTGCAATACGGCTTCAAATAGCCTGTGACGTTCGGCGGCGTAGAGTTATACATCATACATAAATGAGTAACTATTGAGCAGCGTGTCCCCGAGTAGCGGGGGAAAGCGCTCCTTGATATTCAGTCGACGTTTAGATTGAGGTTGATACAACCCCGGTGCAAAGGCCAGGCACCTCGAGACCAGCTGTGATTTGTCAGACCTGAGCGCATTTGCCTCGACAAGAGAGGAGAGTATTGCTCTCTTTGTCTGGAGACATACCCCATGAGGATGTTTGCCCAAACCAATCAGACTTTCATCAAACTCCATTCTCCACTAGTCTGAGTGAAGCCCCTGCAGCCCGCCGGCTCTCCAACACCTCCTCCATGCTCCTCCTCGGCAAGTGGCTCTTCCATATGGCTTGGCAAAACAAAATCATAGATGATTATCTCAACGATTTTCTGACGAGTTGAACGCGGGGAAGACAAGAGAAAGAGGAGGCGTTGGCAACTAGGACGGCTTCACCAGGCGATCTGGACCGTAATGAGGTGGAAACGGTTCTGATCAAGACTGGACCGACACCTGTTTCCTGTGGGTCTTTCTTCGAAGCAGCCCGAGCAGATTGACAGTCGCACAACAATGAAAGCAAGAAACAGTTTCAAATACATGTCTTTTTTTTGCTGTTATTCCTTTGAACACCCCTTAGCAATACCCACACCCTTCGCCTGCTTGTGAACTTTTCAATTTGGAGTTGAAAAGTCAGTCCGCCGAGCTCTCTGTCAGGCATTTGCAAGTTTATTCTTGCTCTCTGATCGATCGCTCCAAAGTCCGGGGTCGCCGGGGTCTCGGCCGGAGAATCTCTCTCTCACATTTCAGCCCCGGCGTTCTCTAAAAAGCTGCCAGACGAGACAAAAGGAGCCTACAAAGCAATTCACTGCAGTGACCCTTGACTCTCCCGTCAACCGTGTTTGCATGATTATTTACCTTTAAACAAGGGACGGATAAGAAAGTCCGATCCAACGAGGGTGTGGGCCATCGTCGACCGCAAAGGACAAGTCTGGAGTGGCCTGGAGTGTTTGCTTTGCTTTCCCCCCCACATTCTTCGCGTGTTTAATGTTGTCTTTTAGCATTTCGCAGAGATGTGCTACATTTAGAGACTATTTTCAGTGAGGTTTTCCACTTAAGCCGCTTCACCCGCATCCAGGTCAGGGCGGCACAAAAATAAGCTGATGAACCCTCAGTCAGGATTTGCAGAGTGGCAGATGCCGTCTTAATATTATTAACTAAAAATTGAATTTTCAAACATGTGTTGGCTCTAAAACCCTAAAACTGCTCACATATTTTCCAGATTTACATATCGCATCGATGCAGTTTATTTTCTAGGGTTTTCAGTTTCTCGACCAAGGAGGGATCACAAAAGAATGAACCTCGGCATTGATGCCGCTGAATCAATAGCATCTTGCGAGAGACACACACACACACACCACAGCGCAATATATTGCTGCATCGATTATTTGTTCGCGCTTTCATATTGATATTTGCACATTCAGGAACATCGCCGGGGCCGGGATATTTCACACAATAACGGAGCAGAGCAGGTTCCAGCAAAAGATTAGTTTGTTTTTTTTCGACTGAAATGTCAGCCGTTAAGCCTCAATAAAAGGGCCTTCAAGTGTCCGCGCTGGCGCAATGAACGTTTTCTCACTTTTTTCTGTTTGTTCTTAAGTGAAATTGTTGCCTTTTTTTTTTTTTTTTTTAAAGAGTTACTCTATCAAAGCAGTGGAAAGTAGTTTTGAGACTAAACAGGAAGTGTCAGTGTTGTCAATTGCATTGCATTTAACTTGTTAATCCTAAAGTCAAAACCAATAATAATAAAAAAAAAGGACACAATGACAACACATTAAGGGATTTTGTTGCTTCAACCTTAATGGTCGTGGCACGATCACTAGTTTGCGTTGCTAATATTGGCCACGCTTTAGAAATAATCCAAAACACCAGCTGAACAATAAACTCTCCCCTCTTTGCTTTATGCGTCCTTATTAAATACTATCCCGTATTTGTGATTTGTGGCCGCTGCCCAACAAAACTTCGCCTCACTTCAGGTTTGAAGAGCTTTCAGGCTGTTTGCACAAGTATTATCCCCGCTAGGTGAGTCAACTTCCTGTTGGGCAAAGAATGACACGGAGTTGAAGGATGCGCACTGCCACAGTCGCGGGTCGCCCTCTTCCTGTTTTTCCTCAGTCAATACTTTTTGCTAATGCACACTGCTTCTTAGCAGGCTTTCATTTATATGTATGAATTCCCCATTTAGTGGCTATTGATGGACACGGCGTGTATATAAACATGCCTTCTGTTCAAATCCCCCGGATCCCTCTGTTTCTGCCACCCCCCCCTCCCCACCACCACCACCACCACCACCACCACACTCCTCTCCCTCCTCTCTCGCTCTGCCTCTAATTGAGCTGTGAGTGGAGTCCAGGTGGAAGCCATTTAAATTCCCTGTGGTCGTGACCACTGTGGTTCCTTGTGACACAGTCATACCACTCATTTCCAGACCATTTACAACATATTCTTGCCATCGCTAACACTCGGGCTACAGCCATTACACCACCTAGACACACCATTGCAATTTGCGGTCAACAGCGCTAACACAGACACACAAGGACCAGATGGAAGGCAGAATTAACATTGTAATCAAGTCTGTATTGAGTGCATGCAGCATGATGCATAATGGAGCTGGTGAAAATGTGCAGTGCATTTTCCCAGCCAGGAATGCTAAGCGATTCATGTTTTTAAGATTTCATTATATTCCGCTGCACTTGGCTCGCCATCAGATAATGATATTGAAATGCATGCGCCATTGGGATCAGTGTTATTGACATTGGAATTTGCTGTACCCCTGATTCGGAGGCTGAGCTGAAATTGCTGTTGTTGTTTGTGTGTGTGTGTGGCTGTGGGTGTCTCTGTGTGTATGTGATCCGCCACCCCACCCCTCTTCTCAAATCTGGCAGGGAATGAAGTGTCTATTGGAAAATTATGCAGATGCAGTTAGCGAGAATGCAAAACGGAGAGGAAACAAAAAAAGAAAAAAGAAAAAGTCAAATACAAATAAAAAAAGAAAATAAATTGAGTTTTTTCCGAGCAGATGCCACTCGGTTTTCAAATGAGTCCGGATCACGCTGGAAAAGCGACACAGGTAATTAGAAAAATGACCCAGTTCGTCTTTATTTGGCCAATGGAAGGGTGTGGCTTGTCTCGTGCGCCTTTGTGCGCTTTATGGCTCGTACTGTCGGCGCATTGTGCGGTTCACAACTGTCCCTACACCATCTGTTGTTCATTCTGAAAACAGTCAAGTGGCTCGTATTAAATGAACAGTCATTTCCACAGATCCCCACAGTCTTATTGGCTGTGGTCACACGTGCATATTTTCTATTTATTTATTTTTTTTTCATTTCGTTCTGGTTGAAATCGTTCCAAATCGGTTTTAGGTCGACTGTTCGCATGGGAGGTGCGTTAATACAGTCTGGTGTTTACACGATGCAGCATATTTGTTCGTACGCGAAAGAGAAGGATAACAATTGGCACGTGTTCTCGTTAATTTTTTGGTTTTCATAGCATCTTGGTGTTCAGTTTCATTCAGTGTTTGTGTTAAAAAATTATTGGTTTATGAAAAGATACCCTTCTTCAACCATTTGAATGGCTCGTCTGTTTGGGCCCATTAATTCTGATTAACTTGTTCATATGAAGCCTTTTTGTTCAGTTTGAGCTGATTGTAATCTAATTACAGATCCAAGTAAATAAGTAGACAAAATAGTCTTCTCGTTTATTGGGTACAATGCTGCTTTTAGCTCAATGATAACTGCCAGAACTTATACAGACCTTAGCACCGTAGCTGGTGTTTGCCTCCCTAGAAATGTAACTACACACCACGACGACGCAGACTGCAAGAGCCACGATTGGTCCACTCGTTAGCAATGTGTTTCTGCTTGAGTATTTCCGGCTGCTTTTCTGTTTCTACAATTTTCCAATTGATTGTTTTGCATCAGCGTAGATGTTACACATGGAGGAAAGGTTAACTGAGGTGGTTCGGAGATGCAAACGTTTGTCTTCGGCGAAGTTTCGGCAAAGGTTCCAGTCGCCATTGTTGAAAATGGAGAGCAGGAAGTGCAGAGTGCGCCAGCGCTGCAATACTAACATACTGATTCCATGTTTACCAAATTTGTTGACATGCTAACATTTGCTCATTAGCATGTAATGTGAACAAAAGCAGATGCCAAGGGCCATGTTGGCAATCAGTGGAATGCCTAATGAGAATTAAATGAATATAAAGAAAGATAATATGGTGGCGCCAAAGAAAAAAGTACTAGAGGAAGGGTTAATTGATGGGAACAGTGTAAAATGATTTCATTAAATCTACCAGTTGGTGTTAAGTTGTATAATGGGATAAGGCAACTGGGTGACTAGATAGTAATCGGCAAAGCGTCCTGTCAACTGTTGTTTATAGGACTTATCTCAAAGTATGTGAGAACAGTTCATCTCAATCCAGCCCATCATATGATTATAAAGCACCGGAGATAAATGGTGGATGGTGGACCAGCCGTCCGACATCGCCGCCTTCAGAGCCACGCTGTTACCGTTGCTATAAATGATAAGGAGGCGCCGTTAGCAGCATGAGGTCATGGTTCTGCCGATGCTATCGATGCTGTTGTCAGCATAATACAATGGCGATATATTGATGCCGCTGTCTAGAAACAAATCGATGTGTTCCCCGTGGCCGCGTGGGCTTTAACTTTGAGGTCATGCTGTTTTAAATCTATATAACCAGTTTGTTTCATTGTAAAACATTGTTATTTTTCACTATGAGCAACCCCTGTAGTTTTAGCCTACATCGAATATCAGTTTTGGCCACAAACAGTAATGACTTGCAGTGTTTGTCGGCGCCATGCCAATTGCTCCCGGTAGTTGATTAATGGCCGGCAGGTAAGGTAAGGTTGGCATGGTAACCTGCCCACCTGAGCTACTATAGCAACGCCAGCTGAAGTCCAGAGTGTATGTTGGATCTAATCACAACCCAATTAATTACCTTCAGATGTTGGCTAATATGATTTTTCTTTCACATCTCCATGTTTGTCCTTTAGTTGTTGTTTTTTTTGTTACTCATCCTTGAATCCACATCGTCAGTCTTTTCCATTTCCCCCCGATGAATGATCCACCTCCCTATCTCTCCCTGCCGCTCCGTCCGTCCTCCCGTGCCTTTTCCATTCCACCCCTCTTCTCCGTTGTCCATCCCTCTCTCTTTCCTGTTCTGCCTCGTCCGCCTCTTCCTCCCTCTCTATCTGCCTTTGTCTGAGACCCATTTGTGCTGCATTAGGCAAGATACGCTGAGAGGGAGAGAGGGAGGAAGAGAGAGGGATGGAGGCTTGAAAAGAAGGAAGACATGGAAAATGGATAGTGTCTGAGCTTTGCATTATAATGGAGAACTGTCTCAAGGCAGATTTGCCATGCCTTTAAAAGATGCATCCATCTGCATTTATTCGCCCCGACTCTATGTGTGTTCAGGCCTGTTTGCCTTTATTTGTCTCCCTTGTGGTACTGCAACCCATCCCTGTTGTGTGCCCGCGTGCTGTTTAATATTTGTGATGGTTATTTGGTTTTGTTTGTTTTGCGCCTTGTTTTTTTTTTTGTTTCTTTTTCTTTATTGCGTGCTCAAGTAATTTCCTCTAATGGATTGTGTGCCTATTGTCTTCTAGTTGGGAAGTGTTCAGTGTGTCAGGAGGGGTTACGCCGCCATTGTGTGCGAGCCGGGCGGAGGTACGATCCCATTATTTAACCCGGGCCATCAGTCACACTCAACAAGCCTATCATATAGGACCATTCAGAGGCTGTGCAGGCTAAACTTAGCGCCATTATCTGCCTGTCACTGGCTCGCTGTGTTTGGGTCCCTTGTGGAAAACCAATTGTATGAGTGAATGCCTTGCTGCTCTCGTTGTCAAGCTCCAGGGATGCACACAGAGCCTTAAAAGTGCACTCTCCATTTACCTTTGGGTTTTTTTTTTCCACACCTTTCGGCTCGCATTAGAGAGGCACGATTATGACATTTCAGATGTGTTTAGCATTATAACGTTGACCGCTCAATTTTAAACCGTCGGCGAGGGTTTGAAAGCCCAACTGGGCGGAAAAAAAAATATCATCTTTAACTCTAGAAGGAGACGATCGTCTCGGTTTTAATCAGCTCGGCTCATCTCTTAAGATTTCCGAGTGAGTGCTCATCAATCATGCTGTATGCAGACAGTGTGCTTGATTAATATTCATTTCATACGAGACACTTCATTTGCATGAACACACTGTCTGTCTCGTGAAAATTACCAAGCCCTCCCCGCTGGTGCGATAAGCATCTGGACATGAAACAGTTGAAAATCTGAGACGCGCTGCTTAACCCGGCAACACGATACCACTTCATTACGCAGCCTTTACGTGGGAGGGCTTCAAGCAGGCGTGACTAGTAACATCATACTTAGTACCCCCCCCCCAATCAGATAACACCGAGCATCAAGTTTCGCTTTGTTGCGGTGGCATTGTATAGAACGCCCCCGGATTAATGAAAATCATCTATGGTTTCCTCAGGTCAGGAAGTGACAGATGGAGAAATGCCCGCGAGTGGTGATGTGCAGCTATTTCAGCGTTTGTGGTACGAATGGGCGCTGCTTGTGAAGAAACCCTACGTGGTTTGAAATGAAACTACAAATTAAAGCTAGGAGTCATCTAAAGAGATTCGATTTGCTTTTCGGAACATGATTGGTCAAATAGTATATTTATTTATTTATAAGCCGTGTTATAAGCAGTGTTAATCTTTTTATGAAGTGGGCGAGCACCAAGTTAAGCTAATGGACCACCATTGAGGTGACGTGGTGGCCAATGGGAGCAGTTGACGCAAACATAGAATTTCCGAAATTCGCCATGTTTAATAGCAGGCTTTCAGCTCTGGGTGGTTTCTTTTCAAATAGGGAACGGTCATGGAAAGATGAGCTTGCTCCATCCCTACACTAGCAATGAAGACATTTGGTGTGGGATATACCCAGGAGGGTAACTTACCTAACCCTAGGTCTGGAACATTCTCTAGTGACAAAGCTACAAAGCGGACGAGCGGATCACTTTTAAGCGCGGGCTTTATCCCGTCAGAGTAAACCTTGTGGTAACGATTGCTGGGAAAGACTCCATCTCAACCTGTTTGATACATGCGAACCCAACAGCGAACGAGATCAGTACGAGCACTGGTACCTTTGGCTTCTAAAGCTGTTTTCTAAAGACACAAGGGTTCAGAGGCAGGAAACAATGACAGCACAAGAGACTTACCTTAAACACATGGAAATAAGATTCATCAAATAACCTTTAATGTTGTTTGCTGTAGGACATGTTGCAAATCGCACACCTTTACACTTTGACTTTTAGACTTTATTTGTCCCAAGAGGGAGATTTGTTCCCGTTTGAATGAACATGTATTCAACACAATAGAAAATTGGACAAGACAAAAAAAAGTTCTCAAAAAATTTTGGGTGGTTATGGCAGTAGGTAGGTATGGCAGCATTTACACCTTGCATGTTTGTTGTTTTATTTCTAAATTGCACTTTTCAAGAACAAGCGCACACATTTATATTCATGTCGATGTGCTCTTCAATTAGACATGTCCCGATTAAAAGCAAAGAAAAAGAAAAAGTTTTGACCCCCCAGGAACCTGGTTTGGGTTCATGGCAAAGCTAAAACAAATAACCACAATAGGTCGGGCTTAGCTGTCGCCCCATCAGATCATGTTAAAAATCCCTGGATTGGCCCCCTGATACCGATCTCCCAATAGTGAACAGGAAATCCCTACGTATTTAGTCTCCATGCATGCGTGCATGCATACAGTCAGAGCTAAAGAATAATCCAACAACAGGATTTTGTATGAGCTCTTTCTATTCAGCACTATTTTAAGAATGTGTTCTGCGTCCAATGCTTCTGAGTCTCATATGTAAACTACTGGTTACTACTGTGTACTCAAAGCGTGTATGTAAAGCACCTGTAAGGAGCGCTTAGAACAACCGGATTACTGCATTTGACTTCTGGCAAATTTCTCATGCACTCAGGGATAATAGGAAGAAAAAAAAACAAAAAAAAAGAGGACGCTAGAGACAATTTATAGCGAGAAGGCTGACCAGGCTTAAATAAAGTATGTGAAATGGCCTCCAACAATGTTCCATGTGAGAAATTACACTATGGTGGTGACAGGTGCTGCAGCAAATGCCAGGGCTTCGGTATATTAGGATCCTCTCTCTTTTAGAGGGTCACGTAGAGTCGAGTTCATTCTTCTTCCTGAGATACTCTTTTTATTTATTTATTTTTTATATCAGGTGTTGTGTCACTGACAAAGCAGCCACACTGCATGTCTAATTACAACCTAACACGTTCGAGTCTCACCCAGTTGGAGGGAGTACGGGAGCATTATCAATGTCAAGATTTGCAGGAGGTGTTTAGTAGTAAATCAGCGAAGCCCAAACATCTTCTTTTGTGGCTTTTAACACTGAGATCTCGCGCATTACAGGAGCGCACGTTCGGCACCTGAAGCCGGGAAGGTGTTTTTTTGCAATTTGCAACGAGATCAATGAATGTGCGCGCATTTGAACGTACTAAAACTCGTGCCGAATGTAACATCCCCGTGTATTTTCAACAGTGACAACAACAACACACTGGGATCTCATTTAAATCACCTCTCCGTTTTCCCTAGGCGCTCATTTCCTCTTTTATTTTTTGTTTTTTTTGTCTTTTTTCCTCCACATGATTGCAAATCAACAGATCCTCCCCCTCGCACCAAACCAGTGCTTTTACCAGATAAAAATAACAAAAAAAAAAAGTCTGTTAATTAAAGTTGTCAGGTTTCATCTGGGCTCCGTTGGCATGAAAATAAGAACAACAAAAAAAAATATCTCTGATTAGGAAAAAAAAAAAAAGAAAAAAAAAAGATAGTTGTTCCGCAGAAACGGCGAGGCGGTGCAAGTCTCCTTGATGCGGCCGAGAACAGACGCCGCAGTTGTTGCTAGGCCTGCTAAATGTTGGCCAGCTTATCTAAGGGAGTCATCCTAAATCCCCCTCAGAACAAGTACCCTTGAAACGTCAGCACCATAATGTATCATAAGGCTCCTTCTGGAATACAAGACGAGTTGGCAGCGCCGGACCACCGCTCCTTTTTTCCTTTTTTCCCCCCCTTTCTTTTCGTTGAAACGGGTCCAAGGCTTTCTCATAAATATGTATTTTATGATGTGTTCTTTTGGCGGTAGATAGCAGCTCCTGCACCTAAGCCCACACGATTTTTTTTTTTATTTTATTTTATTTTTTTTTTATTTTCCCAGAGAGCAAATTAACAACTGTGATAGTTTTTTTTTTTTTTTTTTCATTTTATGTGATAATTTCTTAAGTAACACCTGTGCAAGTAGTTGCCGCTATTATCGGTCGTGCTGCGAGATACGCCTCAAACGCTCTGGCACTGGCTCCGACGCCGAGTCGTGCGCGCGCAAAATGTCATTGTCTCGAACAGCCTCTACCTCTTTACCAACTCAACTTTATTTTTATTTATTTTATTTATTTTAGTAGCAGTTTGTTGCATTGACTGATTTAGTTGCTTGCCGTTTTGAGAAAAAGGCCCCGCGCCGTGAACTCTTGATGGCACATTTAAGCGCGATTATTCCTGGAATAACACATTTCTTTTGTTTATCCGTCAAGGGAGGCGCGGCATCTTATTTGACGCCGAATTTAATCAAGCTCTCCCGCGGCTTGTCAGAGCGTTTATTAAAAGTGACGTCTCCTCATAAGGACGTGGCTTTGATCGAATGCACCTCTTTCCCCCGGTCCCTGTTTAAAAAAAAAAAAAAACGCTCGTTCAGATCTGCGACGGATCAAGGCAGCGAAACAGCCAATATCGGTTTGAGCTCTGTTTGCTCGCGGACGCCTGCCAATACCTCGCTGATGAGCGCGCTGACTTTCAGCCTTTTAATATTGGCCCAACAGTTTTTTTGTTTTTGATGCAGGGGCTCATGATAAACCCATTAAAAATCTGATTAATGCTGGATTTTTGAATTGGGATTAAGAGCTTGATTTTGATATGGAGAAATGTCACTGCTTTAAAAAAAAAAAAAAAAATGGCAGTGACATACTGCAGAAAATAGACTAGAATAAAGACTGTATACGGAACATCTGATAAGTTTCACTCCACTTCCCGAGTGCTGTGTCGTCGACGCAGTGTTTCGACCTTTTTCGCTGGCAGATTTTTCTCTTCGTGTCATTTTGCAGAGATTATATTTCTGCGGCAGATCATGGCTGATAACGGATAATAGAAGAGTAAGGACGGCCTAATCATTAAAGCTGACTTAACCTTAATATCATGATATGGATTTTACGCGGATCATCTCATGAATCTCATCAGAATCTAGATTGTTGATCCACTCTCAGCGGCGCTTTCTCTTCTAATATCGAAACATACCGAGTGCTGATTTCACCTCGGTCAGCGCCGCGTGAGTCACGTTCGATCCGGATCCGGTAAACCGTTTCTAATTTGTTTGGGAGAGAAGCCCGAGAGCGCGGTAGTCGCATTTTTAGGCCGTGCAAAAACATTCACAGGTGCAAAACAAAAACTCAAACTGTGAACTTATGGCTCGTGCCCGCAGGAAAGGAAAATCACCACCGCGTTTCTTATGTCAAATACCATCAGGCAATGCAAGAAAACACAAAGGAGTTGGTGTGCATATATTCCACGCACATTAACACACGCACCGTTGCCCTCCGAAGCTCAAAGCAGCGCTCGCTCCTTGTCTCTGTGGGAGCGATTTTTGTGGTAAGGTGGTGGTGGGAGTTAACACTTCGGTGAGCAAACAACAACAGAGCGTCCCGAAATACATTTTGTGGTTGGCGCCGCCTTAGCGTTTGCTTGATCACACCCGGTATGAGTGTGGCTGACTGGAGATTGAGCAACTTGCGCGGTGTCACTCGATGACAAGTCGAAAGCCGGCGATGCCATAAGGGCCGCGCGCGAGGATGATGATAAAGCCACGGTGCCTCCATCTGCTGCGTCGCTTTACAGGAAGACACAACACTCCTATTGTTCCCGGAAAAGAGCGAATCATCAGCCAGAAGTTTTCAAGAACTCACCCGGCTCCAGATACAAGTCTATCTGTTCAGCTAACGTATGTTTTATATGTCTTATTTTTTGTTGACAGATTTTCAGAAGCCATCTGGAATCGGAGCAGCGGGGGCTTCTGGTCTTGCGGGAAGAGCGGCGCAGTGGAGGGAGCGGCGCCGTGAAAGGACGTTTCGGGGCGTTCGCCAGCAAAGGACTGAGCACTGAACTCACCTGGGACCTTCGGCAGCGGGCGGTAAGAGGAGGAGGCCATGTGGACCGCACGCCTGCTAGTCCTCGCCAGCCTCTTCGCACCAGCCGCACTGGGTGAGTGCGGCTCATTAGAACCGGCGTTCTTCTCTGCGGACGTACAGATGTGGAGGGGGGGGGGAGAAAAAAAAAAAAAAAAAAAAAAGGAAACCCAACAACATATCCTCGTATTTTCTGACTGGCGTGGTTTTGAAGCCGCATCAGAATTTCATCCCTTCGCTATTTAAGTGCCAGATTCTGTCAGCCAACTTGCGATAAAAGCCCCTGACTTTTTGTATGTCTCATTTTCACTGTCTATCTCACTCTCCTCGCTAATTAGCAGGTTTTTTTTCTTTTCTCTTTTTTTTTTTTGCACTCCATAAACTCGCTGAAACTTTTTTTCTTGCTACACTTTTCTTCTTATGCTTTCTCTGTCTGTTTCTTTCTCTGATTTAGCGTCTAATTTTAGACGTGCCCCTCTTCTCTCCTGGCTCTTTGCTCTCTTGGCAATAGCAAATGAAGCGAAATTACTTTCAAAGAATCATTAACACCGCCCTGGCTTTGTGTCGTATGTTTAGAATTGTGAAAATTACAGGGATCTTTTTACATTTCACACATTAAGATCTTAAGATTAATTTTCTTTTTTCTTTTTTTTCCCCGAAAACCGTGGCTGTTTTGCTGCGTTCCCTTTGGCGTTCTGGGGATTGTTTCGTCGGTGGTGAAGTAAATTAAGTCATTAAAATTCAGATTAAAAGAAGTCAATGGTGGTGGTCTGGTGGTTTGCTGGTGTGGGTGTAGAGTGGGGCTTCGACGTAAGGAGCGTTTGGAGCGGGGCAATGGCCCATAAAAATGTTAATTTGATATGGCTAAAACCATTAATGGAGCTAATTGAATTGTTTTTGCGCCGTGATATTTGCGGACGGAGTGCAGCAGACGGGCTCGGCCGCCGAGCGTTAATGAAGGCGCACTCCTGCAGCCTCGTTAGTTTTTCTTTAACGCTCAATAGAAGGAGGTCAGAGGACGGCTGCGTGTCATACATCTCTGTTTAGGGAAATCTCTCGAGGTTAATGCATGATGAGGTAGCTGTTTTTGTAGTCAGCCCAAAGAGGCACTAAGATAAATGGGCCTGTATTTTTAAAGGTGAACTGGAATCATTTTTTTTTTTTGCTAAGAAATAACAAAAACATTACCTTGAATGAGCATGGCTATCGAATGTCCCGTGAGGAAAGGCACCAGTGTTAACTAGCTTCCATTTTCGGTTTTTAGCTTCCATTTTCAGGTTACAACATGAACGTAGAACCACAATGGGTCCTCACTGCTGCGTAAAAGCAGTGTCAATAATGTCAGCTAGCACTGTGTTGGATGTAAGTGTTCCCTTTCTGCCTTAAGGCTTTGCATTGTGAAGACGTTACGAAAGTTCCGTCATTTGTCGACGCTGTTAAGGTTTTACAAATATAGAACCTCCGCAGATTAAAAATTCATAGCAGAAAGATTGAAAAAACTACCTTTTTTTGTTCTGCCAACAGCTTTACATATGTCTCTTTTGTAGATTTGTTGCCTCAATACGTCGGGTGGCCACTCTGAAGACCGCTGCACCCAACTCACATTTCAACAAAAAGTTACTCAAACACATCCAAAAACAGATTCATCCTAATCTAGTTCAACCTTAAAGATGAAATGTTGAAACAAGCAAATGCCCAAGAATAACCTCCACAAACATTATATTATATTTGCAGCATCAAATTATAACCAATTTGTCTGATTTCGACGCTGTTCGTTATCCATCACAAACACAGCCCTGTGCACATCTCAGCGTTTGTTTCAAACCTCGGGGATTTCGAAGCACATGTAAGCGGTGACGGATGCGCCGACACCTGCGAGCGCATCCGTGCGCACGCGGCCGTATTAGAATGAATAGCCTACGAGCGTGGTCAATGTCTTTTACCCTCCCGACCTTTCATTTGATTAGCATTGACCGTAAAGTGATGTCTAAAACCGATGCGTCAATCACGCAACATGTAACAACCTCCGAGGCTGCCCATGTGGAAAATGTGCCTCTGTCTGAATAAGCTCCATGTTAGATGATAAAAAAAAAGGAATATAAATGGATGCATTCTTCTAACCAGAAGGCTAAGATAACCGCCCCCACCCAGTTTCTGTGTGGATGGAAGTTCAGTGAAGGCATCGGAGTGATCTCAGCTGGTTTATTAAAATGACTTGGAGTGATATCAAATATTCTCCATATACTGTGTAGTGGTGTGCTCCTTTTCCAAAGCTTAACATTTTGGATGCCTTTTTAGGCTGCCATTGCACGTCTGTGTGGTAGAAATAAGTAGGCTGGGTAAAAAAAAAAGCAATAATCAAATGCAAAAGCAGCTTGAACCGTCTGAGAAACGGTCAGCTGCAGCGCATGCAGGATTTGCTACAAATGAACCGAAACATGCAAAAACACATTTTCCAATCAGTCATCCCGCCTCCTCGATAATCACTCATCCGTCCCATAGGAGCAGGTGACATCCAACCGATGGAGTCGCCGCGTTTTCCCTTGTCCGCGCTGTCACCGCATCCCAGCGTTTTCAGACCGGATTAATTGGTTGACACCGTGTAAATAATTTGGCATCTCTATCAAAAGAAGCCATTTAACACCTCTGCCGTGAGCAGACGCGGCCAGATGTTGCCAGTGAACTGTTTCGCAGGCTCGAGGAAGCTACGGTGGGAATATTCGCCACAAAGTCATTGTGCGCGTTTCACCCTGAGAGCGTTCGGAAACGTGCACCCTGGGGGACGCTGGCCTACTTTGGCATCCGCGGTCCCTTTTGTCTGTGTACAGTCAGGCACGGGCATGCGCTCGCACGGATGACTAGTGTCGAACAGAAGCCGGCGCTATTTCCATCGACGCGCGCATGCCAGGCTTCGCTTTTAATAATCGCGGCGCGTACGCCGGGGCAAAAAAAAACAAAAAAACAGACGTGCATACCATTTAAGCTAAGAGGCTGCGAGTGAAGCCGAACGACACCCCTGCCCTTTCTTGTCTGCGTTTGTAGGTCGGAGCACGCCGAGCTGTCAGACTCTTTACAGTTTGCACAGAATGAGGAATATTTCTGGAGGAGCGTCATGGCAGCGGGATAAAGAAACAAATGGAACAGTGATAGAATTGAGCTTAAAGAGCGACAGGGATGCGACTGCGTGTGTGGGTGGGCTTATTTTTCGTTTTGTTTGCATGTGCTTCCGTGTAATCTTTCGGCGCGCGAGCGTAGCTACAAAGTCTGGGAGGATTAATAAAAAGTTCTATCGCAGATGGTGTCACTGGGGCGGGAAATAAGTGAAACGCGTCCTCGTCATTGTTTTGGTAACGACGAGTAACAATAAGACGTCAGCGCCCCGGACGTTCAGGCCACGCATGAGCAGCGCATTAATCATGTGTTTCTGCGCATGTAAAAAATGTTCCAGAAGGGATTTTTATATCCCTTCCACTTAACGCCGGCCCTGCGGAATCCAAGACGCTGTCACGGATGAGGGCTGGAGAAAGCGCTCCGAGAGACGCTGGCGTGAAGTCTGACGCTTGTTTTCTGTGTGCGCGCGTCGAGGCCGGTAGCAGATATCATCCTGCAGGAGGGGGAGCCGGCGCGTAATGACGAGTTTTGGACGAGTTGGCGAGGCGGGCGTCTCGCATGTCTGTTCGGAGTGCGTGTGCAGCAGGCCGCGTCTGGCGAATGGAAACTCTGCAAAAGCTGTGAAGAAAGACAGAGCGCGGGAGACGCATAAAAACATCCATCTCGCCTCGCTCGCAGTCCCGCGCTCTGTTGCGGACCCCGTTGAATACGAGCCAGCGCGCACCTTTGCAAACACCCTCTTTTGCTCTTGCACCAAGGTGAGCTGTATCTAACCAAACAAGAGCATTAAACTCCCACGTCAGTCTCCCTGTTCCCGTACCCGATCCACTTAATTAATCTTCTAGTGCCAGGGCACCGACTCCATCCGCCAAGGCGTCCCTGGATTTGCCTAATTTGCTTAATTAATTAAACAAATGATTTATTTGAGCTCATATTTCAAAGGGGCTGAAAGTTCTTTGCGGAGCCCACTGAGGCGTGTACTGTTTTGTTGCGACTGCGAGATGCCTCTGGAAGCATTGGAAACGAGTGGGCTTCGGAAGTGGGCGGATGTCAATCATTCATTCGGCGTGGAGTTATGTACGGGCAGATACAGCACTTCAGGGCAGGGTAAATTATATATGCATTAAAAGGCGACATTAGATAAAGAAAATAACTTCCAACGGCCTCTCGGGTGCTCTATTAAAGGTGAAGTAAGGGAGGCGATTGCAATTCCGTTGTTTTTCACTTCGCTTCTCCATTCAAGTAAACAGAATAATAATGTAAAAACGGGAGGTCAAATCTCCAATGACAAGACGGCGGACCTTAAACATACTTTGAAGTGTCGCATAAGTGGAAGACTTGAAGTTACAGAAGTGGGCCAAGAAAATTGGGAACCCTTCAAGCGCTGCTGTGTGTATCAGTCTCAACTGCTAGTTCATTCCCTACCAATTCAGATGAGTGAGATATAGTTAAGCAAGGCACTTGATCCCACTCCGGTCAAATAATAGTACTGAGTGTAAGGCAGGTGTCAAGATCAACTCAAGTGTAAAGAACAATAACAAACCTTGTCAGTCTCGTCAGTTCAGTTAGCGGGTTTTGCAGAGCTGCTGTCCTTCATTCTTCTGGTAAGCACTATGCATAATGCATAGGAACATCTACAGTTTCTGTCTTTTAGTTTTTTTTATGGCCATTTTGAATGGGATTATGTATATTCTTGCGCCGTTAGCATATCACACGTTTGACTCTATGTGCGACAGTGTCCATAAATCGTTGAAGGACATGCAGAAAACGTGGATACACAAATACAAAACAACTAACCAATTCAGAATCTGAGGTGAAAAGGGAAGCTGCAGGTGATATTTATCATGCTGAATGTTTTAGTTACATTTGTTTACATTTAGAAGTCAGCATGAAACTCTGGGTACAGAAAGGAATTAGTTTGTAATGTCAGTGCCGGATTAGATAGATGTTAAAAAGCCCAACTTTACAGCAATATTCAACATGCTTACATTCTGGTACAAAAAATGGTTTTGGTCTCAATAGTTCATTTCACTATTCATGACAACTGTACGGGGGTGAATTTGTTTCTAACTCATTTGTCTATTTTTTGTTAAGGTTTAAAATTCTGCGTAATTAAGGACGTTCCCGCTCTGAGTGATCAACAGTAGCCTGAGCTAACAGGTAGCAGAGAGTTGGGTGGGCGGGTTTCAATGTCCAGGCTGCTTTAGTTCCGCCCCAACACAACCATCATGTCCATATTTGGAGTATCCAAGTGTGGGCGGAGTAAAATTCATCCAACATGGTGCCCGCGGGCTACGCCCACTCCAGGCTTCATTTTCGTGGTCCAGAATCCAAAGGGTGACATCATGATTGTCCATAGTATAAATAGTGAATGGTGATACCACTATTTTTCCTTTTGATCTAATACCAAGTAATACCAAGGCTAATATCTCGATACCAATATCGATACTTTTTCTACTTGTGTATAAAGTTATGATGTATAAGAAACGCTTCCATCACTGAATACAGATTTGTCGCAGATCACGTGACTAGCCTATCGCTAGCCTAGTTGTGCAACATAGCATGCCTCATTCACACCGGCTGCGGCATGTGCGTGAGAGTGTGGGTCTGAAAATACATAACAGAGCCTTCGGAAATGATCTTGGAGCGTGGAATGTGCCGCTCGTATCGGTGCGATAAATGTCACGCCGAAGCCACAAAAGCACCTGTCGACATTAGCGCGTCCCCAGTGCGCGGCTCCTGCACCTGAACCACGCTGACTTGAAAATGGAGCACCATATGTGATGATAATGGAATTGCTAATTGTTTAGCGTAAGGTTTGGGAATAAGAAGACCTGAGAGATAGTTGTTGTTTTTTTCTTCTTTTTTTGGAGCACCGGAGGCTGGTTCTAACTTAAAAGCCACACATTTAAATCAAATTGCCAGCCGGAGGTGTGCTTTTAAATAATTTTGTCTCTTGACTTTCGGATAAAAGTTTGATTGCTTTGAAAATGGGTTTCATGATATTCTTTAAAGTACATTGGGTTCAATGCTTTAACAGAATTCTTTTTATCATTATTGTTATTATATTTTTTATTCGCTGGTCTGTTTCCTAGGAATGGATCATAAGCCACACAAGACTTCCTGAAAATAGATAACAGTGTTGCAGTTCTGAAAAAAAAACAAAAAAAAAACCCTTGAGGGTGGTCTCCATGACTGTCATTTGGGCGCCAGCTTATTCCACAGCTCATTTCTGAATGTTAATATGTTTTGCTTTTTTTTTTTTTTAAGGCCGCACATTATTAGCACATGTAGCACATATGGAGAATGGACAGAAGGAAAAGCAGAATTTAACATATATTGTGTTGTATTATATTTTGAGTGGCTGTGTATTCAGCTGCGGCTGGTACGGCCCAGTGGCAGTTGGCATGGTGCTCAAACATCCCCTTCTCTTTTTATGTTCTTTCGTAATGAGTGAAAAATCAATACCTGCTTGATATGGGGAATAAAAAAATGGCCTTTGCTGCCTGTGGCATCTGTATTGACTGCCTGACATTGCCAAATTGCTGTCAGAACTTGCAACCCAAGAGGTATGAGTGACAGTAACGTTAAGAATGGCCGGGTGGGGTTAAATACCTCTGCGTGTTTTATAGGTGTCCGTGCTGGGACCCGTGTATATCTTCCAAATAAATGAATTAGATTCGCCGAGGCTGGTTGCGCAGGCATAATTTGGTAAGCGCTGAATGATGCCATTTAAAGTGGACTTGTAGCTGGCTGAATGGTGTTTAATGAGGACAGATATTGACAGCAAGGTCAAGTAGCACTGGATGTTAGTTTACATTAGACTGCATAATGCGTGTGTGTGTGCTCAGTGCATATATATGTTGTGGCGGTGTCTGGAAGGGGTGGGAGAGAGAATTGCTAAGTAACCCTGCAGGCAGGCTCGCAGGAAAAAGAAAAAAAAAATATGGTGGGCGTACAATAGCACAGGGTTTCCCACAATGCCACAACAGCAGGGGTCAGGCTGTAATTTGGGGTGTAGGCGGGAAATGAGGAGCACGGAGGGCAAACAGAAACCATGCCAGGAGACAATGCAGCGACCTAATGCTTCGCTCAATTTGTGAAATTAATTACTTTTTTTTTTTTTTTTTTTTTGCTCCCCATAAGCCACACTGCGGAAATCTATACAAACAACATATGCGTTTGATCCCGTAAAATTAACGGCCGCATTGACGACGCTCACGTGGTGGCTGTTTGCATGCATGTGACACATTTGCATTGTGATGACACAGTAGGTGTTGACAGAGGAGACCTGGCAGGTGATTGCGTACAGCTATGTTAGAGTCTGCAGCGATGCATATGCAAATGTGTGAGCTTGGAAGCGTAACCCCCCCCCCACCTCCACCCCAACCACTGTTTCTACCATAAGGCTCTCACATTAATGGGTTAGAGTATGATGGTGGTGAGAGTGAGGCATGGTGAGGTGTCTGTCTGAACCACCCACATAATGAATTGTTACTGCTGCAGTGCGTGATTTAAATGTGCCTCGCGGCCATACTGTATGCATTTTGCTAATTACTCAGATCAGACGGTTTCCTTTCACGTACATGTTGCTAATAACATGAATCGATATTTAGATAGGTTGCGTGGGGGATTGGGTGTACCTTCATCTGCATATTCGGCGTTCACGTCTCCGTCAACTGGCTAGGGATTTGCCGTGGATTTGTCCCTCATAAGAAAATTCTGTGTTTATCCAGAAACACAGTCGCAAAAAAACAAGACATGAATTGGTAAAGACGGAGTGTACAGCAAATCAAAGGCAATTTAATGTGAATCCATTCAGATGCAATTGGGATTTGACATTTTTACTTTCCTAATAAACTAAATGTCATTAAATAAATCATCTGCTTTCCTGTTTGGTGTTTTAAATACTGAATCAAAAATGCCCCAGAAAACATTTTACATTCTTTGGCCTAGATTCGTGTTTTTTGCACCTTAGTTGACATATAATAAGCGTCACCCTCTTGAATGTGGATCGGCTTTAAATGTTCCACTGGCATGCCTTCAAATACAGTTACCCCTTTTTGAAGATTGCAGAAGCAATGCAAAGACCTTGGTGGTTTTACAACTTTTTCTTTAGTGTATGTTGACGCAAGTGTAGAAATGGAATTAATTACAGTAGCAAACTAATTGGAGAGGGGGGTTCATACACACAGACACAAACAAACAAACATCAAATATGCTGGAGGTAGACCTTTGGCTAATTATTCTGAATTAAATCATTATCCAGGAAATTTTGGACACAGTTTGAATCCAGCTGCAATTTACTTAGTATGTATTTATCTAAGTTGTTTAAATTATACTTAAAGTTCTGCAGAGTTAAGGAAGTGACCATCTGGAGTGATGGTCACTGGATGCCCTTAAAGGTTCCTTGCTTTCTGCTGACGCTAATGCTCCTTCTTTTTTTTTTGAACAAATCAGAAAATGGGCGGAGTCAGGTCTGCAGTTTCATCTTGGCAATGGCAGGTGACGGCTGGTTCTTTCAGTTTTATGTCGGACAGCAATTATTGCCAACCACTCTAAAACAGGCCCTTAATAAGAAATAATCACAATAGAAAATGCAGTTGGAGAAATATAAAATATCCATTACAAAAGGACATTAACACAGATTTAATGAGATATGGTAAGAAGGAAAGAACCAATGGATTGTCTTTTTGGGGGGTTGTCCCTCTGGTTCTGTCTCCTCTGTATTGAAGTTTAGACTCAAGAAAAAAAACGACAAATTGCTTTGTTAGACAGGAAAACTCTGCACATATGGGGTTATAGACTTAACCCAATCCCAGGGCCCTTCCCATCTGGCTAAAGGATAAAAAAAAAAAAAAAAATTTAATGCAGCTGCAACCTTGCTATACGCTAAAAAGCTTTCTATTTAGCAATCTTTTCATCTAGCGAGTTTTATCCGTGTCTATCTTTCACATTAAGGAGACTATTGTTGAGCTTTTGGTATTTTTTGGCACTGGCCGGTGACACCGAGACACGCAGACCTTGTGTCAATGGAAGCTCTCTGAGAGTCTGTGAATGTGGACTTCGGCTTATGCAACATGTTGCTTAGGGATCTCACAACGGAAAACAGTGCGGTCCTGTTCCAGTTGCCCCAGCTGAGGTTCAATGCCACTTTCTGTTGGTGAATACATAATGGCTTTCTGTCACCAGAACAAGGGAATCGCAGTGTAGATGAAGACTATATTTAAGTACAGGTTATACAGTCTCTGCTTTCATTTGCAGATTATCTCTAAATCTCTTGTATTGTGTGGTGCATGAGGCATTGTGTTGTTTTGGGTTTAGCCTTGAGAGAGCAATTGGAGGCATTAGTGAATGGCAGAGGAAAATACAGGTGCCTTCCTCACAACACCCAGCGAAGCATGCCACCTTTATTTGGCCAACAAAGGGAATAATTGAAAAACTAAAGAGGTACGGGATTAATTAGCTGTTGTTCCTTTTGATCTCTTTTTCTTTTCTCATCTCGCACTCGAGCTATCCCACTGAATTTTAATGTATTCCCCCACAAACAAAGATCTGATACCATTTTGCCCGTCACTGTAGTTCAGTTGCAGCAGTCCAATTACGGACAAGGCGGTTTGGGACCCCGCGCTCTCATCTCTCAGCTCTGTTATTGAATAAACCGAGCATGAACGGTAACTGGTGATTTTGCCCGAGCTAATCAATATAAAGTATTGTAAAGTCTGCATTTGGATCAAAAAAGGCTGGGGGAGGGATCAAATAATGCTGTGGCACAGATTAGCCCTTGAGACCTTGAGGATAAGAGAGAGGAAGAGGTGGTGGTGTGGGGGTGGGTGGGGCGATACTAGAGATGGCCTTTAATATGGCTCAGTGGCCTTGCAAGGGAATTCAATACAGCCATTGACAAAAGAAGGCTTCCATTGTGGAGAAATTCGCCTCCTTTGGGAAGCTGGTCTATTTCCTTATTAATTGTGCTCTCATTAAAATAAAAGGAAGGAGAGAGGCGAATGGATAGCCCGGGAGTAATGGTAGCTCTTTGTGGCCTTCTTGTTTGGAAGGATGCCAGGGTCAAGTAGTTTACAGTTCCAGTGCTTTAAACTGGATGGAAAATACATAGCAGTACGTATTCATTTTTAACTTCTGCACAGTACACACAGATACGCACACACTCTCCCTCCCTTCCTTCGTTCGCCCCCTCCCTCCCACGCACAAGGACACAAATCTTCTTTAGCCCGCGCCCCCGAATCCTCTGCAGATGTACAGTATCAAGGGGTCGCGGCTCGACCTTAGTTTCGCACCACAGCTGTCAGCCATAGGGGTAGTCATCATTTTAGCCCGTGGATTGCTGATATCCTGATCAAATAAACTCCCTAAAGTAGTTCCTCTCCCTCTGCTTAAAGCAACGTTCTGGGTCATATTTTTGAAGCTTTATCAGTTGCAATAACATCATTCTGACCAAAATAAATGCTCGTGGCAAGAATCCACAAGCAGTCAGGCAAGGGAAAATACTTTTAACTTGCTTATGAAGTAATTATATTGCTATATGTTACATACATGTTAAGGGATGTCAGACGTCAAGTCGTGATGTAATGCAGAGTGACACGCCGAGGCAACGGTCAGCGGATGCCACGGCAACAGTGAGCAAAACTGAGAAGACTGTCAGTGATATCATGGTGAAAAAAAGCGTGGACGAAAGCAACGGGACTTGGTCGAATTTTCATGGTCTTGAAGGCGTTTCACTCTTCATCCAAGTGGCTACGTCATTTCTACATTACTGGTGGAGAGTGTAGGTTTTCATTTGGAAAATGTGTGGGTGCTGCCTACTGTAAACTCTGGAGGTTCTGTTAACCCCAGTTAGGGTTAGAGTTTAGGGTTAGGATTAGGAGCTAGGGTTAGGGTTAGAGTTTAGGGTTAGGAGCTAGGGTTAGGGTTAGAGTTAGAGTTTAGGGTTAGGATTAGGAGCTAGGGTTAGGGTTAGAGTTTAGGGTTAGGAGATAGGGTTAGGGTTAGAGTTTAGGGTTAGGAGCTAGGGTTAGGGTTAGAGTTTAGGGCTAGGATTAGGAGCTAGGGTTAGAGGTTAGCAAATGATGAAGTCAAACTGGTAAAGTTCTTCTTAGCCATTGGTTTCCGTCTTTCTGCCATTTTAAGGTGCAACGCCTTTGCTCAGACACATTTCGCACGAGCTGATTGCTGTTAGTTCTTGGATGTTGGTTTGGTGGATCCGGCCTTTTTGACAGTCTACGACTGAAACACTTTAAGTGTTGAGACTGACGTGGTTGTCTAGTCGATTGATTCAATCATCACATGGCACGGTGGAGGCCCAAATCCCTAAATTCAACGTAGCAGAAATGTCCCTTTGATGGATGGTGTTCAAAGGTGTCTTTGACTCACTTAATATCGATGCAGAGCTGCAAGGTCCGACGAACCTCTGCCATCTCTTTAAACTATATCTAATGTTGGCTTACGTGTTGAAACGTCAAAGCTGAAATCAGCTTTGTCGCGCTTGCATTGTTCATTATTTTGGTGGTAATAACTCCACAGGCCAGTCCTTCAAATACAATGAAGTCATTCATGAGCACAGTCTGTTTTTCCCTTATGGCCACTTTTGAAACTTTTTCTCTTCTGCAGATCCTGAGATTGTTACGGGTTTTGTTTGTATCTGCCTGAATTTCCTGGTCATCTGTTAAATATGTAATCCGCCCATTTCTAGACAGAGATGTACAGAGAGAGAATACCAAAGTGAAGATGTCTTTTTTTCCTGGGGAGGTGGGGTTCGAGCAGGAGCCATAACTTTCACACACATCTCACTGTGCCGGAGACCTCACAAAAGACCAACTGTGTCAAATGAGAAAAATTGCAGGTGCACATTCCCCAGTGGTGCACCCCCCCTCAACCCCCTCCTATTCCACACACGTATTAACTCATGCAAGCACACACTCACGTACGCTGGCCTCCGTGATCATTGCCCCTCATTTGGTGGCGGTGGAGGAAAGGGGTGGGCGAGAGGGAGATCCTTTTTCACAGTGATAATGCACTCCTTTCTCCGCCACGAGATAGGCAGAGGAAAAGGGCTGAAATGCGAGAGGCGCGGCGAGCTATGTCACTCCACAGTAGGCAACGGCATCACACGGCCCGGCATACCGTTTTTATGGTCCCACTGCAGATGTTTCTCAGCTGCGAGTTAGCTCAGCGCACACAATGGAGGGCACTCTGTAGTGGGTTCGTGGTGAAGATCGCGGGGACCTCCCTTCATCTGGGGGGGGGGGTATGGATATAAATCCCAAGCTCACATTTGACACGTCATAAATGAGCCCCATGAGAACGCATGCACCTTTAAGCATTTAAAAAACATGTTCAAATACAAATATGCCCTTTAATGTAAGATCTTGCACTTGAGGCCTTTATTTTTGTAGTTGCAAGGCCGGCAGGAAATGCTAACAGCTAACACATAATGCCTTTCTACAGCACCAATCAGCCAAAGGTAAGCAAACAGCTTCCTCGATGACCTCCAAGGTGACGCTTCCCGTTTACATTTAACACATGTCCCCTTGAAATAGAACCCCTTGAGACACGTTGCACAGGTTTGTGACGTATGAACAGTTTCCCCTTAAACATATTTTTTCCTTTTGGAAATGTTTTGTATACTTTTGGTATTTGATAAAAAAGAAAATAACTAAATAATGCTCGGTAAATCATTGTCTTTGTCCATTTAATCACCCTGTGAACCGAAGAATCTCCTTTTAGGTGAAGAACTGCTGGCGCAAATCAGAATTTAAAACGCAAACAAACAGAAAAATCCAATCACAGTTCATTCACACACAGTCAGTCCAATGTTCTGACAACGAAACAAGCAATTTCACATTGCGTTCAACTATTGTGCTGTCATAATGTTTCATAGAACACATACAGTCTGACTCACAAGCCTGCAGCCTCTCCTATCTCTAGACTATAAATAATTCCTAAGTCATCTTAGACATGACTTGGATAAGTCTTTTTTTCGTTTTTGATCCCACAAAGGGGAAATTTGCAGCGTTAAGCCCTGTCCTCATATAAAGCGATTTGCTCATCGCACCATCTCTTTGAAGCTGACGGTTGGTTGCTAGTGGACGTCTTGGCCCTGGTTGACTGGGTTATATTTCCCACCCCAAATGTTTCTGAGTGAGGCGAGCAGAACATAAAAAAATACTCCTATGGATTTACGGACGGTGCTGATTCTTCTGGGTTCTGAGCTCTGCCTGGTTCAGCACAGTTTTTAATGCGGTGGGAACCAAAGAACCAGTCATACTGCATCACTTCCTCCCACTGGAGCCTCAGTTGCGTCGCCTCACAGCTCAGATTAGTCCAACTTGTGACCTGCCCACTCCCTATTGCCTTTTTTTTTTTTTTAGCAAATGACTTCTTCTATTATTGTGTATTGTCACCACATTACTGCTAGTCTATTCCTGTGTGTGCGACCCTTAGCAGCAGCAGAGGGACAGTAGCACACTAGCTGACATTATTGCATATAGGAAATCTTGGTTATAATAGGATTAGTATAAATGTTCCCCAGTGTTTCGGTTACTGGAACAAGTAACTGCACTTTCATTGTGCAATAATTGCGCAACAGTTAATGTGACTATATTTTGCTTGCTGGTCAGTTTCTCGTCAGTTGGGAGCAGGATTAGCTGTGGACTAACTAATAGATGTTTTTTTAAGACACTATCCCATAAGTCAAAAGGTTATGCACACTCCCAGTCAAAAGTTAGGACACACCTTCTCATTCCATTCACTGACAAGCTGTATCCAAACTGACTGGCGATGTACATTGTTTCTCAACATTTGATCTCCACTAGGATTTAGTGGCCCATCTGAAATGCATGATATACAGAAACAATTGTTTGCAGCAGCTCAGCTTTAAATAAGACATCCGCCGAAACCTGTGCTTCCTAGTAACAGGTTCACAAAATAAATTGGTTGTTGTTTGAGTTGCCACCATTCCTCAATGTGATATTCTATCACGCATCACAGCGCTACACCTGCGCGTGTGATGCGGCGCGCGGCCCCTGACGTCGGTTTCCCGCGCGTCTCCCCCCCGCTCGTTGTCGGATCCCAATATGCCACATGTTGAGAGTTGTAGCCAGATGACGTGACGCGTGAGAACCGCGGCTTCATGCATATTCAGCAATCATTGTTTCTGCACAATAGCCCCACGTCTGATAACCTGCCGCTTGGAATGCAGGAGGAAAGACGATCAAAGGAAATCATCGCGGTCTCTCAGGTGCGGCGTAGTCGCCCAGGCTAATCTCAGCCTTGATTGCATACATGTGGAATGAGATCACATCGCACTCCGTGGGTGGTTTTATACCCGTCCCCAACACTAAGTTGTTGTTTTCTCCTTCTTACCTTTTTTATCTCGCTTTTCTCCCAACTTTTCCATCAGTGTCACCCCGCACGTTCCCTTCACCTTCGCGCCGCAATCTCTGAAATCACCGAAAGAGACCTCACTTTCTCTGCGACGCACAGTCTCACGACCCCTGCAGTGGCCCGCGGTGCGGCCCCGTTTTTCCGCAGGACAGGCCGGGCACCCGGCGCAAGATTGAATCGGCGACACGCCCTGCTGTGGACGCCGTGGCAGAGCAGAGGGGAGGTGAAACGAAGCTTTAAAAAACCGTCATCCTTGAACGCCGTCGCGCTGTTGTGTGAGCCCGTCCCTCGGGAGAAGCACCCGGCGGTTAATGCAGGAAAGTGGTGCAGATGCGAACTCGCGTGTACAGTAAGACTGAACAAATCACAAGGGAAAGAACAAAAGACCGCGGCTGCCGTTAAGCACAGAGGCGGATAGGTTTTAATCTGCTGATGCCATCCGGTACATTAAATTGCACCACCCTTTAGATTCTTACTGTATATAGGTCAAACCTCCGCCCCCACCCGACCGCTTCCCCACTTCATCTGAGTGTTATCTGGACTCATTCAAATACCTGTAAAAAAGAAACCTTTCAGGGTTTTGATATCGCACGCTCAGAGCTCCAATCGGCTTTATCTCTCTGCTGAAACATCTCGAATATCCGCAGTCAAATAAGAAGCTATAGAGCTACGTTTTTTCCGCTTTGTGTTATGAATCGGCTGTCACAAATAGTGTAACAATGTGAAAAGAATGTCTTTGTTCTCCCCGCAACACAACAGCTGCATGAAATCAGTTTTAATTTTGTCATTTTTAATAATTTCCTGGTCTTCATCATGTAAGTAAACATTACAGCACGGAGCTTTAATTGGTATTAATTCATGCTTTTTTGCCCTCGGATATTACACTGCGGTAAAAAAAATAAATAAATAAATAAATAAATAGTATGAAAAACTGCACTCGCAGGAGGAGTACGAGGGAGAGAATTGGCTTATTTCTGAACGTGCTCCGCCACAGAAAACACATCACCGAAATGCAATTCAGGGAGTTGGCGCCGTGCGTGAGGATACTTCTGATAAAATGGAATGCAAACAAGTTCACACAAGGATGCCGCGAGCCCCGGCTCCCGGTTTTTTGTGTCTTCAAATGGTAAGAAATTGAAAAATCCTCGCTTGCCGCATATTCCAAATTAGACCCGAGTTTTCATGTCCCTACCTCGCGACAAGCAGGAAACCGTCTGAAGGTTTCATCGGCAGCCAGCGCGCTTGTTTCGCATTAACGGGTTCTGCTTATTTCGTGAAAACATTCGCTTTCATCAGCCTCCGACGAACACCCCGTGCCTCCACATCTGACGTTTTCATGTCGTTGGCTCGGATCAGCTCGGAATAAGTGAGTTGTGAATATGAAGAAAAGTCATATTGTGACAGAGGCAGCGAGTTATTATCAGTTTTACTGTGGCGGCGGATGCTAACCCGGTGGTCAGCGCGTTAGTGCTGCAGTTCAGTTCCATTTGCTCCCGGTATTGCTCCATTAATACAGCCATAATAAGTAGAGCCCCGGGGATCCATTCAGGCAGCTATATTGCCTGGTTTCCCATTCATTACGAGAGAACATATTTTCTGTCATCGGCCTGTGCTACATTTTATGTGAAAGGACGTACAACCGTGTGGGTTGCTATGGCGATGAATGAAGTGCAGCGAAGTGTTGAAATGAATGGTGCTACCTGAAGTTAAGCAAGTCCAATTAAAAAAAATAAAATTATCTGATAAATAATTGAGAAATATGCAGAGCTGGTTTATGCTGAACATGATGGCCTCACATTACAAACCTTTGAAAATAGCGGAACGTCGAAGGAAACATAATGTACACAATTTAATCCAGTTTACTTACGTAGCGCCACAAACAATGTAAACTCGAGCCGTGAGCCAAGACCCTCAGAGCGAGCGCAGGGGCATCAGCGGCTAAAGGATAAACTCCCTCTCCACAGACACCTTAAGCAGAACCCAGCTGTTGCGAGGGGACCCATCTGCTTGAGTCTGCCCCGGGTTGACACGAGTACTTAAGGAAATAATTCTTACGTTTTCAGCAGGTCTGAAACCAGGTGTGTGCTCCAGAAACATCCATTCGCACAACCTGCGACCGACATGCCGAGCCAGCGCTGGGTTTCTCGGCGAGCATCTGTGGCCTTAAATTTTTGCGTGTCCAGCACCGTCAGGACCAGTCAGGACCCCGCTGGGTCAATTTAAAACGCTGAATAGGCGGCAGAACACGCGGCATGTCCAGTAACCCTTAACTTCCATCAATTTTTAGTTTCTAACAAAAGATGTTTTGGTTTTGATAAACTTATGTTTTACTGCTTGCTAATTCATACTCCAACTATTTGGTTTTTAGTCATTTGCTAGTTAGCTTGGAAGTTGGGATTTCACATGATTTCACGTAATTTAGATTAAGTCCAACTCACAAAACCATTGTCAAAACCAAAATTTTTCACGATTTTATTAAATTCTCCAGTCTCGTGCTTCGATCAGTTCGAATAATGTGACTTCAGCTACTCTTGTCATTAGCAGCCTAAATAAATCAGTGGGACACTGATGAATTTAAACTCAATCTTGAGCCCAGGTCTTCAACAGGGGGTCTCGCAGAATCTCGGGTTGAATAGACATTTAAAAAATGTCTTTAAATACTACACATTGACATGATTCCAACGCATTTCAGCAAAGGGATAAATGGAGGCAGAAGACGTTATCTTTCAGTCAGCACTTCTCTCAGCCAGCCGTGCAGGAGCTGTCTCAACAGCGCACCGTTTCACAGGGAAGCGCCGCACTAGTTGAGACCTGTCAGTCTGAGCCCTCCTGTACACAGTGGGACCCGCTCCTACCGCCGCCGAGCCAATCACAAGGCTACATATTGCACGCTGACTCCGTCAGGTTCCCCGCAATTGGCCGGGAGCCTGTTCGGTCCCCGGGTGGAATCCCAGACGCACGCTGCATTATTAGCAGAAGAAAAGCTAACAGTGCGGCGCTCGCTCCCATCAGCATGCATTCATCCAAGGTTAGATAAGTTGTGTGCTTCTCCTCGGGGTCAGACGTCTCACTAATGTGGGAGTGTGTGTGTCATGACGTGGCTGGTGATTCATTGTCCCTACTGCATTTAGCTGAGTTTCTATATATATGTGTGTGTATATATATATATCAGTTATGTTGTTTACGTCAGGTATGTTTATGTTTACGGCAGTTGCACGGCCCTTTTACTGTTGCACATGCTTGAAATAAAAAAATGAATATTTGAACCTGTGTATTACTTGAATAGCTTAATATTGAATGCTAAATGATAATTATGTAAATTTATAAACGCCGCTAGGCAGAGATTAATATAGAACACAGACAGTAGGTAGGTGGTCCCTACTTAATCTTGTCATCAGTTTTATGGGACCTTGGCCTAAAAACCATTGAAGATCTCTGCTCTGGAGTCAAAGCCCCACCTATTTGCCACCAAAGCAGCAGCTGTCTGCAACAGTTAAGTCCCCATAATATCATTGCTTCCATCTGCGAGCTCATGTCAGCGCTCATACGTATTTTGCATACACAGCATTGGCCCAAGCACACAGCACAAGATAAACCCTTGAACTCGATTAGTCATTTCGGGTTGTAATTTCTACGCCATGTGTGCTTGTTCTTCTTCTTCTTCTTTCTTGTTGCTGTGTTCCTGGTACTTATCTAAACCTCCTTTTCCTGCAGAACTTCACATCAGCGTGGGTTCCCCGCAGTTTTCTCTCAGCTCACTCCACTAAACTTAGCCGAGCTCTCGCCTCCAGTGTGCTGCTAGGCACTTCCATCTGATGATGTGTAGTCAAGGAAGAGTAAGGAAAAGACCTCTTTCCCCTCACACAAGACGAAAATCAGCCTGTTGTTTCTTTTCTTTGACCTCAATTACTACCGGGGCATGTGTTACTATAGGGGCATGTTGAGTCACGCCTGCTCGGGGAGTTCTGTGTGTGTGTGTGCGCGCCGCCGTGCATCTCCTGCGTGTGTGTGTGTGTGTGTGTGTTGCGACGGGGATTGTGTTCACTTTAGCCTAGGAGGCACTGTGCAGTAGGTGGGGGCCAAGGTGCATTAGTCTTGGCTGAGATGTTCCCTTGAGTGATGCCGGCACATGTGGGTGGGTTACAGGAAGGAGGCAGAGTGAGTGGGGAGGGGAGGGAGGGAGGGAGGAGGCACTGAAAGGAGAGGAAATAGCGAAAGGATGTCAGACATGATGGGAGACGAACAAAGCCCGGCCCTCGCTGTTGTGAGCCGCCGTCGCGTTCAGCCGCCCGCTCCGCGGACTCACCTCCCGGCCGGGGAACGTCTGACAAGGCGCCGCTTTGGTGATGCAACGCAGGACACACGTCTCTGCTCTCGTTATGTAAAGGAATGTAAAACTGTCCAAAAATTTCCTCGCTTAAATCAAGGAAGAAAAGTTCAGCTGAGCCCGGCGAGTCTCATCCGGTTACAATAAAACTCCCTCGAACGGCCGAAATGCCTCTGAAAAAAGAGAGCTTTTAATTCCCCAACTTTATTAATGGCAAATAACTCACTCAATAGAAGGAAATGACCCATTTTCCAGATGAATCACAGGTTTACGCCACCACTCTCTATCTGACTAAAACTTCCTTCGCCCTTCATCCTGATCGTGAGCGCCGCCAGGATCGCCAGCTCCTCCCAAGCTTCGTCGGACTCGACACAACAGCGCGACGCGTTCATTTGCACGCCAAAGTGTTTTTTAACATAAGACCTTAATAGAAAACTTGCTCTTCATTTCCTAATTTTCTACTTGTCACGGTTGTACACCTAATGAATTGAAGTGGAGATTAATTAAGTGGATGTGGATGGAAAGACACTTCACCCCGGTTCTGAGTGCGTGAATCAAGCCTTTGCGCGGCGATGGCGAGGCACTTGTGTCGGTTGCTTGAGTGTCGGTGCAAATATGAGGCTTCTGTCTGCTGGAAGTATATCACGGAGGGAAGGAAATTGCTGCGCTCTGCAGATTCCCCGGCATCCAGTAACCAATTTATTAACTCTCGCACTTATTAACTTTAACCGTGTCGATGCGTTGCGGGCGAGGGAAAACAAAGCAGTGGCCCCCGCTGCCGTGTAATGATCTCGTGGATTTCATCAGATAGACGTCGCACTCTCTCATAAGAAAACCTCAGATATTCGCCACGTGAGGGGGGGGGGGGCTGATCCAATAAGCCCCCGCGCACGTTGAATATCTGAGGTTTGCTCCGAGGGCCGCTCTGTATCTGCGTCCCTGCGAGCTAATTTGTTAACACAGAAGAGCTCGTTTCACTCCGGGCATCCTGGGTTGTTTGATTGACAGTTTTGAAGCCCGCGCACGCACGTCGCCGCCCCGCGGAGATAGAAAAAAAAAACAAACCACCATCAGTCTCTCCCCCCTCGGCTGAAATTCGCGTTGTGCGTTGCCAATTAATGTGTTCGAATGTGTGTCGGCGAAACGCGAGCAGAAGCAAAACAAATGGCTCGCTCGTCCGGCGCGTTGAGCGGATATCTGGGCCCTGTCACGATGAGTAATGCTAATTGTGCTTAGCAGCATTGTTGGTCAAAGTGTCAAAAGCCATCAAGTCGATTTGAGGAGTTTGTCATGATTGCTCCTGCGGTCGGCCCGTGAATTTATTATTACAGAGGTATTATATGTCATCCGGCCGCACATGTTTCTGCGCGGCGGTGAAACTTTTTCAGAAGTTCAGTGCGCTACGAACCTGATGGCTCCGGTTCGGAGTCCCATTTTTCACATGCAAACATTGCTTTATTGATGCCGTTCTCTGAAACGCTCCATCTGCCGAGTTCTCTGACAGTTCAGTTCCTGGATCATTTCGCACGGCGCGCAAAAAGCCTCAGAGACTTAGCCCGCCTTAGGCCACATGTAAATGCAATTTATTTGGGAGAACAATTTGCTTGAACCATTTCTCACTTCAAAATAAATAATCCCTCTTGCATTATTGAAAAAGCTCCCCTCTTTTTTTTTTTCATGCGAGCTGCAGAGATTTCTCCCTCCAGTTTGCAAAGCAGCCTCGCGGTTTGACTCGCTCCGTGCCCTCCGCCCACCAGAAAATGTCATTTGTTGCAACCCAAGAAGTTGATGTGACAAGCTCCCATTGGTCTAATCAAATAACGGGATCCAGATTCAGATGCACTAATTAATCACTAGCTCTGGGGGCCGGACCCATCCAGTGATTCTCGGAGGAAAAACGAGACATTTGATCTGTTGAATCAGCTCCCTCGCCATCTCCTCCCCTCTCTTCCATCAATCTCACATTAATTCAATGAAGTCAGAGTTCATTCTATGCAGCCCCCCCACACACATTCACGTACACACTTTAGATTGTCTGCTACAGAAACTAAGCCGCATTGAAATAATAAAAATGGAACATCCGTGCATATTAATAGCCTAAAGTATTTTTTTTTCTTTCTCCTTTACTAGGGACGTATTTGGCATCTTGCCAGACTAATTGTAGGGAACATATTTATTGAGAAATGATCCGCCGTGTGCTAGCTTACACGCTCCCGCCCGAAGCCTGAAAATGATCTAAAAGCTAATGTTTCTCGAGCGTGCACCACAATCCCGTTGATCCGAGGCTAAGTCACCGGGGTTCATTGTAAATGTGTGTGTTGGTCGACCTTAACTGCCTCTCCATGATATGCTTTCTTGGGAGATGAAATGAAAAGCATGCTCCCAAAGGCTCCTGTTTTGTTACCAAGTGATGACTTTTAAATGTCATTGTTGCTCTTCAACGCCCGCTGGCTCCGGGAAGTCAATGGGTCCGTGCTCCGTGTCAGTGACCCAACAATAAGCTTTTTTTTATTTATTTTTTTTTTATTTTTTATTTTATTCTAACAGCAAACATTTCTGCCTTCTTTGCTCGCTATTAGCGAAACCACAATGAGAACTCCAAAGCTTTCCCCCTCTCTCAGAGTGATTTTTAAAAGCTCTGCGGGGGAGCGACATTTTCAAAATGGCCATTTTTCTCCCTGACCTTTCTGTTGCCCTTTTTGGCGAGTAATTGCGTTTTCTGAAATATTCATTTGCGAGTTACGTCATTTGCAGGCCACGCGATTAAAAACACAGTTTGGTGGTGTGAAAGTAATGGAAGTAACCAGGGTGACCATTACACTTTTCTCACCCCGAACTACTCCTCCCTTTTTTTTTTTTTTTGTGTGTGTGTGTTGGCCTTATTCAGCAGTGCACTTGTCAGAGGAATTATCCAGGGAGAATCTGCAGTGGAGGAAAGAGATATGCGCTGCATATAAATACACCTCCAAAGTATTAGCTGGAGAGGGGGAAGTGAATAGAACATGGGAACTTAGAGAAGAGGATGGACTTTTAAATAAGACCATTTCGATTTTCAATGGATCCGACAATGGTGTGTGCGCGCAGGTAGACAGCAATACGTGCAAGCGGGACAGGATGCTGGCTCTGGCACCTGAGGAACCTGAGCCCTATCAATCACCGCCTCCAGGCACAAATGTAATTACACCACAGTTGTTGACTAGCCGGGTAATCCGAGACATAGCTGGCATGCTTTTACTTGCTTACATTAGGGGATTGCTGGTGCCCATGTTGACAGCGTCATATTCGCTACTGTCTGATGTTTTTTTAATGCCTCTTTTGAGGACGCTGGCGTCGGTTGCTCCCTTCACTTTACAAGGTTTTAGGGAGTTGTTCTAAGGTTTCATGGCAAATCATAGAGATCACATTTACCAGGATAAATGGCGCAATGTTTTCTAACTGAGAGGGTCAATCGCGCTTTAATAAAAAAAAAATATACATGTATCTCAGTGCACCTGTCTGAGTCCACCTATGCTACCCCCCCCCCCTTTTTCCGTTGTTGTCAGTTTCAACAAAGTTTGGTGTGATCCACACCAGTACTTTTCAGGAGGCGGAATAAATCCCATTAAGGGGAAGATAATTGATGGCTTTCATCACCACATTGAATATAATTATTCCAGTCTGTGGTGTTTCAATGGCAAGTGCGCTTTACTGTGTTTGGGGTTTGAATGATTTATGAGACAAAATGAAGTGACACCATAATGAGGGGCTTCTTTTGTTGTTTCACCTCGCCGCGGGTCTTTGCATTGTCTCTGTTTATTTCAAGGGAACGATTAAAAGTGGTAGCTTGACTGACTTTTAGTAGCTGGAAATGGCGTGCCTAAAAACGCAACGCCATTCATGGGCATGCAGTTCTGCACAAAGAGAAGAAAAGAAGAACAGACTTCCCTAAATATTGTCCACAATCACAAATTTGCCTATATTTTAGTTTAAACGTTGCACACCTCGGAAATGATGTACTTTAATTGGCAGTAACTCTCTCGGATAGAAATGCACAACTGAGAGAAAGAAAGATTAACAAAAGTCCATCATAGGGACCTGAATGGTTGGTGGTGGCACCAGTTTGACTCCCCCAGCGTAGGGTTAGAGCATTGTACAACTCCATTACTGTTCAACTGCTGAACACTTGCTTTGGCTCCCTACTTGGTTATATTTAGACATTAGGAACACTTGGTTGGTTTAGGCAACTAGAACAATTCCTTAGGCTTGGGCAACCAGAATACTTGGTTGGTTTAGGCAACTAGAACAATTCGTTAGGCTTGGGCAACCAGAACACTTGGTTGGTTTAGGCAACTAGAACAATTCGTTAGGCTTGGGCAACCAGAACAATTCGTTAGGCTTGGGCAACCAGAACACTTGGTTGGTTTAGGCAACTAGAGCAATTCGTTAGGCTTGGGCAACCAGAACACTTGGTTGGTTTAGGCAACCAGAACACTTGGTTAAGTTTAAGAACACTTGGTTATGGTTAAGGCAACCAGAACACTTGGTTAAGTTTAAGAACACTTGGTTATGGTTAAGGCAACCAGAACACTTGGTTAAGTTTAGGAATACATGGTTAGGTTAGGAAACCAGAACATTTGTCAGGTTTAAATACTTACAACACTAAGTTATTATTATTTTAATTTCTTTTGCAACAAGAACATTTGGTTGGGTTTGGGCAACAAAAACATGGCTTGGGCAAAAAATATGGTTTTGGTTAAAACACACCCTTTCAATTATGGTTTGCGGGCACAAAAGATACTTCAAAGTGAAATGAATTACTTTCAAATTTGTGCCCATGTCACTTTAATTACATATTACAATTTCGTTTCACTAACTCCCATGAGAACAGCTTTGTACAAAAGTTCTAGGCACTTTAGATGATTGTTACCCTCTGATGGGATCAAAATATATTCTTCAGTAACCCCAAACATACTACAGAGTCATAAATAAGTGTCTCCTGCAAGTACAAGAACAAAGGGTTCTTGGACAGATGGTGTGGCGCCCGCAAAGCCTTGATCTCATCATTGTCGAGTCAGTCTGGGATTACAAGAAAAGTCAGGTTGACATTGTTGCACCCAGCAGTTTTAAGATATATAATTAAACATGGCCAGCCTGTCGGCCTTAAATGAAGAAAGGGAAAAGCCGGCAATGACAGAAGCGTGCGGTGTTATCCAACACAATACAGGGCACACTCGAATGTAACTCCCGCCAGAAAATAGTCATTATTACAGCTTCAAGTGGTAACACAAAAGATTTTTTTATTTTTTTTTTCACTGACAGAATCACAAGCATGTCATACAATAGGATGATTACATGGGTAAGGAAAAAGGAATGATGAAAAATCGCACAGTTCGGACGGAGCAGTTTATTACTTAAGCATTTGACTTCACAACCCAAAACGTACAGAAGGAATAAGATGATAGATGTGTTTCAAGGTCCGGTTATCTTTTTGTTCTAACTTTGATCCACATCCCATTGTCCTCATCTGCGAGGCCCTGGCTTTATTAAATGTGGTGACATCTATAATCAAATATGCATGCAATAGATGCATTTAGAAGCCCTCAAAAATCTAGAAAGTGGCCTTTTGTATTGACGTCATACTGTGCTCATGGTTTTATGATAAATTCTTTTAATGTTTGCAAAGAAATGGGGAAAGAAACAGCACATTCATTTGGCTGTTTAGTAGCTTAGATCACACGACCTTAAAACCAAAGCTGTTCTGATTTCCAATTTACTTCTTGGTTCATATTTGCAGTTTGACCGATCTATAGAAACTAGTCAGACTCCATGTCCTGACGATGGCCATGTGATATGGTTGAAAGCCACAACAACTACTTAATGGACTTTGTGTATGAGATTATTTCTTTCAAGGTTTCCCGAAAGGCCTTCTCCGTATACAAGTATATCATATACACGTTTCCCTGACTCATTCCTTTTATGTTTCTGGACAACGGACTGATAACGCCCCTATAGAAAGTGATGAATGCAACCATTCCTCTTGATATTGATATTTCAGGTGATAGCGTCTGCTCTCGTTTTCACACGTTTCCCTTTCACCGCCGTCCTCCCCTGATGAATGGCCGCGCTTCCACGTCGTCTGGCGGTGGCTTCTCGGGGCTCAGACGCTCGCCTGAAAGGATGTTTATAAAAATCTGCAGTCCTCCCGCGGTCACCCGGGCCAATGTTTACGCTCCTCGCTCATTTTTTATTCTCGCTGTAAACACAGAACTTCTCCAGTCTGCTGCGCACATGCTGGCTCGCGCGCGGGTGTGAGCCTCCGCAGACGCGCGTGGGCGTGCACGCGGGGCCCCTGTGTCAAAGGAAGAGAGAATAATCGCCAGTGGCTACAGTAATCGCCGGATGCCCGCCGCTGAGTCCCACTCGCCCTCCTGGCTGTTTTGGCTCGGCAGACTTTTGCCAAAGTGACTTTAAGCGTCAGCTTTATGCAGAGAGCACCTTTTGACCCTCTGCCTCCTGTCCGCGTGCAGCTTAACCGGAAGCACGCAGCCTTACCTTAAAACCCGAAGGCAAGAACACGTCAGCTCCTATGATTTGTGGATTCTACACCGAAGCGCTGCTGTGTTTTTCTTCCACTGCGTGATTCTGTCTGTCTCTAATTTCTTAGTCGAGTGCCCATATAATGAATGTTTATTTTCTCACAGCCAAAAGCAAACACCGCGTCTATTTCCTTATGTTTGATCTGTGTCAACCTCGTACTCTCTCCCTCTACAACTCCTGGCCTCTCGAGGCCCCCTGTGGTATTGCTCATCCTCCCACTCCAAACAAGCAGCGCCCCATCTGCCCACACTCTCCAGACAAGGGTGGAAAACCTCATCTCTTAGGTCTCAGTGTCAGAACTTCTGATTCGAGGTCCTCCCATCTGTTATCGCACATTCCTGCAGGAATATACGGATTTGTGATTCTCCACAAACGCTGAATCCGACACGAGGCCGCCCTAACGCTCGCTTGTAACGTTGTTTTTCGCCCAGATTTATTTAAATGGCAATAATTGAGCTTACCGTTTGTGCAATTTTCATTCCTTTGCAGCCTTCAGTCGAGCACCCATCCCCATGGCGGTGGTGAGGAGGGAGCTGTCGTGCGAGAGCTACCCCATCGAGCTGCGCTGCCCGGGCACCGACGTCATCATGATTGAGAGCGCCAACTACGGCCGCACCGACGACAAGATCTGCGACGCAGACCCGGCGCAGATGGAGAACACGCGGTGCTACCTGCCAGATGCATACAAGATCATGTCTCAAAGGTAAAGACACATATCAGATGAATTAGCTAATTTGATGCATTAGTCCCTTTCAAAACATATTTGGCGATTTACAGTGATTTCCTGTCAGTATTCTTATGTTTATGAGGTACTTTTATACTTGACATTTAGGATTATACTCACATAAAGAGTTATAGTCAGGTATTGGTACCTATTCTACTGATCACTTACTCTATGAGACAGCTTAAGGGTCCCAAGATCATTGTAGAATCCAAGTTGCAGTGGTTCAGACCACAGACAGTATAAAGATGCAGCATTAATTAATAACTCCTCTAAAGTGAAGCCAGAGCAAGTAGAGCTCCCCCTGGTGTCTGGCTGCAGTATTGATCATAAGCTCCACCTCCTCCATGTTAGTGGACGGGAATTGGGCCAAACGAAAACACTAAAAAAATATATATATATATTTTTTTTTTAAGGTTGGGTTCAGTTAATATAATGCTGATGGATGTTCCAGTGTCAACTTTGTGGATGATTGTTTTAATTATTTAGATATTTGGTGTTATAGAAACAGGATGTGGCGTCGCCATGCCAGCTGCTCTGTAATGCGGTCCTGTGGAATTTTTAGAGGGATAAAATAAATAAGTAAATAAAAACCAGTAGAGTGTATAATCCAACATTTCCTTGCAACTGGTCGAGGTAGAGCATTGTGTAGTATTTATTCAACGACACCACATCGCTCCAGTCTCGGAAGACGCCAGATGGCGCTGTCCACATCCCCGGGTAATAGCGTCAGTTTAGCCAGTGCAAGGGAGGGGAGACTTCAGATCTGTTGGCAGCTACGGACGTGTTTTAGGCGTGACTAATGGGTTAATGTTATGGATGTATGACAGTGATGGACAGATGGCTCATCCAATCACCTTCCAGGTAGTGCCTTCCCTTTATCTAGCAGATCCCAAGGTCGACTTCTCAAACGACTCTGTTTAACAAACCATCTGTCGTGTCAGGATAGATGATGGCCTCAAATGATAATGATAATAGCAAGGAGTAGTTTCAGCTCCCGTTAAGAATTTGAGAATGAGGTCACATGAGTGTTTTAATATGTCCACACACACACACAGTCACGGTCGTTGGCAAAAAAGTTGATTAATGCTGCGGAGTAACTGACTTGAGTGGCTGCGTTTATTAAAAAATTGTCTTGAAAACATAATCAGCTGATCTTCAGTTAATGAGAGATGCTTTAATTCACACCTGAGGTCTGGTGAAATTGAATTACAGCCACTCCATGAAGTTTTATTGCTTAAAAAAATGGAAAACGTTACAAAACCTGGTATTTAGAATCAGCACACACAGTATATTAACATGCCCTTTGGCCTGAACTATGACTGACCCTTGAGATGTGGCCAGGTTTCCAAATCTACAAGTGGAAAATCAATACAAAAACGCTACATCAGGTTGGTCGTATGTTGTAGTGAGATGTTTCTGCTGAGGGTTAATTGGGTCAAGAATCACCCTCGCCGTACCTGTCTGCTAATCAATACCAGTCATGAATTTGTTCTGATGCAAATCAATGGCCATTAGCAATAATATGAATACTTTATCAGGTATTTGTCAAAGTAACATTGTTCTTGATGAGCTCCGCTGCCAGACGTGAGCCTTGTCCTCAGAGTTATGACCCCGTTGTGCGGAAACCGGGACGAGGAGACCTATTTGTCAGGGCAGACAGGGTGTAGTCTTACCGCGCTTTGGCTTTTCCAGTGTAATTGATTGCTAACATTAAGGTAATATATACACAAGTTTTTGGGGCTTTAACCAAGTAGTCTGAATTCAGGAAATGTAGAGCTCTAGGCGAGTGTGGAGTGAATATACATATAGTCTATCTGAGCTATTTTGTTGACTTATTACCGCACTTAAAGCAGAATGAAATTGGGATCTTTCTAAGCATGGTTACTCTTGCCTTTGAGGTCAAAACACCCTTGAGCACTCAGAAGGGATGGACTTTATCTAAATTGCTACTCCGCATTGACTTTGTCTACCTCACTTTATTTCCAAAGCTGAACGTATGTTCGCTTCCCTTTATTTCCAAAGCTTTGGTTCCACATTGGACATGCCCTTTTGAGAATACAAATGGACGTCTGGGCGTTATCAAACAATTGCTCTTTGCTTTTTACTTTAGTACCACAGAGTTCAGATAATCAGCTGTGTGAAAAGCAGCTGATTATCTGCAAAGAGGTAGTTTGAAACATGTCAGAAAATTGATGCACCCTGTAGCTCCCTTGTTCTCCCGGCCGCCCACTCCGACTGAAAATCCCTACAGGAATGAATCAACGGGTCCTGCTACAGTCAAGAACAGAAAACTAACACAAAGTACCAGGGTGAAGTACGTCTTTTTAGCTTCTCGTTGCTACCGGGGGCGTTGCAGCGATCCTTAAAGGTAACTACAACGCCACTAAGAGCCAGAACACTGTGTCTTAGGAGAGGAAGTTGCTAAGTGAATGAAAGGTGTGGGCGGTATGAACTGAGAATGGGTGGGTGCCAAAGGAGGGATCGGGGCGAGAGGATTCAATGGCGTTTGTGACTGCAGCGCCGTAGCTTTAGCATGTCGAGGTTAGCACAACAAACGAACGCCACCCCCGACCGTTTCATTGTCAGGCTGTCAGGGCCGTTGCTAGGCACCTGTGGCTAAGCTCATTAAGGTCTAAAAGAAGACGAGAACAAAACAGAAACAAGCGATTTGAAGAGAGAAAGTCTTCTTGAGATGGGGCATAGCCTAAAGCCAGGGCATGGAGACTGAAACACTTATATTTGGCTTTTAGAAGAATACAGTATCAGCGTGGATATTGTGATAATGAGAAGCAAAACATTGTTGATGTATCACTTAACTCAATTACAATTAACTCGCTTTGATCAGATTTGTAATCTTTAAGTAAACGCTACACAGTAATTCTTGGAGATAATTATTTCTCCCTTCGCTGCCTACTTCATGATCTCCAACTCTTCGGCAACAGCAGTGATGCATATGCACTCGTTCATTAATATTTTAGCTCAGTGTTCCTCCTTCATCTCACACTTTTCCTGTCTCCTTTTCCCCCCTTTCTATTCATCACGCAGCATGTTTACATGCACACTATAACCCAATCGCTGGAAAAAATCCAAACAATGTAATAGTGTGATTAACGAATTTACATGCTTTCCAGTAACCTGATTTCCCCCAATAACTGCGCTTTCTACGAGCTGTTTGATTACTGGGCTAATGTCTGGAAAGAGACTACAGAAACAGAGGCGAAACTGAAAATAGCTGGATTCATTAATGGGGTTGCTTTGGTTCTTTGTGTTCATGAATTTGCATTAGAAGAAAAAAAATCCTGTAATGATTTATCAGCCATACCAAGATGTTTAGAATTAATTCTTCTCGCACACCAACTACCATTACCCATACATGTGTTGCCGTGAAGCGGTGGCAGACACTGTTGAAATGTCAGGCGCACTCTGTAAGGTATCTCTTGACATGAATGGGACTTACTTAGTGTGTAGTTGTGGCCCTTAAGGTCACCAAGGATCTACATTCACTTCAAGCGGACTGAAGCCTGTCTTTATCTATAAATCACTGTAAGAAAGCTGTTCCCCCAATCCATGGTGCGTATGTGCACTAACCATCTGGAGTCCAGGAACGTGCCGGTGTGTCCAGATCACATGACCAATTTAAGACGATGCAGCATCACTGCATCACCGTTTCAATTTTTGTTGAAAGTGCTAACTTCAAACTATACCAGTTTTTTTATTATAAATATAAATAATGTTTTTATTATAAATAATTTACGCCACACTTTTTTCCTGAATATTACCGTCATGTTGATCTGGTACACGGGAGAATAGCACAATGCTAGCGAGCTGAGATCACTTACCAGCTTCAAATGCTCAAAAGTAAAAGAAATTTAAAAAAAAAAGAAAAAAAAACAGGACAGCCAGTTTCCTGTGGGTGGATGCATCCCCTTGACCAATCAGGAAATTAAGTATCAATGGTTGCTAAGGAAGAGGGAAAGGTTGTGGGAGTGATGCAGCCATAGAGAAAGAAGCAAGAGATTTTAAGACACTAGCTAGTACTTATTGTCACACCTGATGTTAATGATTGTAAATAATTGTACAAAAATGCATTTCCTGCATTTTAGGGGAAATAGTTGAGAGTAGCTTTGTTGTTTGCTAAATTTGTGCATACGCATTTAAAACGTTATCTTTAGATGTGCATTGTAAGTTATAAATATGCCCGTTCTACAGGTTGGTGGTTTTCAGAGTGAAAAATGTAAATCATTTTTAAGATGAAATATAAAGGTAAAACCAAAAGTAGTCAAAAACGGACGATTATACTCTGGACTCCCGAGGGTTAAGGCTCATTTAGAGGACCGCAGGACATAGGCACCGTAACCTACGTATGTAGCTAACGCTGATGTGAGCTGTTTATACTTGTGCAGCCATTAGTGTGGCTCGCTCTGTAACGCCAACCAAGGTGCTAGTTAGTGCTGTGTCCTTTTTGCCAGTCGGGTAAATTTTTGTTTCCTCTTTTTGCTTCACTTTCAGGATTGGCTACTGAAGATGAATTATTAGCTACAGGGCTACAGGGTTATGTTTGTATCGCTGAAAGTCCTCAGTTAACCTACGTTGCCGTAGCAACCACCTATTAACCTTTGCACAATGGACATAGTAACGACGATACCACAGGTGTGTCTCATTTCAGACACGGTTTCTTGTGAATTGTGTCAGAATAGTGTCATTTGTGTTTAGTTGTACAGTTGTGTTGACATGACGACACATGATGACACAGGTTGACCAGCTAATCACATCTACACACATTTTAGCTCAGTAAACATATTGATGGCCTCTATCTCACAACAGTGTAGTGGTAGAAGTAAACCACTAACCATTTGTATTGTATTGTGTTAATTCCAACCCTAAAGCACCCACAACATCCCCGGCCAACCTTTTCACAAACATCGGTCCAAGATGGCAACCGCTGAGGGTGACAACCATCCAGTGTTTGACACTAAAGCCTTTTTTATTCAAAATTAATCTTTTAATTGGCATCAGATTTGCTCTGCTCAATTCAAACTTTAAATGTTTGAATTCATGTTGTAAGGAAGTGGAAAAAGAGATGCAGTTTATCTCATCTGATTACGATTTCAGTCGTAATTAAAGAAAAAAGAAAAACTGGTCCAATAGCAATAGGTGTAATTATCTCAGAATTACCTTAATCTGGTTCACATCTAATTAGCGTGCTGGTGAATGTGCTGATGTTCTCCTCTTTTGGGACTCTTTCTCCACTGGCCCGTGCACCACCTGCCTCTCCTGCTGGCAGCGGTTGAGTCGCGGCGACTGGCAGAGGCCTCGTAGTTAGCATTCACATTTTGTCTGAAGACGAGCCACGCTGCCGCCGCCGGCTTCGTCTGTATGCCAGGCCCGCAACCCGTCAGAGGCGGACGCGCGGCAACCATGTCACCGGCTCGCGCGGGCTGTCAATACACGAGCATCCGAGCAGCCCCTAAGAACGCCACATTGACATTCAGCTATCAAACCCAAACTCCACCTATTCTAGTTTAGCCCACTTATAAACATATATATAAAGGGCTGCTCTTGTGGGGTGTTTGGTTCCATTACAGCCCTCTAAGCGAGCGCTAATAGCACCCTGTGTCTGAGTGATAGCACGTCACTGAGCTTGTGAGTGCTGTAATGCATTTTGAAATGAAGGCTGTGTCGTACCATGCTGTGACAGACTGAAATGAGTGGCTCCCTTTTATTAGATGCTCCTCGCTTTGTGCTTTGAACATCACGGCTGTGCACAGGCTCTGGATAAACATGTCACCTATAGGTGGTGCGAGCTGCACGGAGGGTAATCACGCTGTAATTGAAACGTGCTATGAAGGATACATTTAGAACAATTTGACTGCATTTGCATAGTGTCTGCACGAATGCTGCAGCCTGTTTTTTTTTTTTTTTCCGTGTGTGCAATCATTGCTAGTCCCTCATGGGATATGTCTTTGGAGGTTATTGTCTGGGAGCTGATGTGTCTGATGAGTCTGCATCTCCTCAACACATGTATGGATGCGGCGCCGCTTCCCACTGCGTGAAATCATTTGAGATGCAAGACAGTGGTGCTATCAAACAACACTGACCCCCAGTGTTTCTGTCCCCCCCCACCACCACTTTCTTTTTTTTTTTTGCTCCCCTTTCTCCTTTCCCCAAGGCGGTGTGGCCTTCACGGCCAGTAATTACAGGCTATATCAAAGCTATATATCACCTTATATCTCGGCAGACCTCAGCAGGCACCTTAAGGGACAGCTGATAGCATTGTGGCGGGCTTGTGCATGACCCCTGAAGGAGAAAAGCAGGTCAGGTTGCAGCGCCCCCTCCCCGTCCTAACACATGCGCATCCGAACACAGGCACGCACACGTCCCTATCTGCCCGGGCTGTTCTTTCGCCTTTTTTCCCATTTCTTTTCCCTCGGTCCCCCTGGGATGCATCCCTCTGCCGTGTCATCGCAAGAACAAAAAAGAACAAAACATATTTTTGTCCACCAGCATTTTGTGTTTGTGCACATGACACTAATGATGAAGGTTAATAGATATCACAGCTTGATGAGTCTCGCGAGGGCGATAAAACTAAATGAAGGCAGCCCGCGATCTGAACCTGCTGGCCGCTTGACAGTTGACATTTGACAACCTTCCTGTTAATGGCGTTTGTGCGGAAAACAAATGCTCCCGCGCCATTATTTACTTCACCGCGCTCAGGCTGGGATGCGCGAGACAAATGGCTCCTCTCCCGTTGGATGGAAACGAGCGCTGACAGAGGGACGCGGGTGATTGAGGGATAAGAAGTGGAAAGCAGATGGGAAGATTCCTTCTCCTTTAACGATGATCTTTCCCATACGTACCCGTTCTCATTATCCTTGGCTTTTGACCTTATTTCAGAGATGAAGGATTTGATGAGATATTTGTTTGAGCAGGAGAGCAGGATTAACTGAAGAATCCCCCTTTGGGGTTTTTTTTTCTTCTTGGGCCAATCTTTATTTAAATCCCTTCATCTTGAGCAGGATGTCATGGGCGCAGGGTTTGTGGAAAGAAAACACAAATCTCAGGTCCCCAATTGCCAAAAAGTCTAGACAGTGAGAGGAAGCTCAGATACACGCTTAATTGGCTTTTTCTTCAATGAGGTTATACAGTAACACTTGCTCTCACCTGATTTTGCTTATGGTCGGGACAGTGTCCTTAACGAATGAAGATTAGTTTGAAGTAGGGCTGGACGATTAATCGAATTTTGATCGCGATTTCGATTTTTGCTTATCAATGAATAATTGTGTTTATTAATCGTGATTTTCAGTATCAATCAAAATGGTCGTGATATTATTTTTTCCATAATCGTCCAGCTCTAATTTGAAGATTGATTGTAGTTAATACAAAGCACAGATTTGGCATCTATAATTCAAAATAGTGTAAAAAAAAAACAAGTCTTTTCTTACGTATCCTCATTTCCCATTAGCTGTGAGGGTAGCTAGGCTTCATACTCATACCCTTGATCTTTGTTTTTGATATCAGCGTTGAGTGCTGGCCATTTTGAACCAAAATAAGTCTGGAGTCACTACATTGGGAACTGATCATGCCCTAGCCAATCAAATTGTTTGGGCGTTTATACAGCAACAGAGACAATATATAAAGATATCCTTTAAAAAAAAATAAAGAATATGTCAACCTTGTAGTTTGCTTGTACTTAAGGACAGCTTATCTTATTTTTTTAGTATTAAAGACAGTTTGAGAATTTAGTGGTGCAGCTCTGCCCGTGAAAACAGCTGTACGACGTCTTCTGTAGCTCCGATGGAAGCCTTCCAGTTTGCAAAAAATAAAAAATAACCCCAAACCCCTGATGATTCAATCATTATGATGTGCTGACGCTAACATTTCTAACAGAAAGCCAGCTTGACAATCTGGAGATGTGAGTTGCAGAAGACCCGAACAGAAGGATCCGATGAAGGATGCTATCAAGTTGCATTAAGCAAAAGTTATGCGTGACCCAAATTAGAGAAAGTCAGATAGAAGCTGACCGCCAAAAATGTGCTAAAGCAATCAGAAAAGCAAATATTTGTGCTGTACGTGTAGTCGTCACGAGGCTTTAGTGTTCCGTAGAGACGGCTGCCACTAAGAGTGATTGTAATGCTGAACAGATGTGAGAGGAAAACCTTCATTGTTCATGCGCGACTCTTGAATTGTTACCACGAGCCTTTTTTTTTAAAGTGCCCAAACACTTAACTCCTAAAACAATGAGATGTCACATGCATGAAATAAAACACTAGCTAAATGCTGGAAATGCAAATATCACGCAGGTTCCAATTTATAGAAAATGTTCAATTAGGCAGACTATAATAAAAACGCCTGCGTAGCACTTTATTTTATGGATTCATGCGTTGCGGTTGCTACTTTTAGGGATTTAATTCCTGCTGGGCCTCCTAAACAATCAAGTGTATTTGTGTGTTTAACAGCATGTATTAGATTATACCGAGGGCATATTTTTCATTAATCACTTTGCGGCGTTTCTATGAGATCTCGATTACGATCTATTTATACCAGCCGCTCTCTGTCTCATGCAGTAGTTGCTGGTTTGTCTTGCTTACTCTTGGTTGGAGGCTGTTTTTCCATGATACAATTATGTGTTGAGCACCTGACAATTACAGAACAAAAACATGAGCGATGAGCGCGGCGGGGGACAACTGCCTGTTGTAACAGTGTGAACAAATGGAGAATGGTGGGAGGTTTTGCAGCCGGCGTTAATATGCGAAAAATAATAATAATAATAAAAGATATAATAACAGCTGTGGCTACGAAGCAAGCGTTCAAAGTAACAAACAACATTCAGAAGTTGCGTTGATTACTGTAGGAATTTAAAGTGCGTGTTTACCTCCAGCCCTTGCGTAACCCCCTTTTGTTAAAGAGTTTTTAAATCAAAGAGGTTTATTCCTTTGTCGTCTATTCTTTTCCCGCACCAGCTGACGTCACCTGACGTTCATTATCCAGTCTCAGTTTTCAGCCTTGCCCTATCGCCTTTGATAAAAAAAAAAAAAATGCTGCATTCAATTTCAGCCAATTAGCTGCTGTAAATTTCAAGCTGGCAGCCTATGAAGCCAACCCAGAAGTGGCCGCACAAAACTATTTGGTGATTGGATGGAGGCGGAGAGGCCGCGTTGCAAAAAGCGGGGGAAACGCTTAAGAACATCTCCCGGCGTGGAGCGGATTGGCGCATCTCAGGAGATGGAGATAAAAGAGAAGCGGCTTGACACTAACCAAGCCAGTGGTTTGAAACTACCGTACGGTGGCCATTTTTGGATCTCTAAGCTTAATGCCCCACAGAGTTCATTATGCCCCTACAAGCTGAGAGCTTTGCAGGAGTTTTGAAGTTTTTTAGAATTTATTTTTTTATTTTCTTCGTACAACCCTCTGGAAACCCCGGCTCTGGTATGAGGATATTTTTCGCATCAGATTAACAGCCGTCACGGTGTTGGCTCACTAAACATGGGGGTTTTAATTTTATGTTGAAAAATGGGAGTAGGGGAGCCTCAGTCAGTTTGTCGATTGGGGGGGAGTGAGTTTCATTTGGTTGAATCCAAACAGTAAAGAAAGAGCTAATTCAGGCAGGAGCAGGTGGTTAGTCAGGGAGCAGGGAGCCGACTAGGCTTTTTCCTTCCCTCTATTTGATTTTTTTTGCCCTTCTCTGCACTCTATAGTCTTTTCATCCTCGTTCTTCTAGTTCTCCTTTCTTTTTTAATTGGCAGTTGGGAGTAGCCAACATACACATTTGATGTCTTCTGCTACATCTCTTCCTTTACTCCCTAAAGCGTTGGAAACCTTTTTTTTTTACCCCCCTCCTCCGACACACAGAGGGCATATAACTTTTACTGACCTTTAATAACTTTGCTGGATATTCATCATCTCTCCCCCAAGATAAAAACAACATCCTTTGATGTTGATTCACGGCTCATCTTTGGAGTGAATTCCAGAAGTTTTCATGGCTCTCCCCTCATTTTACCACTTTAGCATAAAGGAAAAAAAAAAAAACCTTTCCCTCTGATGCCGTTTGTCCAGATTAACATCTGCAATTGTGGAGATAGGGCACACACAGTAATAACTGAGGGCCTGATTGGTAGAAGTCATCATAAGTCTCCAACTTGAGGGACCGTAAGCTAAATTGAGTCAAGTACTGTATTGATTTTATGCCAGCTGTAAGCTAAGATGGCATGTGATTGAAGTTGTAGGTAGTGAAGTCTGGTAGAAATGCACCTACACAGATAATGAGTGTTGCTACGTTTGGCAGCAAACAGTTCGGCCGTTAGATTCACATTAAAGGGGACCTGCTATGCTCATTTCCAGCTCTGTTTTTTAATTCCTGGAATCCGTTGGAATAACTTTGCATGATCCGCAATTCAGATGTATTATTATTTATCTTGTTCTGGTTATTAAGCGACTCCTCAATTCATCCCCGGCCAGAAAACAACATAAGGTCCTTTCTCTTTAAGGCCCTCACTCCCTAAAACCCAACTTTCAGCTCAACGTTGTTAACTGTAGTATATGAAATATCAATATTACTACAAATATTGTACATTTATTTAAAAAAGTCTATAGTTTGGCTTTAAATGTGTGCTGCGTCTGGAGCAGACGTATTAAGAAATCCACGATGAGCCGTCACCAGCTCTGCACGAAAGTAGGAAAAACTTTATGAGAGAAATTTCCGTGAGAGCAATCTGAAGCCTGAGCTTTCGGTTCACGCTGATTGCTTTTACATACGTACGCCTTATTATTTGAAACGCTGGTCACATTTCATTTAAACTTCCATAATTTCAACATTATATATTTGTGAGAAAGTAAAGGAAATGTAAGGTTGTGTTTAAATCACTGCTTTCATGACACAAACACAAGGATGTGTGTGTTTTTTGTGTTTTAAGAGTCACACAACCTGATGTCTTATGTCTGTGCGTCCTCGTCAGAGTTCAGTTTAGTTCCGATTTGGCTGATTTACTCATGAACAACTGAGCAAAGAATAACCAAGCAGCCTCTCTGTGTTACTGATGTGTTCACTCTGTTTAAGTATTGCCCATCACCAGGTCTAGAAGGTAGGTAGGGACGTCCCAACGGACACATTATTGGATATAAAGCTTGAAGTGCAAACTCTTAAGTCATTTTAAAGGGTCTCCAATCCTAGGACTATTCCCAGCAGCGTTTTGTTTTTCCAGCAGCCCCATCCACATCTCTCGGTACCAGCTGCATGAGTCATCACCTCCCTCACAGCAACTAGTCTGGCAAAACTAGCCTAGCGTCTGTAATCATCGGGCTAAAATTCAATTGCAGTGTAATGTTATGCGCCAGTATTATGATTGTAATAGTTTTGATTAAATTTGATAGGGGTGAGCAGGCAGTTTATTTTTCAGTAGTCGTGTAAACAGGATTATTATGAGGAATTGTCAGTTTATGCAATCATATAAACAGCTTAAACAAACCACTCCAGTCTTTTGGCAGGCGGCGTTATCATAGCGTATAAAAGTGGGCATATTTAATTGAATCCTGCCTTATTAATCACTAAAGTGAAACAAAGGCAAACATCAAAATAATATGATACATAATTCATTTCATTTTACCACAGAGCTGTCTGAGGTGCCAAATAAAAGTTCCTCTACAAACACACTGGGACGTCACCTGCCTCGGGCACTTGTGTATTCACACGTTGCCACCCTGAACCTCCAGGACAGCAAAGTTATTTTCACACAGTGCGTTTGACAGAGCTGTTTAAAATGTATGAGGCCGGTAATGTGATCGGCCCGTAGGATCTTGATTAATCACCACACCCCCTGTTTTTATATTCCACTCCATCCAGAACCTTTGGTGCAGTAATGAAAACAACAACTGCTTTTAGAGACTCCTTCCCTTCGCATATCTAGTGCTGGACGTCATGATTGCATCGTAATACTTTTCTCACCATGCCTGTCACAAAGAAAGGTCCAAACTTTTCCGGTGGATGTCCAAGGTGGGTTGATCTTTGGGGGTTGGGGGTTGAACTCATTAGTCAGATGAGCTGGCTTCAGACGACTCTACTCGTCTTTGGTGAGCAGGTGTTTATCCTCGGCCTAGGAATTGACATTTAGATGTTATTTACTCCACCTAATATTGTGTGCGTGTCGCAGAACCAGGTGTGATCTGCTGGGGCCAAACCTCCGGTAGTCTGTTGGACCGTTGCCCATGGATCGTTTGGGGCTGCGGTTGGGTACTCCATTGATCCTGAGTGTCCTTTCAGGAACAAGGATTGGTTTCGGGGGGATCTGGGGACTTTAGAGGTCAGGTCAACGCCCTGGGCTCTTTGTTATCTTTGCCAAATGGTTCCTGAAGATATTTGCATGTTGTCCTGCTGGGGGAGACCAACAACATTGAGGTTGTCATGGGGGAGTTGAACTTTGTCAGGTAACATCTAAAGTCAAATCCACATGAGTGCCAGGACCAGAGATTTTGTTCTTGTAGCCAACACCTCAACTGTAATGAGTTTAGTACATCGATATTAAAAATATCTATTAGATCTTGTTTTTACTTTCAGTGACCTTCGGTATTTAGTTTGTTTTTTTTAACTTTTGAGGGTAGTTTTTTCTTTTTTTTTTGTTCGTTAAGCCTTCAGGAATCTACTGTAGTCCCACAAAGCGAGGGCACATCTTTCTGGCTTTTCTCCGTTACAGTACAACTCCGGGTTTAGCCTTTTGTCATGTATATTTAACAAGGGTGATCTATGTGGTTATATATCTACAGAGCATGTGAATGTTTGTCAGCTGGCTTAGTTGCCCTCCAACATTGTTCCAAAATGAGTCATCTTTGAGAGTTTAGGCGATGAGGTACTGTATTACCAGTGAAATGATAGATGGCTCAAAGCGCTCGGCTGAGAGAGCCTCCAGTCGTTGCTCAGCCCTGCATTACAAGGCACCCTCTACCTCCCTTAATCCCACTATCTTCCCGTCTCCCTGCCTCTTTCCCTGTCCTCTCAATTACACTTTGACTCTGAATCCTCTTTTCACTCCTTAGCACTCCTCTACCAATGCTCCGGTTTCTTTTATATCACTTTAATGTTTCTCTTTTTCTTTGGGTCTTTGTCACATCGCCGTTTTTCTAATGGGCTTGGGATGCACACGAGCAATTCTCCAGACCCTAAAGTCTCTGCTGCTCTACTTGCAAGGGCAGGAGAATGCGAGAATCTACATTCACGATGCACGCCCTCTAACCTTGGCGAGACGAATTCAAGAGAGCGAGACAAGGAGCGGTTTCACCTTGTTTACTTCGCAACTCTCCGATGGCTGCGCGCGGTCAACACCTGTTATATTAGGCCCGGTTCCATTCACCCTTTCGTTTGTGCTCTCATATGCCTCCATTCCATTTCGGCGTAGTAAAGCATCCAGAAATATCCCTAAGATGTTTCCGAAACTGGCTGTTATTCATCTTGGGGAATGAAAAGTGCCTTTTTTATCGCCTCTTTGAATTCTGTTTTCTCTTTATTTTAAAAGACAGCAGTAACGTTGGCCGTGTCTTCGGTAGACGTTGGTTAAATGTTTTGCTTTGAATCGCGCCAACGTTTAAATCACATTCAGCGCAAAATGCCGCATTTATCCACCTGTTTGATCTGAGGTTGCCGGACCCACCTGCTTGGCTCAAATGAAACGTGGAAACTAAAACGCAGCGTATCAATCTTTAAGATGAAAAAGCTGATGACACTCTCTGGTGATCAATGTTTCATGGCGCGGCTGCATAATTCACTTTGATCTAGGCCAAGCAGCTGAATATGCATCGAGTTTTTGTACATTTCCAGTGTAGGAACACTCAGCAGTATCTGGAGGCACAGCGCGCGAGTTTAAGTGCATTTAGAGTTCATAACAATAGATGAATTAAATTCCTCGTCCCTTGAGTGAATGAAATGATTTATTCTGCTGATCACTGGTAATGGCATTACTTTAATACCAACCGTTGAACTCAGATGCCGTCCTCATTAAAAGGGATTGTGGGAAGTTTCTGCCAACTGTATATGTATTTATTGTGTACTTCTTAGCTACATCCCATGATCATCACCACCGCAAATCTGGATAAATTTACGTCATTTTTCGTCGCACCTCTAGAAACGGCCCATTTAATGGCCGAGGTTTTTAACCTTAAGCCACGATCTTCATTGTATTTGCTGATGTGCTCTTGTACCAGTGGAACTTGGTACCCAGGTAGGAACAAGTGGCGCAGTAAACTGAAGATAAGCCCCTCCACCTCCGTCACGTTCTCGCTGAGGGTTTTGTCTGCGTCTGGAGTGGCCTCTCCTGCCGGCCCCCGTCCTTGCTTGTGAAAGCTAATTATGCCGGGCTATTTTCTGACCAGGGAGCATGTCAATATTACACAGTGGGAGAGCTCTCACTCGCCCCGCGCCGCATTCTTATTCATGAGCCTTAATTCCATCAATGGCCCCCTCAGCCACTGGACCGTGGCAGTTCCTCACTATTGTGTGATTTTAAGGGAAGTAGCTTGTAGCTCCTGCGGAACGACGCTTCGCCGTAAAGGAGCTCAGCTTAGAGACCCGCCCCGTCCCCGTTTGCTCGGATCGTGTTCGGCAGTGCTCCGCAGAGAGCAAGGGGGATGGGGGTGGGGGGGGCTTTTGTGGGTGCTGACACAGACCTAATTTTCTCATGTACGTGCTCATCGAGGTGGAGATTGCAGAGGGTGGGTTGTGGAGTGGCTGGGGCGGAGGGCGTGAGGCTCCTGTTAGGGACCTTGCAGCAACACCTTTTGGAACTGGGTTTTGTATTTTACAAGATATGCTGAAGACGTCTGTGCTTGATTGCTTTTTGCGTTGACACAGAAAGGGGCATCGGGGACAAACCTGGCTGCCATTCACGGCCGATATCTACTTGCACTTAAATATAATTTTATTTTAGTCAGAGGGCTGCCTGTCAGGCAGTTCCCGTTGAGATTAAGATCTAATATTTAAAGGAAATCTGAGGACACAACATTATTTGAACTCTCTATTTTCATGTGATTATATTTAATTCTTCAAATTTTAATGATTTAATACCAGTTGAGGCAGTTTTGTGTTCTTGTTCTGTACAGTGGTGGTGGTGCTGTTGTATCCGTGTCACAGGAGTAAAGAAGACACGGTTTGATAGGTGGGGAGTGAGCCAGGGGCTGTGTTCATAGTTGGAGAATGACAGGAAGGGAAGCGGCGGAGATAAAAGCGACTGCACCTTAAACACGGCTGCACCCTTTTCTCTTTTGTCTTGCTAACACCATCATCCCACACACACACACACACACACACACACACACACACACACACACACACACACACATCAGGTTTCTCATGTCACCTTGAAAAGTTGATGGGATTTACTGTTCCCTGATTCTTCCCTCATGCGCCTCTTTACTTGGACACTTGTTGTTCTTTGATGCATTAAAGGGGGATCAGAATTTAAATTTGCCTTTCCAAGGATCTTCACTTGACATCGCATTTTACAAAGTCGTCTTAACTCCTCAAAATTTGACACCGCCACCCCGAGGCCTGCCACCTCGTGCACCTGCGCACTGCCGCTACTATCTCATTAAATTCGTTTTTTGAGAAAGCAGCCCCCCCCACACACCCTCCCCCAACTGCCTCCTTCGCTTTTCCATCAGAGGCCTTCCTCATGACGCAAGCTCACATGCAAGAGGTGAGAATTGTGCAAACAGCCTGCTCTCAGTATGTTTAATAAAAGATATGATGGAATTGTTTGTTCCAGTTGGGAAATTAGGCTGCTACAGGGGCATAAAATAATAACATTCAGCAAGGTGAAACACAATTTTACGAAAAAAATATGAGAAATTCACAACATTTTAACAGTTATTGTGAATGATGCTGCTGTGAATGTATTGTTTTTTAATGTCTCCTTTCACTTCAGATGTGGAGCTGCACAACTGCACTGACAGCTTTTAAGTGCACTACATCAATAGTTCAGTAGCCATTAATTATAATTAATTTGTTTGGAATAATAAGAAGCAAATTCACAGTTTTGGATAAATACTAAATGCATTGCAAAAATTCTGATAAAATAAATGATCATCATCTATCTTCTAAGTACCTACTTGTAAACACATCAATCTGAGCTGCTGCCATATGAGCGCAGTATTTTCTATCTCTGCACAATTGCTGGAACCATTTTCCTCCCAATCGATGGCTGTGGAGCTGGTCTTTTTGTTCGCATTTATCAATGAGCCCAGACAAAAGCAGCACCTCGGAGGTTTGGTCCCTGGCATTAGAAACCATGGCAACGGCGCGCGGTTTTGAACTTGAGACGTCTTTGTGACAAGCAGTGAAGGTTAAGCCTGAAGTTAGCTCGCCTAACCGCTAAATCCTGCTCGGCTGAGACGGCCCCCGGGTCATAATAGATACAAGAAAATGATGGAATTAGGTGAGGATAACACACTTTATGTTTTCCGTACAACAGCACAACAAAGCGTCATCCCAAAAACTGTCATCGTTCAAAGTGTTTTGCAATAAATCTTCTGCTACAAACAGACACTGACACTGAATACATACCGGAGTTGGGGAACAAGCAGAGCAGAAACAAACAGACAGGATGACACACTCTTGACTTTGTTTTCTAGCAGAATGAGACTCCCCTCCTCCTCAGGCTGTATCTCCGGAGACCTGTTGGTATGGAAGAGAAGTTAAAAGACAGCTAAATGTCTGCTTCCCTTGACAAATTCAGAGGGACACCGGTGCTGTGTGGGGTGCAATGCAAGGAACGCCCCGTCACCTCCACCAGCACAAGAAAGAGACAGAACTTTATCAGTCTGGGTACGTCTCGTTCCCTCTTTGTTCACCTTGTTTAAACTCCTCCTCTGTCAAACAAAAGATCTACATAAATCTCAAGTAGTCACATCAAGTGCTCATGAATTAAAACTGCAAAGGGAAGTTGTTAAAGAACTTGTTCCAGCTCCTCAGATGTGAGGACTCGCTTCTGTTTTCCTTTTCACCTGCTCAAAATTGGATACCTTTGGGGTTTTCACAGGAAGAATCAAAGTTGTTCTCAAAAATTATGACGGGCTGGTTTTTGTGATCTTGTAAACATTAAGTATGGAAGAGATTAGGGGTGGATCAGACTATTTGCTGCATGCTCCTCTGTTCTCTGCCTCTGTCAAAATGAAGACAAAAATGCTCCAAAAAACAAATTGTTGTAAAAGGGGAAGAGGAAAGGAGACACGGCTCAGATAAATCTGACCATGATGTTGTCTTAGTCTTAATGTGGCTTAGAATTTATGATGGTATCTCTGGTGCTCATTGTAGACAAACACGGCCATGAACTTGCCTGAGAAAATACCCGTTTTTACATTTTCTTCAGTGTCCAAATAATACTAGTTGTAGTTATCAATTAATTCATGGAGACTTTGCAAGCAGCAGCAGCTGCTAATAGCTAATTTGGCTAATGGTTCCAGTTGGCAATATTGTGAACAAACACAATTGTTAATGTCAAATTTAAAAATCCATATTAAATTACTAAACAGACGCAGAATAATCAATAACATAACCGATCTTAACAACCATCTTACAGTCACTTTAATTAGTACGTCTTGTACTGAATTAGGCCCTTTGTGCCTCCATGGGTCAGTAAATTACTTTCCCCTCAGACATAGTGACTGACAGTACCTTGGGCATATTGACGTAGAGGAGACAGGGGAGTTCAGTCAAGCCCGAGCTGTTAATCCCGACCATGCATCCTTCAGGCGGAATCCTTAAGACCCACGGTGATTTCCTGCATGCCAATGCAGCCCTGGACCCTTGCCGAGCTATTGACGGCTGACCCCTTCTGTATCGAACACCGGGGGGTTACTCATAACCCCTGCTCGTCTTTCATTATTGAGATGTGAATGAGGAAGGTCGCGGGGTGGCTGTCATCGATCGGTCAACACCGGAATATTTGATTGTCGCTTGGGCGGCTCTGCCAAGACACTCTTCATCACTGCAACAAAGGTGGCCATTTTGAATGAGGGAAAAGGTTGACGTGTGGTAAACATTCATCTTGGAGGGAATGGTTAATACCCGCACTGAATCTGTTTCATGCCGTTCCTTTGAGGCGTGTCAAGACTTAGGGTTAGGGCTAGGGCTAGGGTTAGGGCTAGGGCTAGGGCTAGGGCTAGGGCAATTCTACAGAGGTTTGGGTTTTCATTGCTAAACCTTATGGCTTGTATAGCCAGATTTATTTGGTATTAGAGGCACCTATTTGTGTCTCTGTCCTATGAGGTAATTAGCAACCAGACACCCTCCTAGAAACTAAACACTGTGGGTGACTGTGGGTGAAACCATGTGGTTTAAGCTTTGAAAAAGGGCTTTGAAGAAGGAAATCGCTGGAAGCAAATACTGGCTCAAGTCGGACATTGGAAGTTACCATGGTGACAGAGACTGGAAATGAAAAATCTATGCTTAAAGGCAGGCCTTGGTGTGTGTGTGTCTGTGTGTGTGTGTAAGAGGAAAAAGACGGTGGAGGGGGGGTGTTCAGTGATACAGTGTGCTTATTGATTTGTGTGTAGATTATAAATACAGTGAATGGAATGCCATTCTATCTGAGCGCTAATGTAGTTCTCCGCGCTTTGTTCAGACAAACCTCAGAATGTCTTTGTACTCTCCAAACGCAGATTGAGTAGCAGCCCAAGAAAAAGGATTAGAATCTTTTTGTTGTCACTGTGCAGTGCGTGCCGCCACATAAGCTCCCCAAAGCACTCCTTTGACTGGAACCAGCAGCGGACGGCGCTCTTTGTGCGTAACAAACGGGACTTGACGCCTTGAAAAGTCAAACCGACGGAATTCCTGCCACTCTGTTTTCATTCCCAGTCCGTCCCTCTGAAGGCCGGCACAGCAGTGGCACCGCTGGGTATCTGGCGGAGGAATCTTCAGGCTTACGCAGATGCTCTTGAGATGGGCTTAGGTTCCCAGCGGGGCGGTTCAAAAGGCTAACCTTGGTGTGCTGTCGCATGGATATTTCAGAATGCATTCCTTTATGTGACAGAAGGAGTGTGAATGCGAGCGAGCGTTTGTTTGCACTCCAACTAGCATAATTTCAATTGAATCTCCGATGCATATAAATGTGCACGGCCACACATCCGCCGTGAATCTTTAAACCCTGCACGCCAAAAATTGTCGTTTTTCTTCCACATGTGACACATCAATATCCGCGTGACAGAGGTTGTAAAAAAAAATAATATGACCCAATCTACACTTTTAACGCGTTCCTCCCGGAATGAGGCTTTGCCTAAAATGGGTCCGCAGGCCGGAGGTCCCAGGGGTCCTTCACTGGAAGATAAATCAAGCATCACCAGGAAGATGCAGGGCAGCGTTATTTGTTGGCAAGAATGGAAAAAAATTAATCTTGGAAAACGTAAATCATTAGCCGGGTTGGGCCCCGGTGAATAAGCCTCACCCGCCAAACTAATCGATTCGTGAAGTTACGGCACGCTTCAATCCTCCCTTCTGCCTGATTACACCCTGGAGTGACACCGTGGGCGTCGGAAATTTACATAACAGCATACATGCCCCGAGATTAGATTCTTCTTGTTTTTTGACGCGGATATGTTTAAATCATACATCGAGCCCTGTTTACTACTTTTAATGGTGGAGATGCATTAAATGACCTGTTAAGTGAATTTGCTACAATCTATTAACAGAAATGGCAGTTTCATTAGTGCGCTGTCACCTATAGCTACAAATCATCCCGTTTTCATTAGCTTAGTATCCATCCTCCTCTTGAGTCATGTTACCACAGAGTCATGTTGCCAGACTTATCAGTTCTTATCAGAATTTGAGTCCGGTAACACACCAATTAGACTTTAGATTAGAGGCCACGTTTCTACTGATACAGAGTGTACCACTGCATGCAATCAGATCAACAAACAACATGATGTGTGCTCACTGACAAATGGAGCACTGGCTGTTTTTCTTTATTTGTTTTTATTTTTTAGATATTGCGCTCTTTTTGCAGCAGACTCAATAGCGCAATCTAAACGCACTGCAGCCACTTTCAAAATCAACTCAGATGACGTGTCTGACTGCTCTTGACTCTTCTGTCCATAACAGCATAAAACGATTTACTGGCCCTGCAGGTCTCCACCAGGCATAATGGATTCTGAACGGAGAGACTTCAAACCAGAATTCCCCCACAAAATGTTTGTGGGGGAATTCATGCTAGAGTCATGCTGCAGTAGCCCAGAAATGACTAACTACGCAGATCAAGCATAACATTATGACCTCATATCGCGTGGATCGCCCTCCAAAACAGTTGTGTCCTGTGGTATCACTATGGAGTGGGGGTACTTGGTCTAGTCTAGGTCTGAGTCTGAGTAACATCCACAGGTGTAAACTCCTTTAGTGGACCTTTAAAATATTCCACTGTGAATATTTGTGGGGGCGCGACAGTTTCACTGCGTTCTCGTAAGTGGAGTATGGGCGAAAGCAGTTTTCCTACCAGTGCCTATTCTACTCACAGATTTCACAACATCCCGAAATGATTCAAAAGGACTCATCCTTTTACACTCCTTGGTTTTGTAACAAGGCTCCCTCTGTACCTTTCTAAATGACTCCTGTACAAATGTAAAGCCTGGAGACAATTGACGCATTACTTACTGATCAGAACTGAGGGGGAACATTGCCTCCTGGGAACTGATCAGTAGGATGCGGTAGACAGCGAGGCATGATCTGTCGCCAATTGTATGTTGAACTGTCAGAAATCCCCCCTCGACTTGTTTGAAACTAGTCAGGATTGACAGAGCTGCATATTAATTAGTCATGTTCTGCGGGTGTTGACACAGTTTACACAGACCGGTGCTTCACAGCCATTTGTTAGCGATCATCTCTGTGGAGATGTGTTACATTAATAACGGTTAGTGGTGGATTTAGTTAATTCGCAGGATAAAGGAAAAGAAATAGTGTTGCAGGTGATGCATTATTTATTGGAATTTCCTCACTGGCTGCAAGGTTGTTGTATTAGTTTGTGTGTTCCTAATAGCAGCAAGTAGGAACTATTATGAAGATTTAATAAAGCAACTCTCTTTGCTGCCTTTTGAGCTGCACAATTCTCAAAGCGCATCCGAAGGAAAATGACTCAAGATTATTCCGCGTCCGAGTTTACGTTTGCCCTTTCGAGGTGGACCCTCGTGTCCGTGTGCTCCAACAGACCACTCGCCGGGGTCCCCTGCCTTGAAAGCAGAGATAAGCTCCACGTGTGAATGCACATTCGGAAAAGGGCTGAGCACTCACGACGCAGAGGATTCATTACGTGAGGTCCACTGTCTTCAAAAGAATGCCGGCGCTTCACGCCGCCCGAAAAGGCTAAATTAATCGTCGTAGAGGCGTGCGCTTTTGTTGTGTAATTTAAACAATACCCTCGCAGTATAAACTCCAACTGCACTCCACCTATAAAAAGCAGCCTGATAGGATTTATTTGGTAATTTTCTTTTTTCTCTGATGTTGAATTTGGATGTATCCCCCGCCCCCTCCCCACCCACCACTCTCCAGCATGTGCCAAATTTGTACTTTAATGGAATTTATACTCGCGCAGTCAGATGGATGTCTGCAGCGTGTGCGGGATCACGGACTGACCTTTCAGGTGGAGAGAGAAATTGCATCATCTAGTACCTGTTGTGGCACACAGATACACGGATTTATTTCAAAGCGGGCTGGCTGAGAAAGCTTGATCCGTCTTCAGCTGGGCTTCTGCTGCTGGTGACGCTGCTTTGGGGTGAAAAGACGGGGCGTTTTTGTGTAATATACTGAATCCATATGCTTTTTCCCTTTGTCTCGGCTGCCAACGCACACTAGAGTAGTGATTTGGAAGCTGTGTGAACTAATGGTGAAGTAAACATCTACTGTGGAGCTCTTCTTTTCAAGGATGAAGCCACTTAGCCAACTTAGCATTCATATCTCATGTAAAGAGTTATTTATTTAGATTTAGCTGAAGTCCTTGGTGCCGCAAAGTAGCTCAAATACAAACAAGATGTGTATGTGTTCTCCTGTTCAGCCCCATCCAGTGTAATTTAAGTCCAAATCAGTAAGACTCTAAAGCACAACAAGAGTAACTAAACCTCAGCTGAGACATAAATTCCACATCTTCCCATTTAAGCCTCCGTTTCCATAAAAGCGCTGCGATTGTTCGTCCCAAATATCCGTTTACCTCGGCGGCCCCGTAGATCTCCTCGGTGTCAGTTCATATTTCTCCGCTCCCATGAAGCCACTCATGATTTAGACCTAACAGAGGACAACTCGAGGTAAATAAATTCCTCCTCTGAAGCGAAGCTCATCGTGGGAGGAGCGCATCGCCCGAGGCGGTGACCTTTGTCTTTGGCTGACCTCGAACACATGCGTTGTCTGACAAAGTAACAGCCCCGGAAAAGTTACAGTTTTTCCTCTTTGGTCCAAAAGAAAAGACAAAAAAAGGAAATGACACAAAATGACAAAGGAGTTAAAAAACCCTACACTACAGGCCAAAAGTTTGGAAGCAGGATTGTATTTGTACGTAAAAGATCATAGTTTCATTGGTGTACTTTGCAACAAAATGAATAAACATGATTATTATATAAAGAGTCATTTACCAGAAGACAGCTTTACTATAATTATCAGATATTTGAGTTTGTCTTTCTTCAAAGTGACCTCCTCTGGCTTCCACAACAGCATGACACATGCGAGGGATATTTGTATGCAGACTCTCAAAAGCCAAAGCGTGAAAGTGAATGATGCAAACCGTGATTTTTTTAATTTATTTATCTTTTAACTTTTGCACTGAAGTTGTGACTCTTGCAAATCTTCTCAACCCTTAAACTAAGCCCTTCTTCCTTTCTTTTGCTGACATTTATTCAGCAGTGGTCTGGTTACATGAATGTACACCTTGAGGTAAATTGAGGAAAATGGTTCATATCAATAAAAGCAAAGTCTGATCATCCAGTAAATACATCCCAAAATATATACAACTCATGCTGGTTTTTAAGAAAGAAATTGTGAACAGAAACTTGAAGTTGCTTCCAAAGTTTTAGTGTATTTTGACTCATTGAGTAAGAAATGCTGTAGTAAAATGTATATTACATGCAGTATATATACAGTGCACGAATGATGAATCAGCCATGGAAACTGTGATCAGCTGAAGGATATTTCAAAAGTCAAAAAATGTCGTTTCATTTCAGTTTAGTTCAGTCTCCATTCGCAAAGTGTTTCAATTCAGTTTTTATTGTTGAAAAGGTTATAGTGGAATATTGGTCACCGGCAAGATTTAAAGAGATACGCCACCCCTATCTGAATTTTAGTCATTCAACATATTCCCCAGAGTTGGGTTAGTGAGAAAAAGCATTTTTAAATCAGTCCAGGTATTGTCCTAATAAGGCAACGTAGCTATTAGCTTTAGCTTAGCATAGGCGCTGTAATGTAGTGTTGAAAGAAAGTTGGGGGTTTGTGAATGTACAGGTCACAAGAACTAATTAGTAAAATTCTTGAGTTTATCACTTTTGAGAACGACTGGCTAATTGGCAACTCTACACAACAGCGCCTATGCTAAGCTAAAGCTAACAGCTGCCCTATTTGAAAACGCTTTTTCTCACTCATCCAACTCTGGGGAATAAGATGAATGACTCAATTTCACATACAGATGGTGTATCCCTTTAAGAAAGTCGGTATATTTTTTAAAACATACAGGTACTCACACACTACGGAGGCAGTCATGTCTCCTTCTAGTTTCAACATGCACGAATGATTGGACACGAACAGATGCTTTTTTTTTTTCTTTTTTTGTGGCGTTTTAACCAACACACTAAAAGTATTGGCATTTCCTGGACGTGAAGTCTAGCTTTTACCATGATTTCAGCTGACCTTGGTTTAGTTATTAGCTTGAGTGTATTATAATAACCTTGGAGTGAACACCAGCAGCTTAAACCTGTCATGACCGCCGCTGTTGACATTAGTCCCAGAGACTGTTTCCATAAAGCTGACGTTATTGAATACAGATTATGGAGTCCGCAGCCACAACGAGTTCAGATGTCCTGAGACACTCGGGACACGTGCTCTCTCCAAGCTGAGAAGTCATAAAAAAGCACATCAGTTATGATGCAGGACTCCTTTGAGGCGAGCGGGAGACGGACAGAAGAAGTCAAACAAGCAAAATGTTGCGACCGCTGTTTAAGTTTTGTCACATTCGTCACCGCGAGCTGTAAACGAAGCCGGTCCCTCGTTAGCGTTACCGAATACCACCTCAGCTAAAGTGCGGACTCGTCCAAACACGCGGTCAGACAGGAAAAAGCGCGTGTTTATCAAGCCGAGCTCCGGATTGCAGTTTAGGGCCTTCTTGGAACGTCGCCAGGAAAAGGGACTTCAAAGATGAATCCATATGTCGCCCCTCGCCGCCAAAAAAAAAAAAAAAAAAAACTGTGTGAACTCGGATCCTTAAAATACTCCAGCAGCCTCACATCCACATCGATTGTGCTACGGTATGTTCCTCGGCTGTTTGTTGCACTGGAATGAATTGCGGCTTATCTCCCAAATACAATATTAGAGAGGAGGGGGGGATGGGGGGGGGCTGTGTGATGTAAAATCTTATGAAAGCTACTAATCTGTGTGAATGGCTGAGAGGGATTACGCTTGTCAGGAGAGGGGGAAAAAATGAGCCTGAAATGCTCCTTTTTCTGGAGTAGTAACATTAAATTTATGTAAGCAGTGGAAAGAGTTCATGAGAGATGATCAATCTTGACCTTTGTCTGGCCACCCTTAATGAAACTCTTATTCCATACTTAACAGAGCCTGATAAAGGTCATTCATATAGCTCATGCACACAGACGCTCCGTCTTCCCCCGTACCCAACAGTCACTCCGGAGCTTTATTCATTTCTGCTTAGTTCCACACAGTTAATCCTATATAAAAGGAATGTGCTCGGTGTTTTGTTGCCCATAGTGATGCATGCAAACAGTCATTTCGGAGCTCTGTGATTTGCTTTAGTTTTACGGCGTGCCGCTAATGCCACCCAGAAGGCAGGCGTCTTAGAACGCGGCGGCTTCTAATCGCCTGTGACTCCTCGCGCTGATCGATCATCTGTTGAATGCGCGCACGCGTGTGCGTTTTTTTTTTTCCCGCGCGAAGCTGCGCACGCGCGACGCGTTTTGTGCTGCTCGCCGCAGCGCGAGCTTAAGCTCCAGAGGACGCCGAGCGCCTTCTGAGATGCACTTCAAATCCTCCACGCCCACGCTCAGCCATTGTGTTCGTGTTGCATACATTCATTCCCGCTCTCCTTCTTCTTCTTCTTCGTCTTCTTCTTCTTCTGGCTTTTGTTGAATCTGCGTTGAGCGGCTCAGTCGATGTTTTGGAAACAAAGTCTGATGTTTTAGGATGGAGAGGGAATATTTCGCTCGGTTTAAGATAATGATAATCTTGCTGTGTGTAGATGGGGTTTTGCGTGTCTGCAAACAAGTGGAGAACATCTCTCGGTTGTTTCATTGTGTGAGCAACAACTCTCTACCACCAAAGGGGCGTTCATCGTGACATCAGGAGTATTTATTTATTTATTTTTAGAGGAAGTAATTGTTGTTGTTAGCGACACACACTCACAAACCTTCGACTAAGATGTGGCACACCTGGTTTTGAAACTCAGCGTGGATGCCGCCATCTTGACTGCCAGTTCAAATACAGTCAAAGAGTTGGAGCGTGCGAGCAGCTGACACGTGTTGGTGACACTCATGAGATAGACTTATGAACTTGAGACAGCACTCACCACTCACGTGAAGCAGCCTTGAAATAAATTATGCATCACTTTAAGCACGGATATAATTTAAATGGGTCATGAATGGGGGGAAAAAAATTAGTTATAGAGACGAAAACTGCTTTTTCTACCAGTTTGTGTGTTTATTTCTGCTGTAAATTTGGGCTTTTTAATATGGAGGCCTATAGAGCTTTGGAGTCAGCCCCAAGTGGCCATTGGGGGAACTGCAGTTTTTTGGCACAGCTCCAGATAATTTCAGACCTTTACAGTTACATGCTCAAGTTATATAATATTTATTTATATATTTATTTTTCCCGGGACCTGGCACATGTTCTGTTGGGATATACATCGGTCAGCCATAACATTAAAACCACTGACAGGAGAAATAAACCACCCATGTTATTTAATTACACCATAGAATATCTGCAGAACGGCTCCTAACGCTCAACTACTACGTTTTAATAAGTCTTGGTCGCACTCTGACATTCGCTTCCGCTTCTCGTCGAATGTTTTGAGTTTTAAAAGTTGCTTGTGTGTGTTTGTGCGCACTGCGCCGGGAGACAGGCCGAATGGGAGGAGATGGATGCTGCGGCGTGCAGCTGAGAAAGATAATGAATGAAGTCGACCGTGGGTGGCGAGGACCATCACTAAAGCGTAATGGGTCCCAACAGAGGGACGGGGATATTGACCCGTCAGTCACTATTTTTTTCTCCCATCCCCTCCTTCCCTTTCTTCCAAATAAAAAAAAAAAATAAAAATAAAAAAATAAACCTTGCAAGTGTGTACACAGCAGACAGAGACACACTGGCTGGAGTGTACACATCAAACAAACACCGCCTCGGCGCACTCCCGTGTCCCCGAAGCACCTTGTGCATCTTTTTGTCCTCTTCACACAATAGCTAACGCCAGTGTGACAGTTTCTTAGCTGTGGCGTCCTTTTTCGAAAGCGATTGGATTGCTCTGTGACAGGGGCCGGTTCATCAAATATATATGAACTGTGTAAGAGCTCAGAAATGTCCCCCCCCCCCCCCCCCCCCCCCCCCCCCCCCCCCCACCCCTCACCCTCACCCCCCTCAGTGCCGGCTGATCCGTCTCCCTTCCTATTTGACTTACTTCAGGCGAAGTTCTTTGATATGGATTCTATGGAAAATGGCTCGGAGCAAGTTGGCGTGCTGGAAGCAGATTCAGCAAAGCTTTTTTTTTTTTTTTTGTCTTTTTTTTTTTTTTTTTTACGCCCCCGTCTGTCCTGAACTTTTAAAAGCTGGCGAATCTTCCACTCGGCTGGTATTTCCCTCCTGATATAAATCACTCGAGTTCTGAAAGAGAACAGTGGTGCACACCAATTCTCTTTTATTACTCTCCAATGTGGACAAATCTGTCTGGCTTTGACAGCGGCTGCGCTGTCTCTGTCCGTTTCACTTTTCCTCCGCTGATTCATCCGTTCGTCCGCCCGCCCGTCGATGCATCGATTCGTTTATTCATTATTTATCGAAGGGGACTCAACCCCGCTCGCTGTCATCGGAGGCAGCAGCGGGATCTGCCGGCGATTATCGTGATTACAGTCGGTGCTTGCATAGGGCACTTTGTGCCACATCTATCCCACCACCACCACCACCCCCCCTCCCCCCGTCAGCTGGCAGTCTGACTTCTAATCTGCCAGTTACAACAAACAGCAGACGAGGGAACAGGAGGAAAAAAAAAAAACTGTTAAGGGAGGAATAAAAAAAACGTGTTTTTGGCCAAATGGCAAAACGAGAATTTTTTGAAATCTTCTCCGTTAGATGATCACATCCAGATGATCGTGTCACCGCTGACGTCTCGCTGTCTTCACGTCTCCAGAGGTGAACACCTAGATTGGATGTTTTGCGCGCGCGCGTCCTTTCATCGTTTGCTTTTGAAAGCTCCTGGCAAGACGCCTGCTGCAGCTCCCAACCACCTGCTGTTTACTTCCTCATATATGGTGCATATGTAATCCCATCTGAAGGCGTCGCTCACACGGGCACCCCCCCACCAAACCTCCCCTCCCTCCCTCCGCGCAGTTCAAAAGTCCTCCATCAGAGCCGAGTGTCTAAAGAAATCCTGATCAACCCCTAATGAGTATTGTGAAGCCGCTGTGGCACGTAGAGCGGGGGCAGCTCCTCACGCCATCGATCCCTCTTCCTGCTCTCCCTTCGATTTGCACTTAATACATTTAATTGTAATTATTTCCCCACCTGATTTTATTCCCTCGTAACGTCTGACATTGCCTCGAGGACACTGCAAGAAAAAGTGGTACGAGGTAGAAATGAGGCGAAAGGAAAAAAAAAAAAAAACATAGCAGCGATAGGAGTGGATTTTGTTTGGAATCTGGGTCAAGAATGAGTCTGCAATCCACGCTAAAACACACATCATGATGCTTAATCCCTCGGGGGGAAGTTTTCATAAAAAACCGCAGCGCGATTAAAATTCCAGATTTGATCGCAGCTTAACTTCCAGGGCGACGCCAGACATCAAACAGGTGCAGTCGGGTAAAATGAGCCAACTCTAAGAAAAACAAACCAGCGAACTCCTTCATATGTCTTTGTGTCTCTACTCCTACCTCCGGCTCAGATACATCTCTTCTGTCCGCCTCGCTTCTAATTCTGTGTGACACTTAATCTTAACCCGCGTTCTCACCCGCTGATTGCACCCACCACCACCACAACCACCACCACCGGCCCTAAACAGAACACACCTGAAAATGTAGTCGGGGTGCAGAGAGGAGAAGGCTGCCTCTGTAATTGTTTCCCAGTTTTATGGGCTTGACCCCGCATTTATTTGACTGGCATTTACTGCCTGAGAATTAACTCCTCATGTGCGGGGGGGGGGGGGGCTGGGCTGCAGACAGCTGACTGGGGTGAGTGAGTGAGGGAGAGGGTGAGGCGGGGTGGTGTGGGGTCTCCCTCATAAAGCTCACATGAGAGTCGGAGAAAGAGGGAGAGTCGGCAGACCATATCTCATTACCGGCTCGGCTTGAAATGAGATGGGGCCCCCTCTTTCTTTTTTTTTTTTTGCTTGTCCCTCACTGGTTCGATTGATTAGTCGGCAGCCAATCAATGTTAATTAAGGTGTAGAGAATCCTTTAATTGTGCCGTATGAATCATTGTGTCAGACCCCGCCTTGACCTTCACAAGGCTTACACTGTGAAGCGCCTTGCTGGGGAATAAATACCTTTTATATATTGCGAGATAATAGCGGGCCCGTAAATGAGTATGGATTTGACGGACGGCCCCGGCCCACGTGCACTGTAGCTAACGGCAGCAGCAGCAGCAGCAACGGGGCCTCATCAAGATCACATCCACTACGGCTGCTCGAACACAAACCAGACCAACCTTCATTTCCGGTTTTCCCATTCCGCGATCAATACCTGTCAAAATGTTTAAGAGTTGATGTTTTGCGATAAGTGTTGCCGTTGTGTCTGGTGAGAGAGGCTTTCCATGCATAGAAAATTGGGGGCGTTTGATTGATGATTGCCAAAAGCGAAACGGCACAAGAGGACACCACCGGCAGTGTAATTGTGCGTTTTTTTTTTTCTTTTAATGAAGACCTGCATTTCTGCGTTGGAGCTGATTTTGCACTCAGACGATTGCGTCTACCTCCCCTTCTCCTCCCCACCGCCGCCGCGGCCGCCACCATCCATCATGCAGTAATAACCGTGCAACCTATACGTGGTTTAAAGCCCGGTGCTAGGCCCGTGACATCCAAATCTAATCCCCCAAAGAAAGATGAATTTACCCGGGACAGCGCCTCCAGAACCTAAAAAATGGTGAATGTCATAAGCTCGGGACATAAGTTTACTCCAGTTCGCTGTGATTTACTGTTCTCGGCTATCGCGCTGTAAAATCAAGGTTGTGTCTAAATTAGTATTCTGTTTTATCCTTCAGAAAAACAGCATCTAGCAGCTGATGATGTGGCTTTTAAACAGTCTCCAACTCTTTGGATTGACCTGCATTCATTGTCGTCTTATAAACAGGTCCTCGGTAAATGTAGACACAGGTCAACTTTCAGGGCAATGTTGTTCTTTACAGCAACTGATGGAGAGATTGAGTAGAGACCCCCTACCTACTAAATGTGTTGTATATCAAACTCAGCCTAGTGCCATTAATAAATATCCTGTTAGCTTCTCCTTTGCTAATATTGCACCGTGCTTCTGGATTTCACTTGGGGTCTGAATGCGGGGAACCTGACAGTATCAGTGTATAATATGTAGCCTTGTGATTGGTTCAGCAGCGATAGAGGCGGGGCCTACTGTGTACAGGAGGCTTAGATTGACAGGTATAGTGTGGCGCTCTGTGTGAAGCGTTGCACTGTTGAGACAGCTCCTGTATCACTAAATGACTTTGTATTTATTAAAGACATCTTAATTTGTGTGTAAATTAATATATATATATATATATATATATATATATATATATATATATATATATATATATATCAAATAAAGATTTAGTGACCCCCCTGGACCCCTACAGTGATTTTAGATTGACACTACGAAGCCTTTCTAGTAAGTAATGGTCTGAACTCCGAACAGAAGATTTACTTTGAAGCCATTCTGTAGATTTACTTTGATCTACACGCTTACTATTCACCGGCATCACCCAGATTCCTCTGGATTTCAGCCGCCCGATGTTGTTCTGCGAGGCCGTTCACGCTCGCCCGTAAACGTGCATCTCGGGTGATCTAATCACAAGCGAACGACTCCGAGCGTGCAGGTGTGAACGCGCCCGAGATGCATCGAGATCCTGCGTCCGGAGGTGGTCCGGGGGCCGCTTTCGGCCGCTTTCTCCCAGCGTTGTTAACACAAATGTGTGCTCGGGCTGCATTGAGGCGCTGTCTGTTCGGCTGACATCCCGAGTAAGCCCTTTCATGTACTTATTCAAATGCCAAACGGAGCCGTGTAACGGAGCCGCGGCAGACAACAACAGAAATACTCAGCAGAGATTTAAACCGCGGATTTCCTTCTGTTCCTCTTTTGTTCACATCCCCAGATGGTTTTGCTCCGTGCCTGTATTGTTTTAATTCCTTTCTTTTCCAATTCTTCTAACTTAAAACTAGAAGTAGAAAGCACGTTACTTACTACCTCTGCCTCATCCCCTTTGCTGGTCATACAAAAAAAAAAAAAAACAATATGTTGGTTTTCACGATGGAAATGTGTGCGTTTATTTGCATATAGAGCGAGGAGACGGCACCAGATCACAAGTGGTCACTCAAAATATGCAAAAACCTGATGAGCAATTCGTTTTCCCTTTGGTGGTGGGGAGCTGGCTGGGAAGGGGTGAGGTGCCCCCCTTTTTCAATGATCCAAATATAGACTCCACGCTCTATATATTTAAATAAAGAGACCTGATGAATCGTCTCCATAAGCAGCGGAGCTTTATAATCTCCATAATCTCAGCTGCAGAAGGAAATGCTTCAAGCTTCATTAACCGTGCACTAAACATCTGAGTAATGTGCTGCTGTGTACAGTGTCACGGCTCGTCACGAGGAGAGCGCTGTCTAACGCCGATGCCTTTTTCTCGTCCGCTTTCAGGTGTAACAACAGGACCCAGTGCGCCGTGGTGGCAGGCCCGGACGTGTTCCCCGACCCGTGCCCGGGGACCTACAAGTACCTGGAAGTCCAGTACGAATGCGTACCTTACAGTACGTATCCCCCGCAGTCCTCACACAACCCCGACGCCCATTCTCACCATCTCTTAACTCACAGCGACGTGCGCGCTGGTCATTATTTTTTCAGTAACATCTTAAGCGTGTCATCTGTGGTGGAAGACATTAAGGCCGAGCAGTCGGAAATGTTACTGACGGTGTGGAAAAAGTGCGTGGGAGGGCGGGCGGGCGGGCGGGGCGGGCGTTGTTCGATGTCCGACTGGGGAGATTAACACTTTCTTTCGTCTTCTTCATCCCACTTAGCATCGGCTCTGTCGTCATTGTGCCAGCTTACGCTTAATTATGAGTAGCATCCTCTATAGGACGCTGGTCGCGTGGTTTAATAATTAAAAAGTAAGCGGATCCTATAGTATTAAAGATGCAGCATTAAAGTGACTTAACGAGGAAGTGCCTTATGATTAATTTGTTACCTGTGATAGTGTTAATGATAAATAACGCCGTCAGTGGCGCTCTGAAAAGAGTAAAACACAACGCCTGCTAATGCGCTCAGTCAGGCGGCGTTGGCTTCGTTTCATTTTTACATGACGCCTGTCACAGCCTTCCCGTCAGCTGCCCCCCCCCCCCCGGTTCGCAGCACTTTAATATCTTCCCGTAAGCATGTCTGATCATGTCAGGTCTGAGCTCGCTTCGCAGCGAGAGACGCGCCTTGTTATTCGTCGGGACGTAACGTCTCTCTCGGCTCGGCTCAGCGGACCCCGGCTAACGCTCAGGCCGGCGTGGCACCTCTGGAGGGGGTAAATAAGAATTGTTTAATCAGTGCAGCAGGTGACAAACAGTGTCGGGGCCGCGCGTCGCTTAAGTGGAAATGCTCGGGGAGGGGGTGGAAAGAGCGGCATGGGGCGACAGGATGAGCATGCGGGGAGGAAATCCAGGTGAGGCCAGAGGAAGTGGCGTGCACAATGCCACATGACCTTCGGTATTGTTTTATAGCGTCCTCTGTACTTTAAGTTTTCAACGGCTGCAAAGAAAGAAAAAAAAAAAACTCCTGATGTTATGTGGCTTTCTCAGAAATGATGCACAACTGGAAATGTTTGGCAGCTGCGTAGTCTGCAGCTGCTGGATTGGAGCAAAGTAATTCAAACCCATCTTTTATAGCATTTGATGTCCTCACATGCTCCCTCAGTAGTCTGCTCCCTCGCCAGCTTTCATGTTGTGAAGTGAAAGCGCCTTCTACCTATGATCCAGAGCCGGCAAACGAACCCTTTATACCTGACTCCATGCAATATGCACATTTTTCTATTTCAGTCGCCCGGGTGTCGGTGCGGTTTCTCAGGTAACCCAGCTGAAGCCACGGCGACGGGCGGAAAAGGCGCCCGCGCAGCAAGTCGGCATTTATCGCATGTGGCGCTTTATTTAATTATTTTTGTTTACAATCCATCATCTGATAAATATTATAAAGCGAATCTCACAAACTGGGTCCAGACAGTCGCGCTTTTTCTATTCATTGTAAGAATGCACGAGGCAGAATGGGAGTCAAGCAGTGAAGATGATATATTGGTGTTCTCACTTGAAGAAATCAGAAAATAGTCCAGCCGATACCGAGGAGGCATCAGTGGTGGGGAGAGTTTCACCTGCTGATAAAAGAGCCGCACAATTATCTCACTTGCTTCCAAGACTATTTGAGGATATTTGCTGGTAGCGATACCACAACCACATATAAAAAAACAAAAAAAAAACAAACAGACCACCGATTCCTGCAATCTGGTATCATCCGGTACGGCTGGTGGTAAGTGTGCGCTGTGGCCAAAGCTACATTTATTATCTTCAAACCTCAAACACAAGCTTCAACGACAAAGATTCGTAGCTGGTGTGTAAAAGTGGTTGACTGAGAGGTCGTACTGTTCTGTAAATAACTCCTGAACCCAATATATAATCATTTCACCTGTTTTTCTTTAACCTAGTATGCAAGTGTGCTATCATTTTGTCCCCAAATGTCTTACCTGGAGATATTCTATTACTATTCTTTAACATGTTTTTTACTCAAAAGCGTACCTATTGAAGCCAGGGATTTCTTTTTCCTTAGCATAGTGAGGGTCAAGTAAAGGATAGGATGTTTTTGGTTTTTAGATTCCTTTTACGTTAGGGTGGTCTCACTCTTTGGCCGGTTACACTGTGGTCGTAACCCAAAAGGAAGCAACAAAAGACTCCTTGCTTTTGTTTTTCCCTTCCGATCCTGATTTATGCTTTCCTGATTCCATCGACTGGTTGGATGACATCACATCGTTGCCAGTGCCATCCTATCCTAATCCCACTGCTCTCATTTTTTAAAGGCTTTATACGTTATTGCGGACGCAGCCATATAAAAATGGTACGTGTCCAAGAAGGAAGGGTTTCCAGTTTCCAGCCAGTCCTCATCCCAGTAAGCCCTGTAGGTCGATGGGAATCCAACTGGACCCACGCAGCCTATAGTGTTTCTGTCCAATTCCGCATGGTTGAAAATGTAATAAAATCAAATCCCATCTTGTTTCCATTACTTGCACTTTATTTCACCGCCCAAAATCACATTGAGACGCGTTATGACTTCCTATAAAAAAAAAAAAAGCCCGCCACCCAATCCAGAGACTGTCCAGATCCCTGTGACTCAGAGGAAGTGCACTGTACACTGCCGGGAATACCGCAACACCCCTTGAGATCCGCCGCATTTTCATTCAGTGATACCTCAGTACCTTCTTAAAGCAGTTAAAGTCCACATAATTTTCACTTGCACAGTTGAGGAAAAGAAAAGAAACACGACGTCAAATCGTGACAGCGTTCCAATAATGTTGGGAAACGGTTCCTGGCAGCTTAATTGCCGCGGCGTTGAAGGCTTCCATTGGGACTTCCACGAGGGAGGAATACAGGGGCACCTTGTGTGGTAGGACTGTGGATTGTGCCCGGATAAGAACGCGGGATAAAGAAATTCTGCTGGCGACGCGCGAACCAAGCAGAAGTCACGTAGGCGTTTATTTGTGTGCTGAGTGGGGAAGCAAAGTGTAATCGCAAGCGGTCACCGGAGACGCGTTTTTATGGCAGGATATGAATGAATTCATCTGTGAAAGCCCGGCAAAATACCTCTTTATAACTCCCAAATCAAGCAGTCAAATCCTTTTTTGGATGCGTTTAGAGTTGGTTACCTGTGCGTCTTGCTTTTATCTTCCATAAAAAAAAGAAAAAAAAAGAAAGGAGAAAAGAAGCATGGCCTTAATTGTCAAAGAGGTGTGGATGGTGACAGCTCAATTGTCTTTGAAGGCAACTCTCCTCACCAACTTCGGGAGAACAACTGAAGGATTTGAGTGTTTAATAAGAGGAGCAGCCACCCATGAATCCAGCTCTGCTTTAGTGCTCGTGTCTCTGTATTCCGCTGACAAGCTCTCCCTCTAAGCCCTAATACTTTTTTTTTCTCCCATCTTCCTCCTCCTCCCGAATCTCCCTCACTTTCACTTACTTTCTGTCCTTTAAGTGCTCTCACTGCCGTCCCACCTACCCCTTCTCTACATCCCTTCATTTCGCCGCCTTTGCTCCCTCGCCGCCGCAGTCCTCTCGACCACCGCCGACATCTTTCATCTGTATTCCGCTGGGGGGGGGGGGCGCCTCTTCTTTTAGGATGAATCGCCCGCCCTCCCCTCCGTTGTCTTCGCACGCCGGCCGGATCCGGGGTGTGCCAAATCGATCTGCACATGCCCCAGATACAATATTGATTTTATTAATTCGCAATTTGACGCGCTCCATCAGTTGTAAAATGACGTTACAACAATTACTGCCGAGGGTGTCGGGCGATGGCGCGCGCTGCGGCTGCGTCGCCGGGTATTTTCATCTCAATAATTATTTGATATGAGCTCCTCGCTGGAGGAAATAGCTTCGCGTTGACTGATGATGGAGGCAAGAGAGTGGTGATAGAAAGGTGAAATAATAAAAAAGGAACTGATGCGTATTGCATTTAGAAAAATGAGTGCTTGACACATAAAACCAAATAGAATGCGCCTGTATTTAACCCTGTAAGTGAGTCACACGAACATCACTCACGTCTCCCGGAGGCCCCCCCCCCTACCCTCGCCCCCACCAACCCAATGCACTTTACAGATTAGTAAGGCTACCTTCAGGCTGAAGTGATGTGCTGACCCTTTATGATGACTCATAAACATGACTGCGCTCCAACGCCTGACATCTGCCTCCGCCCCGCCCTCCCACCTTCGCCTTCCACGCTTTGGCGGAGTCACGCGCGTCTATTCTCTCAGCGCCTTGTTAAAAAAACCCGTCCTCCTTTTCCGTCCCGCCCCGGCTCCGTCTTCCTTTTGCTGTGTAACTCTCACTTTAACAGCTCCTCCCAGAGGTCGAGCTCATAAGAGGTCAACACAACATTGTGTACCTCCTACACATCCCCGGCGCTCTTCCTCAGCAGTAATGAAGCAACTTTTATCCCTTCGGCGGGCCCTCAAATCCTCCCGACTTGTCGCACAAGAGAGCGCATTCAGCCCCGCGTTGCCATGCTCTGCTGTTGAAAGGGTTTTTCTCCTATTGCGTCAGCCATCTTTCTTTTCTAACAAGAGATACCTTTCTGTTTAGTCTCCATAGACAAATTGACTAATTTGGCCCGGGCGAGCGGTCAAACCCCCGTTTTTTTTTCTCTCGTTTTTTTTCAAAAAAAAGATGAGGTAGGGGATAATTACATGGTCGTTCAGTGAAATGTTTTTGTTCGGTTCAAAAGAACTGACACTTCAGTGTCTCTGTCTGGCAGATGAGTTGGAGGGAAAGTGAGAGACGGAAAGGCAAGAGTGGGAGAACAAAGGACGAAAACCTGCTGGCAGTCTGTTGCTATACATAAGCCACTAGTTCCCCCCACTGTTTGTAGCTAATAAGGACAATGTAAAATCCTGTCTAGCGCAGTGGGATCCAGCTCAGCCCTGTCAGATACGCCTCACACACTGGAAGCTAAGCCAGGACATATAATCACACAATCAATTCTTCGATTCGAATGGAGCCTCATAATCCGGAGCTCACGCCTCAAAGAAGAGTTGCCATGTTATTTTGTCCATTTTTTTCCCTTCAGCCGGCCTAATTAGTTTTTAATTCATTTTGCTAATAATAGCGCACGTAACAGGTTCCCTAATTGAATAATGGAGCAGATTGTATTGGCAAGTTTGACTCAGCACCTGCTACCAGTCCTGTGCGTTGGCAGGTAAAACCGTGAAATTGATGCCGCACGCGGGGCTATTGCTTACAGTGTGGCTTGGATAATTACAGGGTCAGTTATGCAGCGGTCACACCTAGAGCAAACACCACCTGTGTGACCAGGACGGGACTTTCATGGCTGTGATGTCTAATCAGGGTGGAACAGTGTTGTCTCCGCACATGTAAGGATTTCTAGTTTGAGTCAAGGGGGAGGTTGTACGGACTGGTCGGCGAGTCAGACTTCTGTGCCATGACATTCAAAACATCCGGTCGACAGTAACAACATGGACGCCTCCTGCTATTAAATGTTGTTGATGGTGCTGAGTTGCAGCCTGTTTTTATACAGGCTATACATATCTGAACACATTCAGGTCAAGAATATAGATTTAATTGTTGTGAAGTGTCATTTTCTACTGTTTCGGTTAGTAGTCGGTGTCGGTGTAGACGTTCATCACATGTCAGTCTGCTTGTCTAACCCCCAACCCTAACCCCTAACCCTAACCCCTAACCCCCAACCCTAACCCTAGCCCATAACCCTAACCCTAGCCCCTAACCCTAACACCCAACCCTAACCTTAGCCCCTAACCCCTAACCCCCAACCCTAACCCTAGCCCATAACCCTAACCCTAGCCCCTAACCCTAGCCCCTAACCCTAACCCCTAACCCTAGCCCCTAACCCTAACCCTTGAAAACATTTGGGGTGGGAATATACTGCAAGTTTACCTAGGCAACCAGATCCCTTTATATGTACAGGAATTTAATTGTTCGTGTTAATTTTTCAGGCATCATGTCCCTTAGTCTCAGTCAGTTCTCTTTCCCGTGGATGATCGTGCGGCAACTTCTAAGCTTCTAAAAGACCCGATCACCTCATTTGATGCTATCAGTAAATCTACTGAGCAGATTGCGCCGAAGTTCAGTGGCTTTTTATCCTTGAGCTCTCCAATCCTCCTCCATGAGGTCTAGTGTGGGAGTCGACACCGTGACAGCAGATACATCACCAAACCACACCCTCCTCACTCCCCGCTGAAACGCCAGCGTGCATCATCCTGCTTGTTCCCACACCTTTTTTTTTATTTATTTATTTATTTTTTTCCCTTCTTCCCACCTGAGCGACCAGCTCCACTTTCTCCCATGTGTGAAGGGGGCCTGTAATGCCGTCTCATCGCTCAGTGACAGATGACCACTCCCCGGCAGCCCACGCAGCATGCCTTGATGACTGTGACTTTCTGTCACATATCTCACACGCCAGATTCACACCGGTGCCGCAACCCCTCAGTTGGCAACGACCGATCTTGTCAGAAGGTGCTGATTTTAAAAAAAAAAAGGTTATGCTTTTGTTGGGATTTTGCATCCAGTCCGTCCAATTAATTTCGACTGAGCTCTGCGTTGCTAGACCTGTTCACGCTCGCTGTTAAAGCTGGAGACACTTGAACAGAGTAGAGCCAACATCAATGTTATTGGTGCAGTTTGACTATGTGAAAATGCTTCATTGTTAAAAAGCAAACATGCCCAATATTTTTTGAAACTGATAACAAGTTGTGACGTACATAAAATCACATTAAACACAGATTTATTTGCTTTTTAATTATAATAATTTGTTACCAGTTATTAATATTTTCATTAATTGAATGAAAAGTCAGTATTACTGAAAGGGAAGCGTTAGTGTCCTCATAACAACATATAAAAACGGATAATGAACAGAGTTTATGTAATGATAAAAATAAGAAATTGCAGCTTGGTTCAAAAACAAAGTTACTGTCCCCGTCTCATATTTTGTTTGGTTATTTGTTTATATAAAAAAAATAAGATTAAATTAAATGAATTCAAATGAAAATTGAAAAATCTAATCAAAAATCAAATCAGAACTTTTGTACTTTGAAAAACAAAACAAAACCAACAGCTAACTCAATACCGCTGAAAGCCAATGTGACACATTTCAGAGAGAAACGATCAAAACGAAAGCGAAAACCTGACTGCAGCCCCAAAACGAACACTCCGTCGACGCACCCTTGGATTTTACTCTTTGAACAAGACTCTATCGACTTGGCGCGTCTTGACTCGGGAACACATTCCCGCTCGTTCCAGATCTGCGACGCCTTCTCCTGTTCGCAGACAGCGTCTGGTCTGAGCCCGGACTTTCGACGGGATTTATGCACGAGCTCTGGCTCGCTCATCGTGGGACATTCCTGCGGATCCGTTCTTCTGCTGATTTGGATCTGTGCTTTGGATCAGACTCATGCCGAAGGTTGAAAGATCTGTTTTATATCACTCTCATTTATCACGTATCATTTCTTATTGGAAGCAAATATCAAACATTTCAACACCCCGCTGTTCTGCAAATGATAGGTTAATGTGCGCGGTGCAATAAATAATGACTAACCGTATACTTGAACAATAGTCTTTCTGCAGAAAAAAACAAAAAAAAAGTTATTTTTCCAGATACAATTGCACGTGGTAGCTGTGATTACCAATGTGGATAAATGGTGGTGTTAAAGGGGTGAATCCGGACATGTGGAAACTGCTTTGCCCCTCTAATAGCTGAATAAGCTGCTGCAATCTATCAGCTTCCTGCTCCGTAGCAGCTGCTCACAGTAATAAACATACAGGGTCGTCCCCTTTTTTTCTTGAATATGCACAAATGCTGAACAAGCCATATGAATGTTCATAAACACTTCCATTTATGTAGCCAAAGCTTTTATGTCATTGTTTCCTTTGCTGCACACACACACACACACACACACACACACACACAGCTGAGAGTCTTGTTGGGTTGCCAAGTGTCGAGGATATAGCACTAATTAGAGATTGGTCTCTTCAGGGGGCCTCTCCTCTTAATGATCACCCCACTAATCAAAGCTCCTTTTTCTTCATTTTCCTCTCTATTTTTTATTTTTTTTCCCCTCCTTGCTTTGTGCTCCGGCGCTCCACCACGTCCAACCAAACACTCTCCCCGGCAGTCCTCCCCTCCCCGTCCCTCTGTTTTAGGCCCTTAAAAAATCAAGACATATTTTCGGTGCAATTACGCCGTTTCTGCTCGAGCTGCCGCGGAAAAAAGTGCAAGGAACGTCATTTTGTTTCGCGGCCTGCCTTTCCCTCCGACCCCCGCGCGGGTTGCCGGCTGGATGGGCGCCAAGTCCTTGCACCTGTCCCTCAAAGAGACACAGGCGCGTGCGCACGAGGAGGTGGGAGGGGGGGCGCGGACGCTCCCAGCGTCCTGCATTGTCAAGGTTATAAGACAGCATGGCCGCATCCCGGCAGGAGGCGGCAGGAAGGGAAGCGACGGAGACAGAGAGGAGACGCTGGGGAGGAGATTGAATAAGTACCAGAAGGAGCACAATGAGAGCACACAAGTGGTTGAAAGAAAAAGAAAAAAGAAAAAAAAAAAAGAAGAAGAAGAGGGCTGTTGAGAAATGGAACCTGTAATGATGGTATGGGAGACTCAAGAGCGTCGAGCGGAGGGAAATGATAGGAAAAAAAGATGAGCTGGATGAAGAGGGGATTCGGAGAAAGAGAGATGGCAGCCTGCGCGTCCCTCCCCCCTCCTCCCCACCCCCCCTCCATCCTTAGGCACATGCTATTCAAAGCCCTGTAATTTGTGTCATTAATTAAAAAGCTGATGGGATGGAGTTAAGGGGTTTGCACTCTGCAGCGCGTCGGCTGAGATGGAGCGAGGAGGAGGGAGGAGGGCAAAAAAAAAAAAAATATTGCAAAAAAATATTGCCGCCGTTTCGCCCATGAATCTCTATTAGCGGCTAATGATACCATTCTGATACCTCTCAACCATTAGTGTGAAATTGGGAAGCTTTAATTATTCAAATGATAATCCATACAGCTGACGCTCACGCGGCGGCGGCCGGCGCTCGCTGCAGCTAAAGGTCTCCATTGTTAGCAGCTCGCCGTTTGTCTGAAGCGGGAAGTAGGCTACGGTGAGTATGCAGGCCCACGTCTCGTCAGGGGTGAACATCAGATTTAAACTTGTACGTTTTGCGCAGCAGGGTTCTTATCCGGACTTCAAACACATATGCACACAGGCACGTTTTAACGCGTGGTTTCGATTGTAACGAGCAGCCGCCATTTTTGTTTTTTTGTTTTCTTTCTCCGTAACCACAAAAATACATCATTTTCAAAGGCACACGCGCAGGTTTGCCTGTTTCGGCTTGTTGAATTAGCTACGACAGCTTGACCAATTAGCTGCAGAATCAGCCACGTTGCCTCTTCCAGTTTTGTTTGTTTGGCAGCGAGCGTCATACAGCAGCCAGACTGCTACAAGCTGCACGCGCACAGTTCACTGACTAATTGTTTCACCCGAACCTGTTGCCAGGTTTTGGACAAGAATGCCGGCTTCCAGGTTTGCATGTTGAAGAAAAAAAAGAAAAAGCGAAAGAGCATTTATCATTGGCAAATCTCAGACACGTCTTTGTCTGTTGGCAGCTCGGGAGATATGTAAATTTTCAAGGGAAATTTCCTTTTTTCTTCCCTGCCAATGGTGGCATTTCCTCCTTCTGGTTTGCTCTGGCACCCGAGGATGGGTGATTACAGCTGGTCATCTCTTTGCTCTGCGACCGCGCGCCAGATCTTTGAGGGCTCGAAGGGGGGACGGTCCAACCGGTCGGACTGTTTGCACAAGCAGAATGAGCTGTTTACTCGTGTCGGGGTCGGGTTTGCGCTCAAAAGTTGTATTTCAGAGTCGGATGTTTCGCAGCGAAAAAGCAGGCCTTATTCCGAGGGTTTGACTCTTGCCTTAGGTGAGGCTGTCAAACTTGCCCATTCGGGAGGAAATTCTTGAAGCGGTGTTTAAAAATTTCACTCACAATTTCCAATATTTAAACCCTCGGTTCTTCTTCTTTGCCTTTTGTCTCGGGTTCACGGCCTAACGCGGATGTTTCGGAAGTTTTGGTCAAGTTCGAGGAAAGAATTTCACGGAAGCGTCTGTATCATGAACCCGAAGTCAAATGATCATTTTAAGCGGCTTGTCCCTTCAGGTGCTGACGGATCGAGAGGTTGCAGGGTCTAAATCTCCTTTTAATGGCCACAAATACGTCTCCTTACCTCAGTCAGTGTTTTAGAGTTGATTTTATTAAGCACGCATGCGATTACCATTGATATTATCATCGTGGTTTGTGCTCACAGAAGCCTTCCAGTGATCTTTAATCGAGGAGATCATCGGTTGAAGTGTCTTTTCTCAGAGCGGCACGGCATTCATAATATCAAGACAAGGCTTCATCAAGTACAAATGCCTTTTCCTTTTTATGCGTAATCAATGAACGCGATGTTCAAGGACGTATTCTGTGCGACGGAGGAGGACGCAGCCCTTTCACAGACGCCAGAACTGCTCCGAAAGAGTCCCCCCCCCCCTTTTTTCTTTCTTTCTTTTTTTGATTAGTATTTGTTTGCATACTTTTGATCGTCTCTGAGACATCACAGCGGAGAAGGAGCGAGAGATAAACGAGAGGGGGGGAAAGAGAAAGGAAGAAAGGGAGAGGAAGAGGAAGAGACGAGGGAGCTAAGTGCTTTTTAGTGACTCAGTGACAGCCGTGACCGAAATCGTATTAAGGTCACAATGGGGGCGGCGGGGTGGAGTAAAGAAGCTTTTCAAATGAATCAATTCTCCGTCTCTGCTTTCCCCGTGGCCCGACTGAGACGTGGGTATCCGAGGCCCCGTGTCGCATGTGTGCGCCTCCTTTCGGCTCCCGTCCGTGCGGCGGACGTGACGCAGGCGAAAACCGCCCTTGACCGTTCTGACGCGTGACCTTGTTGCGATGCGCGGCGTCTCCCGGTCAAGCGTCGGTGGGGTCGTGCGCTTCCGCGTCGGGGATTTCAACCGCGTCCTTAATTCCCTTCTCACACCATCTCCCCCTGTGATTGCGTCGTATACCACTCCTCACATCCCTCGCCGCTAATGCCTTTTTCCATAGATCATTACCCTCCCCTCCCCTCGGACTGTTAGCGATCGCTCAGTCAGGAATGGCCCGCGGTCCCCGTTGTGTGGCCCGTTCCTCACGGGAGGTGAGGAGGCTTCGATCGGGGCACGTTCGTCTGTTTACTTTCCATTTGATCTATCGGGGCCCGCATGCAGTTCAGACTTATCGGCGAATTTTGAGTCGCCCCGGAATGGCCGCCCCGCACGTAGCCCAGAGCAACAGTTGCTCACGGTTGATGTGGGCTTATTGTGTCGCAGTGACAGCTGGAGTGTTCTCTGTTAATGAGGTGCTGGGCTGTGGTGGCGTACAAGTTTATGATCTGACAAACACAGACGACTTGTTGAAAGCCCCCCCCCACCCCCACCCCCCTCCTCACACACCTCCCCGTTATTTTCCCCACTCCTGACACAGCTCTGCCTCATTCTCTACCTTTTCATTGGCTCGCCGCCTTGCATTAATATTGTTCTCCTCTAATAACTTTCCCATCTTTCAAACTTTACCCCGCCCGCCCCTGCCCACTGACCTCCATACCTCACTCTGTTGCACTCCCCATTTGGAGGAGAGGACTCTTGTAAGCCCTAGTAACAGAGGTTAATCCTCTCTTATTAGAAGCGGGATTACTGGAGGGGAAGGGGACGGGAGCGGCCGCGCCGGGGCGGATGCTAGCCCCAGCTGCAAATGGAGGAGACTGACAAAATGCCATGAGTGACGTTAAAAGGCTCGTCCACGGAGGAAGTGATTTATACAGCTAAGATGTAATAACCTCCGCGGTTCTTCAGCGGGCTTTCAGTGTCACGTTGTGGAACCAAATCAGCTTTTATATTTCACTTGCAAAATCCATCATACGGAGCGTCCATAAGTCAACTTTCAATGTGTATTAAACAGCTGACAATTAGTCTAAATAATGAAATACATGCTTGAAAATCAATCAAACGACCATGTTTAATGTGTACAGCATGACAGTTCTATTTTACTGTCTCTTAGCATATTGTTTTGAGTCTTGTGGCGCTTAAACTTGAGCATCTTTGTGCACTATAAAAAAAACTTCCCCATCGTTAGCTAGTATATAGCTAACATGAGCTAAAGTGGAGCTAAAGTGAGTAGTAAAGTTGCACTTCCTCATGCCAGGTGACCAGTAATATGACTCCAAATAAAAAATTTTTGTTTTTTTTGTGTGTGCTAGATTGGTAAATACTTTTGATGTGAACTTTTACAGTTTTTTTCCACCATTTCCACCATTCCACCATCATTGTGTGAGGCACAACTACTCTGTGGTATCATTGCATTATGTAACATGGACCCAGTTTGCATATAAATTGTACTTCCTCGTGTCTGTAGGAAAAGCCACATCCCACCCACCTCTGCAATCACTGCAAACATGTTGTACATTTTAAGACCTGATTAATCTCTATTTTTACCCAGCAGGACCACATGTGACGCAGCCAGCTCTCCTCTCCTAAATCTTAAATGTGAATGTTATACGCGTCTGTTCACTAACCACAAGCTCCTCTCGTACTTTTGTGTGACTGTACAACGACGACAGTTATCACAGCATTAACCTGTTCTCTATTTTCTCTTTCTTTTTTTCTCCCCTTCATGCCTAAAAAAAAATAGAAGTGGAACAAAAAGGTAACTAAATACCAACAACTTTCCTTTTTCGCCTCCTTTTTCATTTGAATATGTGCTTGCTTTCGCTTTTCTTCTTCTTCTTTTGGTGAAGGGTTGCTTCGGCTCCGGCAGGTTTGTAATGTTCTGCAGGTTCCTGCTCATTGTGCGGTTCACTGGTGTGGTTGAACATGCAGTTCATGGGGAAACATCTAAAACGCTGGTCAGGACTCTTGCCTTCATTTCTTGTCCGGCATCAACATGAGGTCATCACAAACCTGCTCTGCTCCGAAATCCCATGACACCGGGATGTTTTTATTCCCTGTAATAACCGAAGATTATTCCTGCTCCGCTTTATCAGCTGCATAACATTAAAGCAGAGCGCTATACAGGTTGATCAATAGCTTGTCCAATAAGCTGTCAGCATTTTTCATTATAGCTCTAACATGATAATGGCTATAACCTTCAGGGACTCACCAGTCAATACTGGAGACAGATCACAGTCGTCGCATTCTTACCTTATCAGCACTGTGCGATGCTGCAAAGCATATGCTAAAGCCGCACTTGACATGACTTGGAAATATGTCAGACGTTAACTATGAAGTTGGACGGAAGTCAAAGATGGAAATCATTAAACAAGAGTTAAGCTTTAATGGCTGCGCAGTAAATTTTAGGCCTCGTAGTAATTAATGACGTAGCGCTGAAATGAGCGGTAAGGGGAATGAGCAGTGAAGGTGGAGTTAAAACATTTGAAGGAGTTCTGCTGTGTTAACAGTTTGGTAAATTCCCCATGAAGGCCGTGATTGCCTTTGTATCTAACATATTTCATTCACTCCTCCATCTCCGAGCTTAAAAAGTGTATTTTACAACCTCTGTAAGCGCCAAGTGTGCTGTCAGTGCCGTGCTTACCTCCTCTGACCTTGCGCCCCAGCGCGGCCCGCGTGCATAGAAACAGCCTTAGCCGTAGCATTTAGCCAGAGCTGCCTCCGAGATGTGTTCCGAGGCTCCGTGTCATCCCGCCACATTTTTCACCTGCAGGTAGACAACATGTTTAATCTTGGGAGATTACAGGGGAGAGAAGGAGCCTCTGTTTCTGCCGTCTCTTTCTCCTCCTTCGGCTTTTAGCTCTCGAAGGATCTGCGGCTAGGACCTGTCAGAGCTCTGTCAGCCTCCTGGCCCATTATGGCGAAGAGAGCCTTCTAACTCTTTGTTTTTATTCCCGGTGCACTCTGGGTCTAAACCCGTGAAAAAGGGAGAAAAAAAAGAAAAATGCTGTGTCTAGAGTCTTTATTCTTCCTTATTTCAGTTATTACCTGTCTACTACATATATCTCTCACATGTTAGTATTTATATTTCCTGCTATGAATTTGTAGTCCTTGCAGCCAAATTCAAATGTCATCTATTTAGAAAGCCCAAAAATTGTAATTGCCTCAGTCAACGATAATCTATAATGAACTGAAATTAGCTTTTGCAAATCGTGCTCACTACTGACCTGCTCCAGCTGCATTGCCTTGGCCTCGCTTTATCAGATTTTCAGTACGAACCAGTTCATATGCAATTAGCTCATTCTGTGGGGTGCTGTAAATCATGTCTCTGACTAAAAAAAAAAAATGCCACGTAGATGAAATAATGGAGAGACGATCATTATGGAGATGATGTAATTTGGATATTTTCTTGTTTTCTTTTCTCCTAAAGGGGCTGCCTTGGCCAATAACTGCAGCATAGCTGTTAATCAAAATGTTGGGGGTGTTTCATTGTATTTATTGTGAAACTTTCTTTATTATTTCTCATGGTGCAGGTTTATTGTGTGTGAAGGGAAACCAGTCGGTGTGGTGTAACTGGACTAAAGTGGTTAAATAAATGGTTAAATAAATGTATTATAACCTCTCCCAATTCATTTTGAGTCAGTTGTTTAGTGATACTGGCTAGTTGTGAGATGAACTGAATATAGAAACATACACTGAACTCTAAACTACAGTCAGTAATTAAACCAAAAGAACACTGAATATATTTGAGATGTTTGAGATTTTCCATCATTTGTAGCAGCAACATATCCCCATAGTGTTTGAAATAATCTAATAAACTCCACTTTCAATCAGTAGTTTTCTTTATGCTAATCTTTCCTGTTTTGATCTAAGTCTGATCACCCCTGAAACTTTTCTGCTGGAGCGTTTTGACTTATCATTTTGGTCCTTTGCGTTGTAGAATAATAAGCCTCAGATTTCATACTTGTGTATTTTATTGTCAGTAATTCAATACCTGCCAATGTAACTCTGTAATTGTCTTTCCCCATTTTTGGCTCCTCAGTATTCCTGTGCCCAGGGCTTCTGCGCAGGGTGTACCAGAGCGAGCACCTTTTCGAGTCGGACCACCAGTCCGGTGCCTGGTGCAAAGACCCTCTCCAAGCCTCTGATAAGATCTACTACATGCCTTGGACACCCTACCGCACGGACACCTTGACCGAATACTCCTCCAAAGAAGACTTCATCGCTGGAAGGCCGACAACGACCTACAAGCTCCCTCATCGCGTCGACGGGACAGGCTTTGTGGTCTACGACGGGGCCCTCTTCTTCAACAAGGAGCGCACGCGCAACATCGTCAAGTTTGACCTGCGGACTCGTATCAAGAGCGGCGAAGCCATCATAGCGAACGCCAACTACCACGACACGTCTCCGTATCGCTGGGGGGGGAAGTCTGACATTGACCTGGCCGTTGACGAAAATGGCCTGTGGGTGATTTACGCCACGGAGCAAAACAATGGGCGGATTGTCATCAGCCAGCTCAATCCCTACACGCTGAGAGTCGAGGGCACCTGGGACACGGCTTACGACAAGCGCTCGGCGTCCAACGCCTTCATGATTTGTGGAATCCTCTATGTGGTAAAGTCGGTGTACGAGGACGACGACAACGAGGCAACAGGGAACAAGATTGACTACATCTATAACACAGAACTTAGTAAAGACGGGTTTCTGGACATCCCTTTCCCCAACTCCTACCAGTACATTGCCGCTGTGGATTATAATCCCAGGGACAATCTGCTGTACGTTTGGAACAATTACCACGTGGTCAAGTACTCTCTGGACTTCGGAGCATTGGACAACCGACTCGGTAAGACCAACTTTATTAATTATTTTAATTAATATCGCTAGAAACCATGGGTGGGAGTGTGAATGGTTGTTTGTCTATTTGTTGGCCCTACAATGGACTGGTGACCTGTCCAGGGTGTACCTCACCTCTCGCCCAAAGACAGCTGGGATAGGCTCCAGCAAACCCGGCGACGAGGGATGGGTACCGATACTCGTTTCGTTTCAGTGGCAAAGAATTTTTAATTACCACCCACTTAGCTCTATTACTGATGCTGACGCCACATGTGACATCACGTCAGTTGTGAATCTTCAAAGTGCTTAAGGGCGAATGGTCAAAAGTTTGGCTTTCTTTCACCTCAAAAGATGCAGACTGGCAACCTGCGACAAGGGAGGTAAGACCTGGAATTTGATTAAACATCTGACGGGGCAGCAATTTTTTAACCCATCCCTACCTGTGACTCTAGTGAGGATGAGTGGTTGTAGAAGATGAGATTGCTAGAAAATCAAATACTACACCAAATTATTTTCTTATCATATTCATTCTTTGCAGACGATGATGCCTTTCTGATTTAGACATTCAGTGTTCGTTCCCTCTGTTTATGAACTGTTAATCATTAACAGTTGGCCACAACAAGTTCTTTCTCTAAATATATATGTGGAAATTTGTCTGAGGTTATTCATGCTCCCCCCACTTCCTGTTTTGGACACTCAGCGAGCCTTTCCCCCCACGCCAACACAAAACCAAAATCTCCTTAAAAATACCTGACACACTATATGCTCTTTTCCATCTCTCAAGAGGATAAGTGAATTCACTTGCGCCATAAAGACTAATTGGATCTACAGCCGACCACTTTTAAATCTCTAACAATAGCATTCTTCTCAACGTGCAGTTTTTTTTCTGCACAATACATCTCTAAGTGTTGTTTTTGCTATATGTGTGTGTGAGAGAAATATAGCACTTAGAGAGTGTGTGGGCTGCTGACAATTGGCTGTAGGAAATGTTGTTCAACACGTTACCTCTGTGTTTCGAATCAAAGTTTAACACTCAGTAAAATGAAAATGTAATTAGCATATAATGCAAGAGACATTTTTAACATTCATATCATGTCCTTAATCACGTCTTGCACAATGTAGCCGCATAGGAAGAGTTTGTTAAAGCACAAAGTGATGCTTAAATTATTCTAAGCACTTGGGTCAATGACACATTGTCATTTTTTCTTTTTTTTTCACATTTTGTTCAGAAGCTAGAAGCTGACGTCTCTTTTTTTATACTCACGAGCGACTCCACACGTCCCCCAAACTTCCACAAACTCTTTTGAAAAGTCTAATTCCTGCACTCCATTGTTCTTTTTATAAATTGGCACTTGTTGTGGAGCATAAAGCATGGAAAAGGAACCTGTTTTGACACACCAAGGTAATTCTTTGCGCTATCTCATCAACAGCTCTAGTCAAAAATGTCACAAGTTATTTGACTGTGAAATCCCTACCTCTGCTTTCTCCTCTGGAGCTTTTTCTACCTGCCGCTTGCCAGTTTAATTTACTTTCCTTAGCTGGCTGCTACTTTTCCCCGAATCTTTTTTTTTTTCTTTTTTTATAAGCCAAGTCCCGCTTCAGCACACCCCATAATATATTCATTCATTCAGTGACCATGCTTACAGTGTTTGCTTTTGATAATACGCAGCTACCAATAATATAATTTGTTGCAGTTCAGGAGAGTGAAATGGTGTTGTTATGTGCTCTCTGTATGAAATGATAATCCTTCACTGTTTAACACAACGATCACACACACTCCCTTTAACACATAAACAGACACACACACACTGAATGGGTGTGTGTTTGGCTGCTGATGCAGAATCGGCTGCCATCCAAAGAATCTGCTGCATGAATATAGATAGTAAAATGTTGCATTAAGTGGATGGATGGAGTCAGAGAACAAATATAAACGTCAGATAAACCGATTGATGAGGAATGAAGCACTGATTGAATGGACTCGGGAGTAATAAACCATTGTGTTTGATCAACTTCCAGACCAAATACGGAGACGAGAAGACACAGACATCTTCTGATTAAAGCGGGTGCTAATTCTGAGATGACAGTATGGTTACAACCAAACTGTTTGACTTGGCATCAGCGTACCACTTCACTGCACAGCAGTTATATCGGATTTGCAGCAGAATCGTGTTGTTTGTCCCCCTTTTTTTTTTTTTTTTTTCATCTACGGATGCATGAAGATCAGGGAGCTGAACGTGGCCGGGTCACGAGCTGGTGCAGATATAGAGAAAAGAAAGCTGAGGTAATTGTGAATCAAAAATCACAATCACGTGGAGGTGTCACAGTCACTCAGTGAGGCCTAAAATTCAACTAAATAAACCAACAAGCCAGAACACTGGAGTGTGAAGCCATTGCAGTGCCTTCATTTTGCTGCAAAGCTTCTGAAGTTTGATCCGGCGTCATGATCACACTGCCTGTTAACACTCACGGAAACACCCCAATCGCACTAACACTAACACAAGCCCATTTCCGCTTATGCTTCCACCTCCGCGAGCACGCCTGGCCTGCCCTGCCCTACCAGTGGAGCATGGTGTATGGGCAACAGAGCAGCAGAGACGTGGCAGGAGCCACAGCTGGGACACGTAGTCGTATCCCCAACCACATGGGCCAAGGCCTCGTTCAGAACATGCTACTGGGCGTTAGTTAGCAACAGAGTATAATGACATCAGAAATAGCCGAAAATATGTGATTGGGACTAACAATGTCATTCTGATGCCTTTTGTTCACATAGGTAGATAGAAGTTGTTTTCCTTTCTCACACAAAAAAAAAACTCTCAATACTATTTCTTGTGATTCATGCAAAGAAACTCAGCGCATTAATCCTGCACTAATCTGTGCACCAGCAGCAGTCTCTCTAACAGGCAATATTTTTGTCCGAACGTGCTGTTTTCAAGGACAGATGATCTACACTCAAGAGTGCTTCCATGACAACTCCACTGATAATTCAGTTCATTGTGATGGTTTAACAAAAAAAAAAGGTGCTCAGCTGGCTCTTCGAAGGCATATTTAAAAGCTTGTGTGCATATTAGGAATACAATATGAAAGAAATTCCTCTATCGGCACGTTTTGAAAAAAGATTGCAGCTGTATACTGTGCATTGCATACAACACTTGGATATAGTCACGCGCAGGAACACAGGACGCAGCTTCAAGGAAAGTGTGACTTCCTTTTACCTATTGAAAATATTTTTAAAGGCGCTACAGTGACCTTTTCTAGAGGACGAGGATCTTCTCACAGTTCTGAAAATTCATCGCCTCCTCTCAACAGTCCGTGCCCCAGTTCCCCTGATTTATCTTTTACAGTCGTCTCCTCCGTCGAGGACAGGCTTCATTCGATTGTTTCAGAACACCGATGACGTGAAGCTGCATGAAATTTGTGTCAAGACTGCAAGCGGTGGAATTGATAGTGGCCGCACAGTGATCCCTGAAAACATAGCACTGTTCCAACAGAACTAGCACCACTCATCCGGTCGTCCATCCCCGTAATCATTTATTCTGTTCAGTGCCACTATCAAAGCTACAGATTAAATACCTGCCAATTATCTCCAGATATCTCCCACATTGGGGTGGCAGTTCTGCTCTTGGTTAGTTGATCCACTGTTTTGACTGAAACTATTTTTCAACTAATACAGAGAAAAGGAATAACTTTGCACAGACCTGGATCATCCTACAATCAATTAGAGAAATAAAGAGTGTGCCGATAAGCAAGGAAAGCATTCTGCCACTTAATCACTGTTTAATGTTCATTCTTTGAAGTCAATGTGTTTCATGGCAGACACGATAGTGGACTCCAAACAGCTAGTTTCAACCGAACAACGCTGGGATGGGACATATGACTACGTCGCTGTTTCTTTTCTACCCTTCACTCAAAGCTAGCTTGGCCCAACACAGTGTTGCTTTAGGGTAATCAGTACCCAGTGGACCCTAACCCTAATCCTACCTCTAACCCTAACCCTACCCGTAACCCTAACCCTACCTCTAACCCTACCCCTACCCCTAACCCTAACCCTACCCCTAGCCCTAGCCCTAACCCTAACCCCACACAGACATTTGTAGAAGTTGGTCTGGCTCTCAGGATAGACAATAAACCCCATGTTGTTGAGTTCACTCTCATTCAATCTCACGTTCTGTTTTTATTGTTTAATCCTTGTGTTGTTGTATCAGACTGTCATTTTCTCAATAGCAGCCGTACCGCAAAGACGAGGGCATCCGCATGAGAACGTTTGCCTCAGTCACCTGCTGTCGCTGCTGCTGTCTGTCGCGCCGATATGCTCCTTGGCCTTCGTGTGTTCATTCGGAGGCCGTATCCCAGCTTTAATCCCATATGATTAAAACCTCACAGTTTTGTGTTTGCCATTATCGGACTTTCGGATCATCAGTGTTTTCCACCAGCCTGACGAGCGCATTCACATCGTAGCGCGTCGAGGACTTTTTCATCAGCGTCTCTCCCCGCGTTCTATTCATCTCGTGCTTCAGTCAGAGAACCTCTCGCGGGAGCGATTGCTTTTCGCCGACCCGTGAGTGGCGCGATGGATCCGGCGCGGTTGGTGCCGCGGATACTTTTATTGTCTGGCAGACCTGTAATTTTGCCACATGTTGCCATCTGGCCGGGGCACGGCGCCAGCGCCACTGGCGTGGAGGGAGCTGGCAGACGCTGCGCCCCGACCTTCATGCCGCAACAGCCGACGCTTTGGAAGCTCCGGTCCTGTCTTGGCTCTGCGCGGAGGAGCCTGACACATGCTAAATTGATTAAGACTGTCTAAGCAGTCAATGCAGGCTGGCAGAGTTGCTGTAGGTAATCTGACTCGGGGTGCGCACGAAGGCTGTTGTCCTTTGAGTTCCGTTGCTCGCAGCATGCGCTAGCCTTGGGTTACATGGGTTCTGTGCAGTTTTCACATGTCAACTCTCTTTGTAGTTCTTCACTGCAAAGCTTTAAGGTACACACACCTAAATACTTCCCCTTCACAAGTTATTTTTTATTTATATATAGTCAAAACTCTTTTGCATTCTGCGTGAAGCCCTTTTTGATGTCGAGGCTTAGGAATGTAGGCTACATGCTTATTTGCAGGCTACACACTTATCACATGCCGCGGTGCACCTCTAGCAGAGGGCAATTTTC